>NC_136408.1:81205288-81742788 GCF_051521515.1 Lactuca serriola | reverse complement strand
GGATCTGCATGATGTTGGCTTAGTGTCTAAGTCCATAACTATTTTGGTATGTACTTGACTCGATTATGAGCATGGTCCTTTTGGGTTGCCTTCACCATAGCAACTTGTAGGATGAATTAAGGTGAGAAAGGTTTAATTATAATTTATTAATATATTATGAAAATAATATATTAAAGGGGAAATCATATTGTTTAATTAATATTAGTAAAGAATTAATTTTGTGGCTAAAAGAGATTAATTAAACTTAGGGGACTAGAATTGTAATTATAATATAATTGAAATTGGGCTATGGATCACCTTGGAAAAATAGGTTGGACGAATTCTATGGGGAAGCCCATTAGAAATCGTCCAAGGCATGTTCCAGAAGGGGTCCATGGGCTGCTTAGAGGTTAAGTAGTCAAATTAGGGTCTCCTTGTTAGATAACCCTAATTGCCTACCTATTTAAGGAGCCCCTAAGCCCCAAAAACGTGGTGACTGAATCCTTAGGGTATCCTGGATGTTTTGGAGCCTCCTTGCTCTTCTCTTCTTCATTTTGTTGCTTAGTGGTGTTTGTGACTCCATTAGAGGTGCAACACTTGAGGCACTAAGCTTTCTGAAGCCAAGGAATTGATTGTTATTGCTATATAACAATCTAATGTAATTACTAAACCCTTATTTCAATTCTTATATGATAGATCTAGGGTTTATAGTTTTGGATATTCAATTGCATGTTCATTAGACAAACTAGATCCTAAAGCTATTAAGGTTTGCATGTACACCATAGGAATGATGTATTGCTCGAAATCTATCAGTGGTATCAGAGCCTAGGGCTGTTTATTAGTGAATTGATGCTTATTTGACACTTTATTGGCTGAAAAAAAATCGTTTTTGCCCTTCTGCTTGACTGACTCGGCGAGTCTGGCCAACTTCGGCGAGTCCGAGGGTCTGGCAGCGTTTTTTTGGCGATTTTCTTGCTATTTTGGCTTAGGATACTTACCATAAACGTTTTATAATTAATAAAATCCGACTTTTATTGATTTTGGGTGAATATCCTTACCAAAATAGTAGATAATTAACATTTAATCAAATATTTATTACCTTATAAGATAATGTTTAATTATTTGAGTTATTTGATGAATTATCCTGCAAGATATTTGACCCGTCAAAATTAGATAATTGCCTTATTTGAATAGTTTCAAATTACTCCCTTTAAGTTTTATAGTTTAAATGTGAACTTAAACGTTTTGTTTTTGAAATTTAAATGGTTAAACCCTAATGTTTTGAAAAGTTTCAAAACTTGCCCTTAAGTTTTAGAATTTAAATTTTTTGATTAAAAGTTTAATTTTGAAATATTTAAATTCTAAACCCTAATGTTTTGAAAATTTTCAAAAACTTGCCCTCAAGTTTTGGAATTTAAAATTTTGATTAATAGTTTAATTGTGTAATATTTAAATTCTAAAACCCTAGTATTTTGAAAAGTTTAAATTATACCCTCATGGTTTTGTTAAGTTAATAAAAAGTTTAATTAAAAGAGAAAGTTAATAAAACCACCTAGTATTTTAAAAGTGTAAAATACACCCTATACTATATTTATATATATATATATATATATATATATATATATATATAATATTATATAATATTAGACTTTTAATGTTACATATATATATATATATATATATATATATATATATATTAGTAAAGAGTCAGTCTTACCGTTAGTAGGTCTCATTCACGAAGCTAGTCTATAAGGGGTGTTTAAGGAAATTGCCTATAAAATGGCGATTAAATGGGTATCCACTCTTACCTACCGCACTCTTGACTAGTGGAGGGTCGTTAGACGAACGGGTAGGATAGGACAGAAACCTTCCGTTATAAGAATAATGAAGTATAAAGTAACTAAATGTTTTTCAAATTCCCAAAATCATAGTTACTTTAGGTAAAATAAGAAATTGTATGTCAATCCATGGAATGACACTTTGTACTCTTGCTGAGACGTTAGTGAAGCGTGTGTGGTTAACCGACACACTAATTTGGGTTTGGCATTGGTTGCGAAGGGTGACTCGATGTTTATCATAGATCAATGGAGCGTGTATGGCTAATCGGCATATTGATTAGGTGATAGTAGCATTAAGGGCACCACGTGATTTACATGGTTATTCACACCTTGTTTGTGATCCTCGGCATCCCAGTCGCAAACTTGAAGGGCATAATCGAGATTAAACATGCCATTGAAAAGCTCAATGAATCTCAAAAGATCTAGGAATTTCAATTCATTTAAAACTTAATTTTTTTTCATAGTGTAAATTGGTAAATCGTCATGTACCAACCTTCAAATATCCTGCAACTAGATTACGGCATCCCTCTTCTAGGTTGTAGAGTATTGTGTTGGATCCTAGCATTGATGTTTCATTTGGGTGTTACATTAAGGATTCTAATCAACTTGACTTGAATTTCTCCAGTTTTGTAGATGTCTAAATCTAACAATGGTCTTCCCAAATCCCAAGGAACAAGTTTTGTAAATGAATATGATATTCCACGATATGATAGAGGGACCAGAAATGATGCTTCACTTCCTCCACATCCTCCAATTTTTCTCCCTGACCCACAAGTTCGAAGGCTTGAAAAGTTCAAACTCACTCAAGCCCTTTTGGCGAGTAAACACGAAGATGGGAAACCTGTGTGTGCACATGTCTTAGAGATGAAGTCACACATTAACAGGTTAAGGATGTTGGTTGTCGAGATTTCAGGTGAGTTGGCTATTGACTGGGTTTTTCAGTCGCTTCCTGAATCATATAGTGAGTTCGTTAGAGAGTACTATATGATTGACCACGATGTGACCCTCATTGATCTCACCTATTTGCTTATAGCTGCTGAATCAGGAAAGATTTGGCGTGTTGGTCAAGCAAATTTGTCTTGTGAATCAAACTCCCAAACTTCAATGGACACTAGAAACATTGGAAGTCCATAAAGGACTAAGTATGGGATTGTCCCATGTGTTGTGCCAAAGGAGTCCATTTGCTTTTATTGCCAAGAGATGGGGCATTGGAGACGAAGCTGCCCAAACTACCTGAGAGATCTAAGACATGGGAGAGTCTAGGCATATGGCTCTACTTCAGGTAAAATCCAATAACTGACTCTATAAGTTCCTATTCTTTAATTTTCAATACATGATGTGCTAAGATTACATTTTGATGTTTTGTAGGATTGAAGAAAAGAGAGGAAGCCTAAGGGAAGAAGTAAGTTGAATCTAATCGTGAAGAAATGGATTTCGATTGCATTGCTTGAAGATCGGATTTTTGAGCTACTACTTTAGAGTTAGAATAGATTTCTTAGAAATTGAAATATCATAGTTTTCATTTGAATTGCATTGTAAGGACAAGTTTTTCCGCAATAAAATAAATTTTGATTTCATCTTATTTATTCATCCTTGCAATGGCATATGTGAAAATGGATGTTTATGTATTTCTAATTTTAGCAATGTTGAATTGGATGTGATTCTTGATTATGTTATTTGTGAAATGTTGAGAATTTACCAAATAGGGAGAGTTTCTTATCGCCCAAGTTTCAATTGGACAGAAACTTGGAATCATGCAACATGCATTGCGTGATGAATGAGAAACTTCATATTTTGGAAATTAGACTAATTCCTTGACAAAGAGTCAAGTGAAGGGCTAGGGATCAGGTACACTTGGTTGTGTGCTGATCAAGTCCACCACAAGAGTGATAAAGATATTCGTCATGATTTACTAAAGTTTAGTAAATATGATTATACTTATAAGACTAAGTATAATTCTGAGTTGATTGAAAAGGTTTCAATAAATGGCAGATTAGAAACTATGGCTAGATTAGAAACTTTTATGCAAGAAGGATGTTCAAATGAATGTACATTGAATGTGAGACTTCGCGTCTATGGAATTGTCTTGTAACAATTTCTGATAGAATACCTTGGAATTTCATTAGCCTAGTCTTGGTGACTTTTGTGCTATGACATTACAAAAGGATCATTGCATAAAATGTTAGAATCTAACATATTCTATTAGTGGAAAGAATGTTTTATTCTTACACTAATGATGAGGATTGGGAATTATGAAATGAGTTTCATTGGAAAGGTTTTCAATTGATCTATTTTACAAAGTAAGGATCGTAGGTAACATAGTGCGCATGCTCGGAGCATGGGACAACTATTGTTGTAATGCAAGTAATAAGCTGATTATCCGAAACATTAAACAATGAATAATGAGTAGTCAATATGGTGTTTAAATAAAAATGTTTTATTTACGCTCAAAAGTTTTGGGGCCATATAGGATTAAGTATTATCGTTGTGTTTCATTTTGCATGTTTTGACTTCCAGAATAACTGGATTATTCAAACCTCCACAGTCGGTCATACGTTGGAAGTAGGTATGAAGAAAGACTATCATGAATCTGTCTGTAGATTGTCTAAAGTGTTTAGACATAGCACAAGTTTGCTGCAGAGTTCATGAGTGCTTTAATAAGATTAAAGTATTGGATTAAACCCATGCTCACTTGAATCATTTCATGGATTTTATCACGAGTGATTGTGAGACGATAACATTGTATATTCTTGAAACCAAGATGTGTGAGTTGTTATTTGCTGGTTGGTTGCACACTGATGATAAGTAAACACACCAGTAACTTGGTGTTATAAAACTTATTGTTGTGTGTGATTCAATCAGTAGGTGCAAGCGAGCATTTGAGTCAAATTTTATCCATTCCTTTTACCCAAAGTGGGATAAAGCGATATATGTGGGCCCCTCGATGATTTAGTGATGACACCTTAAGCGCTTGGCCAAGCCGAGACTAAGTTGATGTGTTCAATTCTAGTCTGTTGTCAGTCGTCATAAATCAGATGTCGGGAAACAATACATAGATAGAGAGAATGATTTAAATACATGTCTCGTGTCTATATAATATCTTGAGAATGGAGGAATATATAATCCCTTATCTAAGGGACACACTATCTGATAAGATCAGAGTTGACAGCGGCTTTTGAATTCTACAATCTGAAGTTATGAAAAATAGTTATTAGACTTATCCAAGTGGGAGACTGTTGGATTAGTGTCTAAGTCCATAACTATGTTGGTATGTACTTGACCCGATTATGAGCATGGTCCTTTTGGGTTGCCTTCACCATAGCAACTTGTAGGATGAATTAAGGAGAGAAAGGTTTAATTATGATTTATTAATATATTATGAGAATAATATATTAAAGGAGAAATCATATTGTTTAATTAATATTAGTAAAGAATTAATAAATAATTAATTTTGTGGCTAAAAGAGATTAATTAAACTTAGGGACTGGAATTGTAATTATAAGATAATTTCAATTGGGCTATGGATCACCTTGGAATAATAGGTTGGACGAATTCTATGGGGAAGCCCATTAGAAATCGTCCAAGGCATGTTCCAGAAAGGGTCCATGGGCTGCTTAGGGCTTAAGCAGTCAAATTAGGGTTTCCTTGTTAGATAACCCTAATTGCCTACCTATTTAAGGAGCCCCTAAGCCCCAAAGACGTGGTGACTGAGTCCTTAGGGTTTCCTGGACATTTTGGAGCCTCCTTCCTCTTCTCTTCTTCATCTTTTTGCTTAGTGGTGTTTGTGACTCCATTAGAGGTGCAACACTTGAGGCATTAAGCTTAATGGAAGCCAAGGAATTGATTGTTATTGTTATATAACAATATAAGGTAATTACTAAACCCTTATTTTAGTTCTTGTATGATAGATCTAGGGCTCATAGCTTTGGATATTCAATTTCATGTTCATTAGACAAACTAGATCCTAAAGCTATTAGGGTTTGCATGTACACCATAGGAATGATGTATTACTCGAAACCCATCACAGGATTCTCTTCAGATGATACCCTCTTCACTAGGAGGCGAGCTTCTTCTACTCTATGTCTGATGAAATGGTATTTTCTGTCGATATTTCTTGATTTGTCATGATCTCTTGGTTCCTTTGTCAAGGTAACTACTCCTTCATTATCACAGAAAATTTCCATTGGCTCCTTGATGGCTGGCACAACTACAAGATCTTTGATGAAGTTTTTCAACCAAATTGCCTGCTTTGATGCTTTGCTTGCTGCTATGTACTTTGACTTGCAGGTAGAATTAGCCACTATCTCTTATTTGAAACTTTTCCATGTAACTGCTCCTCCATTTAAGGTAAATACCCAGCTAGGTTGAGAATGGAAGTTGTCTCTATATGTTTGAAAGTTGGCATCACTATACCCAGTTGCTCTCAATGCATCACTGCCACCAACTACTATGACCCACTCCTGAGTCCTTCACAAATACTTGAGAATATTCTTAACTGCTATCGAATAAGCTTTAACTGGATTTCCCTGATAACGACTGACCATGGTTGTAACGTTTTGAAATTCATAAGGTGTTATTTATTTATTTATTTGTCTACTCATATAAGTTGTTTTGGATTTGGTGGATTGGACCTTTTATGTGGGCTTAGTCGAGGCCGTATGTTGGGTGTAAGCTTAGTGTACGCGGGGCATAGGTGGTTCAGATGGAACACGGAGGCATGCATGTACACACTACATACAAGGATGTACGTGCAGCGTACATGTTCAGACCCAAAACCCTAATTTCTATGGTTCAAGCCCTATATAATGTCATTAAGTCCCAAGTTTTAGCCTCCCTATCAGCCCCTATTGTCCAGAAACCCTAATACCGAACCCTATAGCATTTTGGTGTGTTCTTAACCTCGTGGAGTGTATTTTTGGTAGTTTGGTGCCTTTAAAAGAAAAAGACGTTGGTGAAGAAGAGTTGTCGGAGCTTGAGCTTGTACATCCGGAAGTTTGGCACCTTCCTCAGTTGCAAAAAGGTATAAAGTCTCAATCTTGGCCTTTGAATGCTTTGGTCTCTCTATGTTATGATTTATGTCTTCTTAGTCCCTAAATTTGGGTCTTGGAGTGTATAGATTACTTCAGACCCTTTGGGTTGTCCTTTCTGATGTCTTATTGTGTTTAGAATCATAAAATCGAGTCTTAGACACTTGGCCTCTTTTATACATGAGTTATAGCATCTTTAGAGATTAAGAAGTTAGGGTTTTTGGTGTAAAGCTCTTTATGGCCATGTAAACCCATAAAGTTGGAGATTTATGGTTAGAGACATTGTATAAGACCTAGATTTGATTTTGGACGTGGAAACTTAAAGGATTAAATCACGATTTAAGAATTTGGTTCTGCTAGAATACGCGGGGCGTACTCCTGAGTACGCAACACGTAGTCGATAAAGTCCCCGATTTCCGTTTAGATGTATGCCGAGCGTACTCAGCCTATTGACCAACGTTGACTTTTGACCATTTACGATTGTTAAATTTTTGACCTTGGATCCTGGTCGGTTGTTTTGACTCAAGAAGGGAATTTTGTTCATTTAACCACTTTATGGTTGCCCTTGGAGCTTTTGGGCCTTAGAGCCCATTAGTTGGTGCTTGTTGGGCCATAGTGGGTTTGGGCCTTAGTCTTTGACCAAACTTAGCAAGAGGTAAAATGGTCTTTTTACACTAATTATGGACTAATGGCTATGGTTTGGAATCCAATTATTAATTGGATGTTATTTGGTAATGATAGCTCAGAGATCCATCGGACCAGCAACCATGGATTTTTAGTGTGATTCAACAATCTGAGGTGAGTTTTCTCACCGTGTTTAGCGGGTCAAAGGAACCAATGTCGACCCATGATTTGATATGTTAGAATAGTCATTGTCTGTGTGACACTAGTATGTGTATGTGTTTAAGTTCTTTCTGGGTGGGGCCCTGTGAGAACCCGAAATTTATTCCGTCATTTTTAACCCCTTTTCCGTTAATAAGTCTCGTTTTATTTAACTGTCCGTTAACTTTTGGACTGGCTAATTAATTTGGGACTTTTTAAATGACTTTGTAAGGGTTGAAACAAATTAGAAACACCCTCATTAATCCCTTGGAAAATTTTAGTTTCAACCAAGTCAAAATACGACCACTAAATCGGGTGCGACCAAAAGCCCCGTTTAACGACAATATCGGGTAGATTTCCACTGAGCCTCAACTCAAGCCCCTATATAAGGGAGAGTAAACTTCATTTCCACCCTTTTCACTCTCTCTACACTCTCTCTACAACTTGTTTCTGAGCCAAAAACCGCCCGTTTCGAGCCTCAAACGAGTAAGCAATCTACCCTAACTTGTTGTATAGCTTAGCTAACATGCAAATTCGTGTTTGAGACATCAAATAGGGGTAAATTCATGTGTTTATGGCCCAAGAAGACTCTTGGACCGTGAACACCCCTAAGTGGGGTTTTTAAGCCCCAAAACCCCTCTAAATTACCCCTAAGGGTTAGATATGACTTGTGGACTTACACATTCGAGATTAGAACACCTTGAACTTAAATCTTGGGGAGTAAACTTGAGTTTACTGCCCAAGAACATGCTTGGGCCATAAATTCCTCTTCATGGGGAGTAAACTCAAGTTCAAGTGTTAGAAATGCCCTCAAACACCTCCTATAGCCTTGGAAAAATGTCAAGAAGCAACCCCATTGATGTAAATGCTTTAAACATTAAAGAAACCAAGGAAATAGGAGTTTACGGCCGTAAACCCCCATAGATTTGGTCCATGGGCCGTAAACTCCCATTAAGTGCCCAAATGATGCCCTAAACTCTTCTTTTGACTTGGAAAAATGCATAGGATTTTATTCTCTATCATTTAAGACCCTAAAACACAAAAAGAACATGCATATAGGAGCTTATGGCCATAAACTCCTTGTTTAGGGCCGTAAACTCCACAAATGGTCCATTTGATGCCTTAAATCCATTCATACACTTTGTATTAGCTTAATTCTTTGAGTGATTTAAGACCTTTTGGCATCCTAGAACACCCTCACCATGAGTTTACGGCTGTAAACTCATTGGGAGTTAGTCCTAGGGCCGTGAACTCTATAAAGAGTTTACTCTTGAAGAGTAAACTCCCTATCTAAGCCATACACACCCTTAAATGTTACCCGGGACACCCCTAGCACTTAATCAAAGTGTTTTCCGCACTTTAAGATGCGTATACTTGTTTAATTAGTATTATATGTACTAAGTGTATGAAAACATATGTTATCATATTTTAATAGGTCACTAAGTGTGTTCAAGTCTTTACTTGACACCGAGCACCCAACCAGCACCTTCGTTCGATCCACTTACAACAGGTGAATTCATACCCCTGAATGAACCTTTTAAATGTTTTTACATGTTTTAGTGGGGGGAATACAAGTTAAACATGACAGTTATCATATCAATCACATGTGATTGATAACCCGCATGCACAAGGATTTATTACACTGTCAATTGTTTTGCCAAGTATGATACTGTAAATGGTTTTTCCAAAACGACTTTACTTGTTCAAATCTTTACTTATATTGTTTTTATCAAAATGTGTTTATGAAAGGTTTCCAAAGGAATTCTAAAGGTTTTCAAACTTAATTTACAAAAGAATACCAAGTCGTGATTTTCTTAAGTATAAAGGTTTTCCAAAGTTTTCATCAAGGTTTTCTTCCATGTTTTTATATTCCTACTTTGTTAGATACTACTACTTCATTATACTTCTACTTAGTTAATACTCCTACTTAGTTAAATGCTACTACTTTGTTAACGCTTTTACTTCGTGATACGCTTATACTTGTTAAATGCTTCTACTTTGAGAAATACTACTACTTCCTAAACGCTTCTACTTTGTTACTACTACTACTTCGTAACACTCCTACTTTATTACCGCTTCTACTTCACGAACCGCTCCTACTTTATTAATGCTACTACTTCGTAAACTCTTATACTTTATTAACACTTTTACTTCAAGAAACGCTTCTACTTCGTGAAACACTCCTACTTTGTTAACGCTTCTACTTAGTTAAATCCTTCCACATCATTAGATGTATGCCTGTACTTGTATAGTTATATAAATAATGATTAAAGGACTTAGGAAGGCTAGTTCGCCCTATTTCCTTTTCTTCGTTGAGATGTGGTCTGGTGGGATCGGATATCCATCCGAAGGTCGTTTGATCATTAGTTATATATCATGTATACATGTATAGACATATGGGTTTTACATCGGTCGGTTCAGTTATGAGTCTCTACTGCTAGTCCAGCACTTTCATCAGAATTCACTATTTGGGATACATCTTCAGGACACGGCCTTCTCCGTTGTCTAGTTGGTAACCAGAGTCTCTTGTAGGGAGAACGGACATTATGTGTATAGATCTATACGGGATTGACACCTCGGCACCCTGACTGCTAGCTACAGTCCATGGCCTACCAAGCCAAGGGGTGACAAATGTCATACTTACACCGACGCTTGCAGGGCATCAAGTACTCTAGTGTTGATCAGTATGGTTAAGATTATCTCCATGTTACCTTATAATTCATGGTCTTAAGGTAACGATATTTAACAATGTATGCTGGAAACATACTCTTTGAATTACATTGTTTTAGACCTTGTCAGCTGTATCTTTCATTTGATACTGTCTGGGGTCTGTATTCACTGTTTTAGACCTTACTAGCTGTATCTTTCATTTGATACTATATGGGGTCTGTATTCACTGTTTTAGACCTTACTAGCTGTATCTTTCATTTGATACTGTCTGGGGTCTGTATTCACTATTTTAGACCTTGCTAGCTGTATCTTTCATTTGGTACCGTCTAGGGCCTGTGTCTCCTTTCGTTAGACTGAGTCAGGCGTACCGTTCATTCGATACTCTCCTGGAGTCTATGATTTCTTTTGCCTTGGTCAGCAGTCTTCACTGCTGAGGCATATGTTATTTTACCTAATATTCTCCTACTTTCTTTAAAATCAATACCATATTTTGATAATGATAGTGTTAAGGGAAAAATTACTTTTTACAACATAACTCTGTCCAGTCTTGGTAGAAGACTGCTTTTAATTAGAAAATATAGGATTTTCTGGAAAGGACTCTAATTCACTGTATACTCTAAAACTACTACTTATATAAAGTTATTTGAATAAAATGACACTAAATACTTATGAACTCACCAGCATTTGTAAAAATGCTGATACTCGCTTTCAAATAACTTGTATTCTCAGGTCAACAATAGACAGGTACATCCCCGGAGCTTTTGATGAAGACAGTTTAGTACCAAGCTACACCTATATTATTACTTGTATTACTTTGATGTTCTATGTAATGTAAACCATGTAAAACTATTACTATTAATGCAATGGTTGTTGTACGTTGATTACTATACTACATATGTTGTGATACTTGACATGACGTCATCCACCCCAGAACGTTTCCGCCGTTTCGGTTTTGGGGTGTGACAGGCCCGATGATTATCCTGTATGTTATTATTAGTTATGAGATATGATTTGTATGTATGCGGGGCCCGTTATGTAAGTTAGGGCGGGGCCCATTATACTCATTGGGTGGGGCCCGTTATACGAGTTAGGGCGGGGCCCATTATACTCATTGGGTGGGACCCGTTATACGAGTTAGGGCAGGGCCCCTTATACTCTTTGGGCGGGGCCCATTATGTGTTTATGATTGGTATGCGGTATCTTGGGGAACTCACTAAGCTTTGTGCTTACAGTTTTTAGTTTATGTTTCAGATACTTTTGGTTCCAAGGGGAAAAGCTCGGGATGACTGGATCGCACACACCACATGGTTTCTGCTTTAGTGGTATTACTCTGATTTGATATGATGTTTGATACACTTATTTTCTTTTGATTTGTATGGAATATGTTTTGGGATACTGTTTTATTAAATTAAAATTGAAAATTTTGGATCATATTTTTGGAACGTTACACTGCTCAGACCAAAGGACACATCAGGGCAAGTACATGATATAGCATACATGATAGATCCAACGACCGGAGCGTATGAATTCTGCTCATTACTTCTATCTCTACATCGGTACTCGGACTCTGAGTCTTACTCAGTTTGGTATTACTCTGGATGGGTAATTCTCCTTTCTTGGAATTTTCCATACTAAAACGTTTTAACACCTTTTCCAAGTATGTACTTTGACTAAGTCCAATTAGTATTTTACTCATGTCTCTTAGAATTCTTATCCCCAGAATATCGGCAGCCTCACCTAGGTCCTTCATAGTGAAATACTTCTCAAGCCAAGTCTTAACCTCTTGCAAAGTTGGAATGTCGTTTCCTATAAGAAGTATGCCATCAACATACAATGCTAGGAAGGTTACTATACTCCCACTATCTTGGACATATACACAAGACTCATCTTCACTTCTACAGAATCCAAACTCTTTGATCTTCTCATCGAAAAACGATTCTATATGCGAGAAGCTTTTTTGAACCCATAGATGGATTTCTCATGCATGAACACTCTATTGGGAAACTTTGCATCAACAAAACCCTCTGTCCGACTCATGTAAACATCCTCAACCAACTTTCCATTAAGGAAAGTGGTTTTGGCATCCATCTTCCAAATTTCATAGTCATTAAAGGCAGCTATGGATTGCATGTTCCTAATAGATTTTATCTTAGCCACGACTGAGAAGGTCTCATCATAATCAACCCCTGGGGTTTGAGTAAATCCCTTTGCAACCAGTCGTGCATGCTTTGAATGTGTGCACATTACCATCTATGTCGGTCTTCTTCTTGAAGATCCATTTGCTACCTACTGTCTTTTGATCAAGTTGTTAATCAACCAAATTCCAAACCTGGTTGTCACACATGGACTTGATCTCGTTTTCCATTGTCTCTTACCATTTGGATGCCTCAGGGCTTGCCATTACTTCCTTGTAGTTTGCAGGTTCATCCAAATTTACTAGTGTACTATCACTAATAAACGTATCACCGTCTATAGTTATATGGAAACCATAGAACTTAGGTGGCATGCTAAATCTACTGGAACGCCTAAGAGGTAATGAATTTTCAACTGGTTCAAATGGAATTTCTTCATCTGGTTGAACCACAACGTCTTCAGAGGTTCCTTCATCGTTTGACTCTTGAATCTCTTCAAGATAAATGGTACTCCCATTGTCCTCTTTGCATATGATCTCTCCCTCTCTCTCTCTCATGAAAGACTCCTCATCGTGCTATAAAGACCACGTTCTCACTAGGTCTGTAGAATAAATATCAAAAGGACTTCTGTGGGAAGTCGATGAAAATACATCTATCACTTCGAGGTTTAAGCTTGTCGTGAGTCTCTCGTCTAACAAAAGCTTCATAACCCCAAACTTTGATATGTGCTAACGAGGGAACCTTCCTTGTCCACATTGCGTGAGGTGTTTTGGCAACCGTCTTAGTTAGGACAATATTAAGAATATGGGCGACACTCTCCAAGGTATACCCCCAGAACGAAATTAGAAGAGAAGGTCGACTCATCACGGAACGAACCATGTCCACCAAGGTTCGATTACGCCTCTCAGCTACACCATTAAGTTGTGGTGTCCTATGAGGGGTCACTTGTGAAATTATTCCACATTGCTTGAGGTAGTCATGGAACTCGATACTAAGACACTCTTCGCCTCTATCTGATCGGAGCATCTTAATTTATCCTCTTGCCCAATTGATTCTCGACTTTGTGTTTAAACTCTTTAAACTTTTCAAAGGTTTCCGATTTATGTTTGATTAAGTAAATATAGCCATATATACTATAATCATATGTCAACGTTACATAAAACCGATTTGCATCCCTTATGGTAGATATGAAGGGCCCACACACATCTATGTGTATGAGGTCCAACAAACCTTCACCTTTTTCACAAGATCCAGTGAAAGGTGATTTTTATATCTTACCCAAAAGACAAGATTCACATGCATCATCCGACCTTAGGTCAAATGATTCCAACACTCCACCCTTTTGGAGTTGAGCGTTGCGTTTCATGTTAACGTGTCCAATACGACAATGCCACAATCATGATTTGTATATACCATTAGTCGAATCAATTTGAAATACACTATTGTGTAAATTGTCTACACACATCACACTTTCATACACATCATCACACGGTAAAGCTTCAAAATAAAAAATACCATTTTTATAAGAAAAAATTAAACCATTCAAATCATTAAATCCATATCTAAAACCTTGTCTTAACAATGCATGAAAATAAATAATGTTTCGTGTCATTTCTGACGAGTAGCACAGATTTATTAAATCTAAATCAACACCATTACTAAGCACTAGTCTATGCACTCCAATCTTGGTGATAGGTGAAGATCTCCTATTCTCCATGATAAAGTTCATTCTACCTTGCTCCACCTCCTTACTTCTTCTTAGCCCCTGCAAATCAGAACAAATGTGAAATCCACATTATGTATCAAGGACCTAAGAATGAGAAGATGATAAGTTATTAGATGAAATGGTGTATATAACTGCAAAATTTGGCTTCACCTTGCCATCTTTGAGATCTTACAGATACTTCGGGCAACTTCGTTTCTAATTCCCCTAGTTGTTGCACTAGAAGCAGATGGGCTCTTTGAGATTTGAAGAGGGTTGGTGATCAAAACTGTACTTTCCTTTAGGGCCACTACTTGATGACCATGCATGAGACTTTGCCTTTCCAGTTCTATTAGGGAGGACGTTTCCTCTTTTTACCCTTTCTTTGACTAATGGCCAGAATGAGAGCACTAGTAGGAGTGAAGGCAATACTCTTTCCCTTCATACCTGCTTCAGCTGTTTGAAGGAGGTTGTGCAATTGAGCCAAGGTGGTCTCACTGTTGTTCAAATGATAGGTCAAGATGAACTTATCATAACAACTTGGTAAGGATTGAAAGACTATATCAATAGCCAACTCCTCATCAAAATGCGCATTAAGCCTCACAAGGCGCTCCACATAACGTTGCATTCTCTATACGTGGCCACAGACAAATTCTCCCTCTTTCATTTTTCGCGCCATGAGGGACTTACCACCTCGTATTTTTCTTGACGATCTCGCTTGTGGCACTTCTCCACAAGGTCCTTGTTCATCTCATATGGCTAGTAATCCTAATAGAATCTTTACAACTCAGGGGTCATTGTTGCGACCATCATACAAGCAACTTTTTTTGCATTATTGTAGTGTCTCTTGTAGGCGGCTAGTTCTTTAGGAGTGTCATTCTCTTCGTCAATATCAATTAGTTCTTTCTCAAGGAGATACTCCTTGTCCTCGAAACGAAGGGCCATTTTGATGTTGCGCATCTAGTCGTTGTAATTGGTGCCATCCAATGTCACCTTTGAGAAAATGTTCAACAACGAGAAGTTATGATTGGATTTGGAGGAGGAGGAACCAGAAGCATCATTTGGAGTTGAAATCTGTAAAGGGAAGGTAGTTTAAGTTAGATAAGAATAATCCTTAATATAGCAACCCAAAATGAAATATTAAGGCTAGGATCCAACTATATAATTCACAACTTAGAAAAGGGATGCCTTAATCTAATTGTAAATTTTATAAAGGTAGGTAAATAACCATTTACCAATTCCACCCATAGAAAACAAAATTTAAAAAGAAATTAAGTTTTTGATGAAATTCCTAGATCTTTTGAGATTCATTGAAGCTATTCAAGGGCATGTTTAATTTCAAATTATGCTCTTCTATTTGTGATTAGGATACCGATGATCACAAACAAGATGTGAATAACCATGCAAATGTGTTTGGTTACCTCATTGGCATTTATCATCTCAATTGATGTGATGGTAAACCACACACGCTCCATCAACAATGATAATCTATGAGATACCCATTATAACTCTTTATTAGTCCCTATTAGTGTGTCGGTTAACCACACACGCTCCACTAACGACTTATAAAGAGTAATGTGCAATTTCATGGGTTAGTATACAAATTCACATTTTTCCAAAAGTAACTAAGATTGAGATTTTTTATAAAAGGGGTTTAGGTACTTTTTAATATCATTATACTTTTAGTGATAATTAATTGTAACTATCAAACTCGTTCGGCTAACGATCCTCCATTAATCAAGGAAGCAGTGGGTGAGACTGGACACCCACTCAACTACCATTTTATAGGCAGTTTCGATATACCCCCCCCCCCCCTTTATAGACTAGCTTCGTGAATGAGGCGTACTAGCGGTTTGACTGACTTAGTTATATACATATAGTAATTATTAAACTTTTAATTTTACATATAGTACAAAGTGCATTTTAAAACTTTTCAAAATACGAGGTTTATAAGTAAATTTTGTAAATTAATAAATAGTTTAAATTTAAAAATAAACCAAATGATTTAATAGTTATCTATTAATTAACATTTAATTAGATATATTAAATTAAATAAGGATTTACTAATTAAATTAATCAAATAATTTAATCCTAATCCTTACCCTCTAAATTTTTGAAAATATAGGGTATAAGATTTATTCCAATTTTAATTATCTCTTTTTAGGCAAGTAAAATGATAATTACCAAAATTTTAAAAAAAAACCCTAATACCTATCAATTTTTGAAATTTGCTTGGGGAGGGAGGTTAGGGTTTCAAAACCCTAACCCTAATTTTGAAACTTAGGGGGCAAAGTTAGGGTTTCTAAACCCTAATTTTGAAATTCAAGCCTTTTAGGGTTTAATTTCTATAAACCCTAATTTGATCATATTCAACAATTATAGCAAATTCAATTGAAAAGAAACCAAATGCTCCGATACCATTGATGTGTTATAGGCATAAGAAAAACAAACTTTAAACTATTAAGTGTGCACGCAACCTAAAACAAGATCTATGTTTTAACTATTGAACCTATAACTATCAACATCAAAATAAGAACCCTAGAAACCCTAGGTAATTTTCAAAATACACATAAAAGGGTTTAGGATTACATACCTTATTGTTATTATAGCAAAGAACAATGATCCTTGATTTGTAGAAGCAGTAGCAGAGCTTCAATATTTCATTTGGAGGGGCCGAAAATATAATTTGTATAAACATTGGTGAACAGGGGGGCATAGTCAAAATTTTATATTCTTGGGCTAAATATGTATAAAGTTAAAGCATAAGGACTATTTATGCCAAAAAAAATCAGGGGGGCACAACCCCCCTAGCCCTATGAAAGATCTGCCCCTGTGTAGAAGCTTTAGAAGCAAGAACAATGTCGTGCCTCTAGTGGTTCATACCCAAGCTAGCAAGAAGGAGATTATGGAGGGAGGAGAAGGAGAGAAATTTTTTGGCTATTCCTTGGAATAATTGAGTGGCCGAAATGCTAGGGGTAAGGCTCCTTATATAGTGCAACTTGGAAACCCAAGATAAGCCCAAAACCATTATAATAATATTATCTTGAATTGGTAATTATCTAGTTTCCTAATTATCCTCCAAGAATAATTCTAGAAACCCTAAACGCCTATAGAAACCATCCACCCTATGTGTGGAAGGTTCTGGATCCTTTTGTTCAACTATTGAATAATTACACTTTAAACCCTGCACTTTTAATTAATTCCATTAATCTCGAAACTAATTCAATTAATTTCTGATTAATTATTAATTAAATAGTACTATTTCTAATTAATATATTATTCTCATAATATATTAATAAATTATTTTTTTCAATTTATTAATCAAATAATAAATCAACCTCTCTCTCTAAAAAGTCACTTGTCAAATTGCTAGGTTTGAGGGTAACCCAAAAGGATTGTGTTATTATCAATTAACGTTTATACCAATTATAGTAACGGACTTAGACACCTAATCCAACAGGTGTTTGGGTTGATATCCCGAATCAGGTTAAGGATGGGTTTCATGCGTATTATTAGTCTATTTTTTCGAACCACATGGGTGTTAGGCCTAAGACATATGCTAGTCACCTTAGCACTTTATCTTCTTCGCAAGTCCATTTTTTGGGTTCTCCTTTTACCCGAGATGAGATTAAATGGGCAGTTTGGAACTGTAGGTCTACTAAGGACCCAGTCCCTGATGGTTTTACTTTCTTAAACGATATTGGAACCTTATACCAAATGACGTAGAGGCGTTTTTCTTACATTTCTTCTATCATTCGTTTATTCCTAATGTATGGAATATATCTTTTTTTCAGTATTATTATGAAAATCAGATACCTGAAGACTCCAAAAGTTTTTAAGCCTATTAGTCTAATTGGGTGCCAATATAAAATAATTGGTAAAATGTTAGCTAATAGGTTGGCAGAGTTTATAGATAGTGTTGTTAGTATGGAGTAGTCTACCTTTGTTAAAGGTAGACAGATATTGAATGAAACTTTTCTTCTGAATGAAGTGGTTGCTTGGAGCAAGTCTTCTGGAAATCCTATGTTGTTGTTTAAGGTGGATTTCAAGAAAACATATGATTTTATATCTTGGGATTATCTTTTAGAGATTATGAAGATTATGGTATTTGGAGATATGTGGTGTGGTTTGATTAAGGAGTTATTGAGTACTGGTAGGGCTTCTGTCCTGGTTAATGGTTCCCAGACTGATGAATTTCAAATTCATCATGGTTTGAGACAAGGCGACCCATAGTCACATTTTCTCTACATTCTGGTGTTGGAGGGACTTCATGTTGCGTTGGTGAGGGCTTGGTTGGCTAATGCCTTCACATGGATTTTTATTTCAGGGGTTAAGATCTTGCACATTCTTTATGTTGATGATGTCATGATGATTTCGTCTTGGGATCCTGAGAATGTGAATCGCCTTATTCACATCCTACATTGTTTCTATATGGCGTCCGGGCTCAAAATCAATATGCTTAAAAGCAAGTTGATTGGTATGGGTGTTCTGTTTAGTCAAGTTTCTAGTGTTACTGAAAGGATCGATTGTGCAACTTCTAGCCTCCTTTTCTTTCACCTTGGAGTTTCGGTAGGGAAGACTATGCCACATGTTTCTGCTTGGTCCTCTATTCTTGAACAGTTTCAGAGTATGTTATCAGGTTGGAAGGCCAAATTTCTACTTTTGGAGGTCGTCTCACGTTGGTCAAATCAGTTTTGGGGTCGCTTGGGAGCTATTTGATGTCCATTTTTCTTTCTCCTCTTTCGATGTTGGTTTTTTTAAAGGGCTTGAGGGCTAGAGTTTTTTAGGGTGTAAATTTGGATAGAGACGTATGCACTGGGTTAAATGGGAAAGATTTAGAGCCTTCATGGATGAAGGAAGGTTAGGGATAGGGAGTTTGTTCTCTTTCAATAGAGTTATGATCTTTTGTTGGTGGTGGAGATTTTGCCATAGCCGTAATCTTTTTGGGTTCATGTTATAAAATCTATGTATGGGTATGATGGTGTGTGAAGATCTCTGATCCCCCTACATCATAGTTGGGTCCTTGGTATGGGTTATTCACATGTTCACCCAGCTTAGAGAGAAATACATTGACCTTTAGTCTTTTTGTCCTATCAGGGTTGGAGATGGGACTTCTGCATCCTTTTAGCAGGATGTCTGGATGGGTGATTGTGACAACCGTCAAATCCAAGTAAAAGTCAAATTCAAGTCAACAAGTCAAACCAGTCAATCTTGTATAATACTTATATGATTAAAAATTACTCTATGAAAACGTACAATTATGTGTCAAGAATTCAAGTGTCTCGGTAAATTTATGTGTTTATCAAAGTGAAACCCTAAGAAGGGAGTTAAACACATCAAAACACGTCTATGAACCCTTTTGGGGACTTCAAATAATCATAAACGAAGTATAACGGGGTCCACGGACCTTGCATTGCAAGATTATTCAATGAAAATGGCTAAAAGTGAATCTATCTCAATCTCTCCCAAATATCTCTCAAAATCTCTCTCAACTTTTTATAGTCATCCGGGTCATCCCGACCCTTAACTTGGCCAAAAATCACTCAAAACGGGAAGTTATATTGAAAAATAGCCATTTAGGGCCGAAACCCTCTTTGGAACCGAACCTTCTTAGAGGGAACCTCTCATAAGAAGCGAAGCCCCCTGCGAACCGAACCTGACCTTCGGGCCCGAGCCTCCACCTTCAGTCCCTTCACCTGCCTTCGGTCCCTACTCCTCCCTTCTCTCGGTTCTCATCTCCTAAGGGCCGAACCTTGCAGGTTCGCTTCCTTCTCCCGGTTTTCGACTACTTTCGCCTCCTAAGCCCGTTTTTTACGGAGTTTTTCACCAAATTCATATTTTTACTATTTTAAACTCCCAGAACTCATATTTTATTTATTTCTCAAGGATTTATTAATTTAAAATCATTATTTTATATTAAGAGGATAATTACCCCACAAGTGGGTCAAGTGTGCCCACATGCCTTCCATGTGTCACCCTCTCACTTGCCACCTTATCCGCATCACACAAACCAATGCACACATCACTTCAAACTCAAAACTTTCTCCAGCAACTCCCCTATATAAAGAAATCCCTTGAGGATTTCTTGATTCACTTGATCATTCCCACACTTTTACACCTTTCTTACCCCACAAAGAAGCTTAGTTTCTCTCAACTTCCAGCCACTTTTGGAAGTGTTCTTGGGCTATAACTTAACTTTTTGGTAAGTATTTCCTCTAAAATCAAGTGTTATTCCATGTTTTCATAACATCCTTGAATCATCTACACACATTCTAACGCCAAAGAATCATTCTTAGGATCATCGAAGCTTTTACGTATTCATCAAGTGTTCTTGACTTGATACTCCTCGTCTTGACCTTCCACTCTTCCAAGAATCACTAAAGGTGAGTTCATACCCCTATATTTTCTAGTTTTCTTTAGTTTTAAGGGGGGATACAAGTTAAAACACTAAAACATATTTGAAACTTAACTTGACAGCTTACAACAGAAAAGTTGTGACATGTTCACGAACTGTTTTACCCAACTTAAACTTAATATTTTTCAAAACTGTTCAATATGCAAATGTTTCAGGTTTATACCTTTGAAATGACTACTTGCACATCTCCATACCATTTTTCTACAATTTTTGGTGATTTTTACAAAACTGCCTATCACTGCAGTAATGAAATCGGACCAGGTTGTGAAAATAAACATTTTTACACTGGTTTGAGACCACCAAAAATTATAAGAAAACATGTGAACATAGTAGAATCTTTTTCCAAACTCTCCGAGTTTACGGATTTAGTTTTCGACTTACGATGATTTTTCAATAAATAATCTAAAACAGTGACAGTTAAGAGTTAAAATGTTAAAACAAGTTTAAGAGTTATTCACACCTTGTAACAAGTTGAGCAAGGTGTGTAGGATTTTATACTTAGCATTTTCAATGTCATTTATTTGAAATACAAAGTCATGCATAGCAAGGTTCCATTGACAACATAAAACATTTTGATAAAACTATAATAGGTATAGTTTGAACACCTCAAACGGTAATACTATCGATTTATAAAGCGAGTATTTTATTACAAACTACGTGAACATGTTAATGAATAAATTTGTGAGGCATTCATCTTCGGGGTACTCTTTACTACTACTTAAAAGTCCTGTAGTTATAGTCAGAATCTCTTGTAGGGAGAGCGTGATAGTTGTATATAGATCTATATTGGGTTTGACAACCCGCACCTGAGCTGCTTGCAACAGCTAGACCAGCAGGTCTGGGGTGACAAGTGTCATAACATTCCGACGCGTGAAGAACGTCGAGTACGAGGTCCTCGAGTCATAGTATGGTTATAACAACTCACCTGGGAAAAATAACAAATACACCGTTCACGGGAATTTAATGATTTCACGAAAATGGGTTTTATTTAAATATAAAACCACATATAAGTATGATGATTTACTTACATATACTAAGTCTTGGGTCAGTTAAGACTACACTAAACCTTTTAGAAAATATTGGATTTTCTGGAAACAAACTTATAACAAACTTTAAGGAACAACATGCATTTTTCATATATAAATTGCTTATGAACTCACCAGCTTTAATGCTGATACTCTTTCAAAAACAACTTGTATTCTCAGGTAATTAGTAATACAGGTAACCACAAGACTTTTGAAGGCAAGACGCTAAGGCGTAGATTTCTTTTGAACTATTTTGACATCATATGCAATTTATTTGGAAACATGTATTTTACAACGATGTAACCTTTTAAATTATATTTATGATGGTTGTGTTTACTTTCTTCACTATGGTTATGATATTGAACATGACGTCCTCCGCCCCCGAACGTTTCCGCCGTTCCGGTTTGGGGGTGTGACAGTGATGATCCCTTTAATTCCACTTTTCCTATATTTTTTGCTCTAGATATCTACATACATGATTCTATCAGTGAACGGTTGGCTATGGGATGGGATTATAATACTCTTAGATGTATTCCTAGTTGAGGAGTTGAGAAGGAGCAGTAGGATGATTTGACTTTACTTTTGTAGGAGTTCTAGCTTCAGTTTGTCCCTGGTAGATTGGGTTGGATTATTGATAGTTCAAATACTCTTTATGTTTCTTCTGCTCGGAGATATATGGATAGTATTATGCTTATTTCAGGAGGTCCACAGACCCGGTGGAATAATTGGATTCCCATTAAAATTAACATTTTTATATGGAGGATCACACTTCTTAGCATCCCTACTAGAGAGCTTCTATCTCATAGGGGAATCATGTTGGATAGGATTACTTGCCACATTTTTTCCCACCGTGTGGAAACTATTGATCATATTTTCGCAGGTTGTGCAGAGTTGATTATTCTATGGTCTCACATTGCAGTTTGGTGGGGTCTTCATGTCGGAACTCAATTCTTTGTTAAGTCTCTTATCTTGTGTTCCGACTTTATCTCCCTGAGACCCGATCAACGAAAGGCCTTTGATGGAGTCGTTTTAACCTGCTTTTGGTGTATTTGGAACTTCAGGAATAGTTCCATATTTAGAGCGGATACCCCTAGAAAATCCTTACTTTTTGATGATGTTGTTTATAGGTAATTTTGTTTGGATTTCTAATAGGTGTACTAAAACCAAAATTAGTTGTAATTCTAGGCTTCATAATCATATTTCTGCTATAACTTTGATGCAATGGTTCTTTTCTTGCTTCTTGCTAGTTTTATAAAATTTCGCCGTTCCAAAAAAAAAAAAATAATAATAATAATAATAATAATAATAGTAAAAATCAAGAGAAATTCTTCTTGTTTGATTTATAAAACACATACTTCTGAATTGAACTTCTTGAGTTTTATTTTTATAATACGTTACATATATTGCATAATTTCTAAATGGAACAATTGTTGTCGCATTTTTAGATTGATGGTAAAATAGAAATAGTGGGCCAAAAGATCCGAATGAGATTATACCTGAGGTTGAAGGATCCCAACTTATGAAGTAAATTTAGTTATCACACAATGAAAAAGGGGAAATCGACTAATCTAACCCTTATAAATGATTTTTTGACATAAATGACAAAAAAGAATTTTTTTTTTTTGAAAAATAACCACATTTTTCGGAACACCTTGTTCCGGAGAGCTCTCGGGAATTTTGAAGTACGGTTCTGGACCATGGATCCGGAATACGTAAGTTTTGGTTTTATATAATGTATAAGTTTTGCTTTTATAAAATGTTTAATTTTTCCTTTTTATGAAATATATACCTTTTGGTTTTATAAAATTTAAAATGCAATTAAAATCAGCAAAAACCTAATAAATACATAAACTAAATAAATTGTGTCTGTATGTGGTATTACAAATACGATATTTAAATTATTTTTGTACTTGTACCCCAAAAAATTTCTGCTAGTCGTTTTCGATAATCCAAAACCCATGAACCGATTTTACCTTCTATAGAAATCGATTTCCAGTGATCAACGCCCTTAGGAATCAACACAAAAACACCCCACAATCCCCTCTATTATCAATATGTTGTGGTATGTTTGTAACCCTTTTCAGGGTCATCTTGAAGTTCTCAAGTGGGATTAAATCAGTTGGTTCGGTACCCTAGTAGTTAACTCCCACTAGCAGTTTGTGGATGCGGGTTCTCAGGCCTAGAAACCAATCATCATTTTCTGAACAATAGTCTCTCTTCCAATGACTATCATATATAGTCATTTTAAATGTCTTCAAATCCAAAGAACCGAAAAACCAATGAGCTTGTGGTAAGTTGATTGGGATGTAAAGCTACAAAAAAGATTAGAAATAATTAATTAGTATATAAATACTCAGATAATGTAATCCAAACAAAATTATATCGTATCACACTTTGCCCAAGTTGAGTAAACGGATCCGTCAACCATATCACTTCAGTCATATGTATCGGTGTTGAAAGCTGACGACACCACCGCCCACCGAGCATCATTCGCTCTATGCCCTAGCAACAATGAGATCCACATCATGATGTGCTGCCAATTATTTTTTTGCAGTGAAGTAAGTATTATTATTAGAAGCGTAGTATGTAATAATCAAATAATTATATTACTTACATCACATGACAACCATCCTCCATGACTATCTGCATATAACCGTGTCCAAAACTCAAGCGTAGCAAAAACCGGTCAAATAATTGTGTGCATACAACAACGAACCATCTTGATCTTTATATACAATGTGTATGGTAGGATCCACAAGATTGTCCAACGGAGCTGGTTGTTGTCGTGTAATACATTTCTTCTTCATTTGTATCCATTGCGACTTATACCATATGCACATAACTTTTTGGCACTTAGAACGCCTAAGAGGTGCTTGCGCCAGTGGTTTGTAATCATCCCGTGGAATCTCTATCACATCTGACAGGTGAATAACCGGAGACTGCTGCTCAGGGTCGACATTCAACGGCTATTCTGGGCAAACATTTAGCAGTTGTTTAGGCCTGAAATTTAGCGGCTTTTCGGGGCTGCTTAAGACATAATCATGCTCCCATAACTCATTGTCATTGTAGTATCCTTGTACGATTCAATAATTTGTACTTGTAAACGATGCAAAAATATAACGACCATAAACGATGAAATAATTAAAAATGTACCTCCATCCTCTTTGAGTATCAACATCGTCTCCGGGAGTCTTATTGATAAGTTATAGAACCATGACTAAAGTAGCCTCATGCTCTGCTAAACATTTCTCCTGAGACCGTTTGACGGACCTCATTTTTCAATTGACTGACCTCGTTCTGCAAGTAACTAATAATTTGGTCCTTGTCAATTGATAGGTCAGTTGTCGGCGGAGGTGGTGGTGGTGGCGGGTGAAATGGATCATCTATTTGTGCCTTCTTTTCTTAATGCTCATGGGTAACGGAGTTTTTGGGTGCTAGTTTTTAGGGTCGGGAAAATCAAGGCGATCAATCCATGTCGAGCTAACAACCCACCATTTAGCACACATCTCATTTTTCGTCGGCTCCAACTTCGGTACAAGTCTATTACCCTACTAAAAAAATTATAAAATTATATATAAACATAAATTATAAAATAAATAATAATTTAAATAATAAAGTAACCGATGGATCACATTTTGTTGTCATGTACCAAATAAACTGCTCACCGGAAAAGTCTCAAGAATTCATATATGAATGTTACCAACAAATAAATAAAAAAAATAGTTAGAATGTTAGCAAACAAAGATAAATAATAATTTTTTCATTATATACTTACCTTCAAAGCATATAAAAACACTTGCAGGGTGTAGGTCAATTTTTGAGATTCATTCTCTTTTGGTTCTTCTGAATGTATAAACTTCTCAACCTTACTGAATACAGTATGTAGTTGTTTGTATAATTTATCCCAAATATCCTCCCCAATGGATATTTGTCACATAAAAAATTAGTTAACAATTTAACTTTTAAAAAAAATATTAGTAACAATAGGTAATTTAATTAAACAGTAATTATAAAATAGATGGCATTATACTTGTTGAATTCATCAAGGTTGGATAGCAAAGCGAAATAATCTTCTGTAACATGTTGTTTAGCCAACTGCCCATGGAAACCCTTCTCTAACAGGTATAGAAGACATACACGGACTGCATCCTCGTCCGATAACTCATTAAGTGATATTTTAAACACCTTCGTAACATGATCTAATTTGATCGAGACATTCGTCGGCACCATAGGAAAGCCACAGGAACAGAAGGCAGCGCTAGATGTAGAAGCATGAAAATAGTCACCAAACTAGAAGGCGGTGATGAGACAAAATTCTTTCTTCCCGAAAGACAGCGTGTAATCCCTAATCTCAAAAACCATTTCATTTACTTGGCTTTGGGAGTCGGTGACAACTTCGTGGGAAAAGACATAATGTAGAAGAAAAGGATCCACATCTACATTAGGAATGTCTAACCACCTCTCAAAACATGTATTCCGGAACATAGTCTCACATTCAGGTTTGTTGCTAAATGCCGCAAGGATTTCCCCGCCAATTTTGGGTTTACACGAGAGTGTAATTGATGCATCAACAATTATGTCGTGTTGCACAAATAAAAAAGGTGTTAGCAATTCATTCTAAAATGGAAATGACCAATATTCCGGACCAATTTCGGACCTGTTCTTGATGTTCCATACACGTTCATCGTGTTCCGGAATGGTTCTTCGTGTTTTGGAGCCTTCTGGAATGACATTTTAAGATCCGAAACACAACATTTCGATGTAAATCAACAATAACTACACCTCTAAACTACTTTTCAGTTGGTCCTACAACAATGACATCTTTAATTTAAACTCCGGAACATTTTCATTTCATTCCGGAGGTGGTCTACTACATCCAGAACAGTAAGCAACAGTAGAAAACGAAGAACATACCGGTAAAATAACAAGGTCGTAATGCTCGTCTTCCACGTCGGAGATGGGTGTCGAGTCGAAACGTCGTAATCTAGTCGAAATCGGAATGTGCCTTTCCGGAATGAAGTTGTCGCCTCAAATAATATTTCGGATTTTGAAATTCAAAATCTCGATCCATAACATATACGGGTCATCCAGAATAGGCATTTCGGATAGGGATGGCAAAAAGCCCCATACCTAATGGGGACCCGAAACCCGCACCCGTTTTGACTGAGGAATCCCCAGGTTGACCGGGGATGGGTACGGGGATGGGGAATACCCGAATAAAAAAAGTGGCGATGGGGATGGGGATGGGGATACCCTTAATCCCCGACCCTAGACCCGCCCCCGACATATATTAATATATAAAAATAATACAAAACATATATTTTTAGTATACTTTATAATACATAAAATTTGATCTAAGTAACCTAACTCATTAGTAATTACTTGGTTGAAATTATACTTTTTGCTTTTTCTTTTATCTAATTTAAACTCGTGTATGTATTTAAATTTGGTAGAAAATTTATTTATATTTTTCTGCAATTTTTGGGTACTTATATATTTTATAAAATCTTTAAACTTATGCTGGTAAAATTGAAATATAGAGTTTTTTCTTACGTATACGTTTGCATGTTAAAAGAGAAAAAGAAATTCTCGTTTCCCCGTTGGGGATGGGGGTTTATTAATATTCCCCGATGGGGGTGGGGATGGGGATGGGGATTGGAATGAGGATTCGGGGATGGGGATGGGGATTGGGGTCCCCTGTGTTCCCCGCCCCCGTTGTCATCTCTAATTTCGGACCCAATGAAATGGGTCGGGCCACACGAAAAATAATATGGAATTCGTTTTGGAACGACTCACTCCGGAATATGTGGGTATTTTGCAAATATATATATATATATATATATATATATATATATATATATATATGTGTGTGTGTGTGTGTGTGTGTGTGTGTGTATATATATATAGGTAAAAGTGAATATACCCTTAAGGGTATATAAGCTTAGGTACCCAAACTCACTATAATACGTCATTTTGTATCATATAATACATTCTAACTGTTCAATGTTTTTATAATTTAACTTCTAACTTGATTTTACTTCCAAAATTTTTATAAATTACACAATTATCTTTCTCTTACATAATTTTCATTTTCAACTAAAATATATATAGCCTAGTATGTGTTCGGGAAAAAGATGTGATGTAAGAGAAATATAATAGTGAAATTTTGAATATCTTGAAAGGAAATTAAGTTAAGGTTGAAGTTTAAGAACATTATAATGAATATATCAAATAAAATGATACATTATGGTGTATTTGGGTACTTAAGCTTATATATCTTAAGGGTATATTTACTTTTCCTATATATATATATATATATATATATATATATATATATATAACTTAAAAAGTGATTAAATTACTCAATTTGAAAAAGTGTTGTTAATCATTGAAATTTAGAACATAATTGACTTGAAGAACCTTGTTGAGTTGTTGATGTAAGTAGGTTACCTAGAATCAATGTGATTCATGTATATATGGTTATCAATTATCAATGGGTGCCTTAATGCCTTATAAGGCCCAGGTCATGATGAGAAGTTAGGCCAAACGCGATAATATAAGTCTAAAATTGTCATTAATTTTTATTAAATATAAAAATTTATATAGACATAGAGGGTTAACAAGACATAATACTTTTTATTTAAAAAAATCTCATGTCTCCTCCTAAAAAGTAAATGATTATTCGTTGTATATAATTGTTGAATCACATGTAAGATAACAATATCACCAAGATTAAGTTAATAACTAGTCATTTTTTTAATCACCAAACGATTTCAATTATAAAACATTTTTACAATCGACTAGATTGACTTGCATTTTTGTGTTTCTAGAAGTCAGTTGGATCAATTTGTCTTCCTTCTCCACTGCTTTTGTGGACTTGTTAATTTTATCGACTTTATTTATTAATGTAGCGATCCGATTGTGTCTTATTTTTAAGTTTTAATGTATGGAAATTAGTAAAAAGTGGCAGAAGGGGTAACGGGTCAAGTGAGCTAGGCCAAAAGTTGTTAAAATTGTATATATAATATCCTGCTTTTAAAATCGACCATATTAATAAACTTTAATTACTATTGTTATAATATAGTTTTGTAACCACATTTAACGAATTATTAATTATAACTTTTTTTTCTTAAAGCGATAATGACTTAAAAAGATAATATATTTTTCAGTTTGTGCATATTTGATCGCTACATTCTTTTTTTATCCACATATACCCTTTCAATTTGTTTAATTATACACATTCAATCTTTATGAAGGTAAACCAAAAAAATAACTTAATAGATAATATATTTATCATTTTGTACACATTTAATTCTTAATTTTTTTTTTATACATTTAGTCCTTAATATTTTTTTTGTTGCAAAATAAAATTTTGTTGTATTTCTACACATTTATGACCGGTTTCTTTAGGTTTTTTCATGACATCCTACATGGTACAGTCATTAATAAGGTGTTCAGAGATGTTGATGTTTATGGTCACCACGGTCTCGGCTACTTGGTTGCTTAAGTCTTGTGTTCTGAACATCGTAATTCTTCATACGATCTCGGATTTTAATGATCTTTATATTCACATGTTCGTATTTGAGTCTACTACAATTTTCATTTAGATTACTCTCATTAAAAATAATATATTTTTACTTATGCTTTTAGAAAAAAAAAAAAAAAACGTTAATACATTCATCCATAAAGAACGCATGTATATAAATGTTGGATTAGGTGTCTAAGCCAATAACTAAATTGGTATATACTTGAATTAAAAGCAAAGTCATTTTTTGTTGCCCTCAAAACTAATAATTGACAAAATGACTTTTTGGAAAGAAAAAAAAACGTTGATTTATTAGTTTATTATAAGATTAATAAATAGTAATAAATGATTTAATATATATGATATTAATATATTAATTAGAAATAGTATTATTTAATTAATAATTAATCAGAAATTAATTGTAATTAATTGGATTAATTAAAAGTAGTAGGACTAAAGGTGACAATGTTCAAAAGTTCAGCATTGAAGAATTCTAGAACCATCCCATAGGGGGCTCTTTTGGAGGAGGGTTCTAGGGTTTCTTGGAAGCCTTAGGGAGCAAGAAAAGGGATAAGAGTTTTCCAAGGAAATCTGCCTTATCCTAGCCTACTTACTCACCTATATAAACCCCTTATGGGTTCATAATTTCAGCCATCCTATTCTAAGAGCCTTAGAGCCAAAATTCCTTCCTCTCTCCTCTCTTCTCTAAAGTCTTATATTTATAGGGTTTGGGTACAAACCATTATAGGCACATGATTCCTCGTGCTTGCTTACTGAAGCTTGATCAAGAAGGAATTGTTGATTATGTACTATAATAATCAAAAGGTATGTAAACTCTAAAACCTATCAACGGTATCAGTGCCATTGTTTTCATTGATCCTGCATAAAGTTGAATACATAAAAATTAGGGTTTATAGAAACTAAACCCTAAGGAGACAATTTTCGAAATTTGCTAGGGTTCTTGAAACCCTAGCCTCCACCCTTAGGTTTTCGAAATTTGCTAGGGTTCTTGAAACCCTAGCCTCCTTAGCCATTTTCAAAATTTAGGGAGCCCTTTTAGGGTTTATCTGGTTTCCTTAATTGTTATTTTAAAAGCCTTAAAGTTGAATAAATAAAATCTAAGAAACCCAAGTCTTGTTTTTCAAAAATTAGGGTGGTTTTAGATTAAGATTAAATTTGAATTATTTTATTAATTGATTAATAGTATATAATTACTTAACCCACAAATGATTTAATTAATTGTTTAATTAAAAGATAAAGAGAAACCATAACTAGTTAATATTAATTAATTAAAAAGTTTAATTTTAATAAGTAATATTTGAACCTCATATTTTAAAAAGGTTTTCAAATATACCTTATATATATTATTAAAAGCTAACTACTATATGTATAAGAAAACTCAGTCAAATCACTAATACTCATCATTCACGAAACCATGCTATAAAGAGGGTATGAGGAATTAGCCTATAAAATGGTTGTTGAATGGGTGTCCACTCCCACTCACGACACTCCTGTGTGGTGAAGGGTCATTAGTTGAACAGATTTGATAGGACATAATCTTATTAATAAGTATAATGATATAAAAAGTACTAGAACATTCTTTTAAAAATCCTACTCTAGTTACTTTAGGAAAAATGTGAAATAGTATGTTAATCCATGAAAATGCATGTTATACTTTAATATGTCGTTAGTAGAGTGTATGCGGTTAACTGGCACACTAATAGGGATTTAAAAAGAAATCATGGGCATCTCGAAAATGTCATTGTTAATAGAGCGTGTGTGGTTAACCGACACATTAGTTGGAGACGATAAATGACATCGAGGGTGCCAAGCGTGTTTGCATGGTTATTCACATCTTGTTTGTGATCCTCGGTATCTCAGTCACAAATAGAAGAGCATAATCTGAGATTAAACATGTTATTGATAAGATTTAATGAATCTCAAAATATCAAGGAGTTTTAAAGTTCGAAATTGGTGAATTGTTTTTTACATACCTCTATAAATTTGCAATAAGATTACAACATCCATCTCCTTAGTTGTGAACTGTTATATTGGATCCTAACCTTAAATATTAATTACGGGTTAAAATATTAAGGAATTATTTCAACAAACTAAAACTACTTCCTTCATATAGATGTCAAGGTTCCACAACATTGTTTCTGCCTCGCACCTCCTTCATGCTTTATCACCACACATTCCTGATGAGCAACCATCACTTCTATCCATCCTTATAAGACTTGAAAGACACGATATCACTAAGGCTTTAATAAATTTCAAGTACAAAGAAGGAACTTCAATGTGTGCTTATGTCGAAAAAGTGAAGACATATATTACCAGGCTAGTTAATATGGGTGGAGTGTTTCCAGAGGAACTTGCAATAGATATGATTCTAATTTCACTTCTGAAATGTTACAAGAGATTTGTAGAAAACTTCCGCCTAATCAATCATGGAGTCACGCTCATGGGAATTTCCACAATGTTGAGAGTTGAAGAAGCCATAATTGTCAAAATGGAACCCATGTCTTGATCCAAAACAATTGAAAATGGTGAATTTGAGCAAAAGGTAGTTTCTCTCCTTCATAAGAATGAAAGGATAGTGAATGACATTTTCAAACAGAACTTCAAGAGAAAATCTAACCATGAAGTTTCTCCAAATCATGACTTAATTGAGGCGTATTATCCTTGTTGTGAATTAAAATACTACAATAAGAGAAGCTACCCTAAATACCTGAAAGATGATGAGGATGAGTCGGTTCAAGCAACTGAATCTAGTTCAGGTAGTTACCTAAACATTTCATGCTACTAAAGACATTAGTTATTGATACTGGATGTGTTTTTCAAATATTCTTGGTATTGCAAGAACTAAATAATTAAGTCTTGAGCTTTAAATAGATCCATCCACTTATGCAACCGAAGGAAGTTTTTATGTTACATTAGGTGGAGAGATCAAGTTGAAGATTGTAGTAAAGTTACGAATAGTTTAGTTTATTTTACAATAATTGTTGCTACTCGTCAGAAATGACACGACACATTATTTCTTTTCATGCATTGTTTAGACAAGGATTTCAATATTCTTTTAATGATATGGATGGTTCGATTTTAGCTTATAAAAATGGTGTTTTATGTTTGAAGCTTTACCTTGTAATGGTATGTTTGAAACTATAATTTGTGTTGATAGCTTAGGCAATAGTGTATTAAATAATGATTCGTCTAATGGAGTAGAAAAAGCATTCTTGTGGCATTGTCATCTTGGACACATTAACAAGAAACACATCAACCAACTCCAAAAGGATGGAGTGTTGGAATCATTTGACTTAAGGTCAGATGAGGAGTGCAAATCTTGTCTTTTGGGTGATGACAAAATCAACTTTCACTGGATCTGTGAAAAATGTGAAGGTTTGTTGGACCTCATACACGCAGATGTGTGTTGGGCCCTTCTGATTGACCACATGAGATGGAAATCTATTATATGTGACATTTAAAGACGATTATAGCAGATATGGATATATCTACTTAATCGAACATAAATCAGAAACCTTTGAAAATTTGTAAGAGTTTAAAGACGAGGTCAAGCATCAACTTGGCATGAAGATAAGGAGGGTTCGATCTGATAGAGGTGGAGAGTATCTTAGTATCAAGTTCCTCGACTATTTCAAGGAATGTGGAATAGTTTCACAATTGACTCCTCCTAGGACACCACAACTTAATGGTGTAGCTGAGAGGAGAAATAGAACTTTGTTAGACATGATTCGTTCCATGATGAGTCGATCTTCACTTCCTATTTCTTTCTGAGGGTATTCCTTAGAGAAATCCGCTCATATTCTTAATCTTGTACCTACTAAAAAGGTTGCCAAAACACCTCATGAGATGTGGAAGGGGAAAGTTCCCTCTCTAGGTCATATCAAGGTTTAGGGATGTAAAGTTGGGCAACTCGACAAGTCAATTCATGCACTCGTCGAGTCCATGGCTCTGGTTGTAGAAGTTCAAGTTTTCTTGGCCTAGATTGGATTGGAATCACTACTACAAATTGTTTTACATCATTAAATTTTTTTTTGTGATATGGTAGTGATTATGCTCATCCAATCTAAAGATAATTGTCAAAGTTTTAAGATAATTTTAGTTTTATATGATAATCAAAGTTGTTTGCAAATTTTTGACTTGATATTATCTTGTTTATGAGTTTAGCTAGATCAAACTTGAATTATATGATTATTTTAGTTGTTAGTAATTTGATCTAAATGAATTTTAATGACCTCCATAATTTGTCCTCAAGTTATGGAAAATGAAAGGTCTCATCCACTAAAATGCAATTAAACTCATAAGTTATGAATATGAAGAGTTTTGACAAGTTTCAAAACTTGCCCTCGGGTTTTGGAATTTGTAAAGTCTCACTAATGAAACTTTAATTCCAAACCCTAGAGTTTTAAAAGTTAAAATTCAACTCTTATACTTTATAATATTATAAGTTTAATATATATATATATATATATATATATATATATATATATATATATATATATATATAAAGTTAGGTTCAAATGTTTCTACTATCTATTGTGTGCTTGTAGGATTGATTCTGGACCAATCATTTTAGTTATTTTAAGAAAATAATTAATGCATATTAAATGTTGAATGTTTAATTAATGCTCATTATATCTTTAACATGTAATATGTATTAACTATTTTCTTAAAATAATTAAAATGATTGGTCCAGAATCAATCCTACATACACATAATAGATAGGTAGAACAAAATAACCTAACCATATATATATAACAAGTCGGTCTTACCGTTAGTAGGCCTCATTTACGAAGTCAGTCTATAAGCGGGGTATAAGGTTACTGCCTGTAAAATGGTGGTTTAATGGATGTCCACTCTCACCCACCGCTTCCTTGACTGGTAGATGGTCGTTAGCCGAACAGGTAGGATAGGACATTACTTCTCCCTCATTAAAAGTATAATGATAAATATAAAGTAACTAAACTTTTATTAAATTCCTAATCTTAGCTACTTTAGGAAAATGTGAAAATGATGCTAATCCATGAAATTGCACTTTGGACCTTGTTAAGTCGTTAGTGAAGCATGTGTGGTTAACCGGCACGCTGAACTGGGACTGAAAAATGTGTGGCAAAGGGTAGTTTGATGTTAATCATATATCAATGGAGTGTGTGTGGTTAAACGGCACATTAATTAGGTGATTTGTAACATTGAGTGTACCAAACTAATTTGCATGGTTATTCACACCTTTTTATGGTCTTCGGCATCCCAATCACAAACTTGAAGGGCACAATCAAGATTTAAACATGCCATTGAAAAGTTTAATGAATCTCAGAGGATCTAGGAATTTCAATCCAATTAAAACTTAATAATCAGTTTCGTTTTTCATGGTGGAAATTAGTAAATCGTCATTTACCTACCTTCAAATATTTTACAATTGGATTACGACATCCATTTTCGCAATTGTAAAATATTGTGTTGGGTCCTAGACTTAATATTTCGTTTTGGGTATTATATTAAAGACTTAAATCAAATAACTTGAATTCCTCCCTTTATAGACGTCTAGGTCAGACAACTATGGTCTTCCCGAATCTATTGGAAAATGATTTCCCCATGAAGATGATATTCCACAATATCATACTTCACTTCCACCACCTCCTCCAATTATTCTCCCTAACCCACATGTTCGAAGACTTGAAAAGTTCAAGGTCACTCAGTCCCTATTGGAGAGCAAACGTGAAGATGGAAGATTTGTGTGTGCACATGTCTTAGAGATGAAGTCACACATTGATCTTGGTTCTTCAGTCACTTCCTGAGTCATATAATCAGTTTGTTAAAGACTACTATATGACAGACTGCGACGCGAACCTTGTTGATCTTACTTGTTTGCTTATTGTTGTTGAGTCTGCAATGATTTAGCGCACTGGTAAAGCAAATTTGATTAGAAGATCTGCTTCCCAAACTTCCATGGACATTGATAATGGAAACATTGGAAGTATAGATAAGATTTCTCTTTCTAAGGGAAAGGGAAAGGCTAAGTATGAGATTGTCTTGTGTACCATTCCCAAAGAGTCCATATGTTTCAATTTCCAAGAGAAGGGGCATTGGTTGTGAAGTTTCCCTATCTACCTGAAGGGTCATAAGGATGGTAAGGTCAAAAAGTTTGACTCTGCTTCAGGTAAGTCCACTATCTAACTCTATTTAGTTCCTATCGGTATATTCTTAATACATGATGTGATAAGATTACATTTTGATGTTTTTTAGGATCAAAGGAAGCTTAAAGGAAAGGCATGCAAAGTCTGATTGCGAAGAGATGGATTTCGATCGCATGGTTCGATGATCGGATTTTTTGAGTTGTTGCTTAAGAGTTATGACAGATTGCTTAGAAATTTGTAATAGCATAGTTTTCATTTATAATTGCATTGTAAAGAAAAGTTTTTCCACAATTATATAAATAAAGAAATTTTTTTTATCTTATTTTATATTTCCTTGCAATGACATATGTGAAAATTGATGTTTGTATTTTTAGCAATATGGATTTAATTCTTTCGTTTGTGGTAGTGTCTAAATTTACCAAATAAGGAAAGATTCTCATAACCCAAGTTTCAACTGGACAGAAACTTGGGATCATGCAACTTGTATTGTATGATGAACGAGAACCTTCATCTTTGAGAAATTAGGACTAATTCCTTGTTCACATACAGAGGTGAGTTAAGTAAAGAACTAGGGGATCAGGTACACTTGGTTGTGCGCTGGTTAGGTTCACCACAAAGAACGATAAGACTATTCGTTATGGTTTACTAAAATTAGTAAAGATGGTTTTGCTTACATTATTAAGTATAATTCCGAGTCATTAAAAAGTCTCAATGTATAGCAGAATGAATAAGAAGAATCAAAGTTGGTAGAAAGATAAAAGTTTATCCAATCTGAAAAGATAGGACAGTACTTGAGTATCGTGTCTTATGATCATCTTAATGATTATAAAAACCGTATCACAATTTGATCCTCTAAGGACACCTTAGTGCATTTGTTTGGCTAAGAAGAGGAATCAGGAATTGTTGAAGTGGTTAAATCAATTATGAGGAATCATACTTCGTTCCAAAATCAAATTTTAGAGTCATACTCTAAGATTGTATATTGAGTGATATATCAAAAAATGTAGAGTAAAATGTTTTCTACTCTTGTACATTTGAAATCGGTAAGTTGTAATGTTTTGGATAAAACAAAGATCAACTAAGACTGATTGTCAAAAGTGTTTGTCTTGATAAGAAATCACACTAACTTTTGAATATTTGTTTGTCAAGTAATGTTTCCTGACAGAGAGAAACTTATATGTCAAGAGGTTAGTGGGAGTCTTAAAGATCTTGAAAATTTTTAAGAAGTAATCAAGAGTCAACCTATCGTTAGTCACTAGCACACGACTTGAGGTTTGTAACCTATCGTGTTGACATATTCTTATTTTTGTGCCCATTCCAGTTGGTTAACTATGCATGTGAGTTCTATGAGTTCTCAATGGTTTGCATTACAACCTGGAAGCAACGGTAGGCCCTTGTGCTGCCAGGTGGCAGGGAATTAAGATTGAACAAGTTCAGTCCATATGTTGTAACGACCGAAAATTTTCAATAAATTTGAACTTTTCAAAAGCAACCCATTTTATCAATGTTATTACAAAAAGGTTTTCAATACAACTATTATCAGAGTCTTCCCAGAATCACATCATAAAACATAATCATGAGGAGCGGTACGATCACGCCTTCACCTTGCCACTGACTCTTGAAGAACCTGAAAAACATTAAACCACAACTGTAAGCCCGAAAGCTTAGTGAGATACCCCCAAAATACCAACCACATATACCATACACGCATAACATGCCATATCATATCTGATCACAAAACAGCCATGCACTTCGGGTCTACTATGTGACTGGTCCGCCGCACCGGCCAACAGTCCACCTGGTCCACCCTCCGAGTCTAGCCATATACATCGAGTCTGCAGTGTGATTGGTCCGCCCGCTCCGGGCCTTCAATCCACCTGGTCCACTCTCTGAGTCTACAGTATGACTAGTCCGCCCGCACCGGGCCTTCAGTCGGCCTGGTCCACTCTCCGAGCCTCGGCACGTCTGGTCCGCCCTCTTGGGGCCTACAGCATATCCGGACCGCTCGCTGGGCCTTCGGGACAACCGGTCCGCCCTGGGTATCTTGGCCTACAGCACAAAGCAGGACCCGCCTCAACCCAACCCCAGTCCAACAACCATGTGCACATAAACATACAATCATATAACAATTTACAGTCAACAAGCCGATCTAGCAGATCACATAACATATCATCATCCTAACCAGGATATTGACCTAACCGGTCACTAGCATAGCATCATCCTACATAACAGGATACCGACCTTAACAAGGTCTCTAACATATACCATCCTAGCTACCAGGATGCAAACATATCAAAGTAATAACATAACAACAAATACCCGGATATCAATCCGATAAAGGGTCGGCCTTGGTGCCTTAGACCCTGTTGATATAGTGAGGATAACTCACCTTGCCACTGCCAAAACTCTGAACTGATGAAGCAGATTCTCGAATCACCGACTCACCGAAAATCCCGAACTAGCCAACATAGCACAAATAATCATTAGGCTAAGCACAATACCCTTCCAAGGATAAATTGACCAATTTACCCTTAACTCATTCTGGCCCAACACTGGATAAGCTCTCAAGCTCACTAATGGCCCAAAGTCCAAAAGTTTGAAGCAAAGCCCACTATTGGCCCAATTTACTAAATTGGGCCCACCTCACCAAATGGGCCTAGACCCATGGTCCAATATACTTAATGGGTCCACAATACTCCATCCATAATGTCCAGTCACGACCCAAAATCCATTAGCCCAAAAACAACCAAATCCCTAAGGCCCAAAATGAAAAACCCAACAGAGGGAGTACGCTAGGCGTACCCTCCTTGGTACACTGGGCGTACACGCTGATTCGCAACTGGGGATCGGGGCATTGACCCGCTACGCGGGGCGTAACTTCGCTGCTCATTAAGTCCACATAACTTCTTAATGGCTTAAGCTTTTAAGCCCAAACTTCAGATCCTTAGGCCAAATATGCCTAAGATTCATAAAGTCTCAAACTTTATCACTTGGGACGTCCATAAAGCTCTTAATCCAAGGTCTTAATCCATTAAGACCTACTTATCTCACACAGAGCAACCACAGCCCTTGGGACCTCATTTTTCTCACTCAAGACCTCTCCAAAGGTCTGAAAGGACAGATAATCTCGACCAACTCGAAACATGCATCAAGATGAGGACTTTTGGGACAAGAATGATGTCAAAACTTCACAACACTTAGATCTATGCAATACAAATGACAAGCAAGAAGCTTTATACCTCAGATAGGCTCCAAAGGATGATATCTTTCCAGATCTATAAGCTCCAGCCACTCAACTCCTTCTTTGACAACTTCCACTTTCTTCTTCTACCCTCTCCTTTGCCAAAATAAGCTTTCCAAGGCCAAACACACCCAACAATGGAGGTGGAACGGCTATCTAGGGTTTCTGAGGTTAAGAGAGAGCTTATGGAGGCTAGGGTATGAACCAACATGTTCCTTATATAGTGGCTGACCCTAATTTTAGGGTTTTAGAACTCTGAGAGTACGCTGGGCGTACTCAACCTTTCACCCGCGTCCAATTACACACTTACGCTGGGCGTAACCCAGCTTACGCTGGGCGTACTCGGTGTGTCCCAAATTTCATATTTGGCCCTCTTTTTCCACTTTTCCCACAAGATGACCAAAATACCCTTCCTCTTAAATCCCGGGGACTCACAAATAAGTACCTTTAGAAACGGGGCGTTACAATTCTCCACCACTTAAATTAGGCTTCGCCCTCGAAGCCTGCGACAACTCGACTCCAAAACTTCTCCTGCAACGCACCACCTGACACTAACCAAACCCGGTTCCTTAAGACACAACCATCGAAATCCGAAACTCAACCTTCCCTTTTCTTGCGGTGTTCTGACCACCTCCTCAAGCCGGACACCGACTTCACCCTTTGATAACCACACTTATCAGATTATACACTTATCAACCGAGTACCACTCTATGGCACTTTTCTCGATTCTGATCACAACAATCACTTGACTCTTACGAGCTACATATAACCCTGAACCACCGGGTTCCCGATCCGAGTCCAACTCTATCCATTCCATGCTGACAGAATGACACATTCTTCAGCCTCAGAGCAACTCCCATGAGTTCTCCTCTTGCAATCGCATGCACATGCTGAACTAGCTCTAGCGCCCTCGGGATGGGAAAACCCGTCACACTGACGACACCTCCAAACATCCCCCAGGATGAATCACCACTACATACACAATCCCTTGTTCAGAGTCAAACTGGGAATCCAAGACTCCATCCCTGCATCCTTTCCGAGCCTCTTGGCTCTACCCCCGCGGAAATCCTTCCGCAACCTCAGCAGACATCCCATCCGGATGTGATCCCATACCACGGCCGCAAACACGCTGCTCAATGACCATAATTGGATCACTCTAATCATAACTCTGCACTGCTGATTTCACTTCCGTGAATTTACACTCCCTCTCGGAGCTACATTCCTCTCTCTTTCCTTACCAAGGAAATCCACTTGGCCACCTTGTCACTGCGACAAGTGCCATGTTGCTCGCCCAACACTACACCACTCCCCTATAGCATAATCGCTATCCATGCAACACACATGCTCTGAATCTGCTCGCAAGGACTCTCGAGTCCATGCACTATCTCCACTAATTGAGATCAATACCTGGGGCCAGACCTTCTAATGCTAACACATCACGACATACTCAATCCATTTCCTCGAACCGATCTAATAATACATGCAGAGTCTTCAGCATGACTGGACCGCCTTACCAGGCCTTCAGCCAATCTGGACCACTCTCAGAACCTTCAGCCAATCTAGACTGCCCTCCAGGGCCTTCAGCCCGGCTGGACCGTTCTCCGAGCCTTCGGCCTGACTGGTACGCCTACCGGCCTTCAGTCTACCCGGACCGCTCAACTAGCATTCATCCTTCCGAGTTATCTCTCTGGGAAACCCTCCCATGCATACTGTTCTAGCCCTCTAGGGGTTCCGAACTCTATCTCCATCATACACACTCAATCCTGGCCTGATCCCAGGCCCTCCACAATCAAATACCCTTGGTCTGTATCCCAAGCAGCTAAACAACCTCCCATGCCCATCGATCTTCCGGAGAATTTTCCAATTATCCCCCACTTATAACACTGACTATCAACCACCGGTCGCCATCACCGACCTCCCTCAACAACCCTACACAACACGAACACGAACACGCGAACTGATTCCCACTAGCACTAGCAACCTTCACAAAATCACATATCAACACTAATCATCCCGAGCTCGAAAGAAAATCGATCTTCAGCTAACCCCTCCTCAGACTGCAGATGCTATCCGACATTCAGACCAAACGCCATATTTCCACTAATAACCCTCATGAATGATAACCAACGAAATTCCCAATACTAAACCCATAACTATACCATAACCCTCAAGGAACAACGAATACCATACCAAAAACCACACAACGAGACTAGCAGATAAACAATACTCCACAATAGTCACAAGATAACAAGACATCAAGAAAGAAACATACTCGCAGCTGCATCCGACACTGCTCTGACCTCCTTTGTTGTAAGCTGAAAAGCACGACCCTGAGCCCTTGGGGGCTCCGCTCCACACTAACCTCCACCCGTGATCCTCAAAGTGGCCAGTGCTGGAGCCTGCATCAGTCCTGCAGCAAGCTGTGCACAGTTGACCCTCAAGTGCCTAACCTGATGACAATGATAACAAATCCTCAAATCCCGAACCGAGGTTGACTACTGACAATCCCTCGCATAGTGCCCCTCCTTTCCGCACTTGCGGCATGCACCACCGGACCTACAAACTCCGGTGTGACCCTTCCCACACTTCCTACAAGTGTGGCTGCTCTGATCTCCCACCCTAGAATCAATGGTCTTGGACCGTTTTGGTGCCGGCGGCGACTATACCGGAGCCTGCCTCGGCTCACACAACTGCAACTCAATCTCCTACTCACGCCGCCTAGCGGCCTCCTGCAACTCCAACAAAGTCTCGCACCTCTGCGTAGATACAAACTGTGTTATATCTCTCTTGAGCATACTCAGATATTGGGACATCTGAGCCTGCTCCGAACGAACTCAGAGCAAAACATCGCCCTCTCAGTGAACATCCTGGTGATCTCCGTCACCGACTCCGAATCCTGCTTCAGCTCAAGGAACTCCTGAGCCAATCTCTCCCTCTCAACCCGTGGAACATAACGAGTGCTGAACATTTCTCTGAACTGATCCCATGAAACCGCAGCCCTCTGCGCATCCGAATATGACCCCGTGGTCAATCTCCACCAATCCTTCGCCCCGAGCCTCAACAGGTTCAGAGCACACCTCACCTTCTGATCAGTAGGGCATGAACACGTGAAGAAACACCCCTCCACGTTTGACAACCATCTCATAGCAACAATTGGGTCCTGGACCCCGTTGAAGGTAGGAGGCTTCGTATTATCGAAGTCCCGATACTAAAAACCCCGACCAGCTCCTCCCCCTGCCGCTGCTACAGCCGTTGTAGCCGCCGCGGCAGCCGTCTCTGTGAGAGCTGCATAGCGCTCATCAAAATACTCAACCATGGCGGTCTTGATCGACCCAAACAGTTCCGAAAACTCAGCTCGGAACAACGCAGCAACCTCATCATGCAGGATCTCACGAATCCTCGCATCCAACTCGCACGTGCTCATCTAACCAATAACCTCGGGCGGTACTGACCCGCCCGGAACTCCCTCTCTTGCTCCCGATCCTAACCCGGATCCACTCCCAGCATGCCTCGGAATCTCCATACTGAAAAACACCACAAAATCTCAAACACTTCCCACTATCCCGAGAACCAACTCTCAACCCAACCCTAGAGGTCATGGTTTCCCTGATACGCGTATGGGTCCTATGCTTTCAGTAGTACGGGCCCATACTACCTTCCACACCTACCCATATTTGTATGAAGTACTACTACAACACCCTAGTGAAAAACATACATAACAAACGCTCAATCCTCACTCCTAGAGGAACACCGAAAATCTCCCACAGAGGACCCTAGGCTAGCAGGCATCATAAATCAGGCAACACTATCATGAAACCCTGAAGATCTCTAGCCTAATACTAGCATGCTGTTCTATCAAAGCTCAAAAACAAATATCATGCATGGTATTTTGGGGTTACTTACTAGCTCCGGCTGATCGTACCTCCGCGTACTCCTTTTACTCATTTTGAAAACCATTTTAAATTCTCTTTTAAAAACTCTCCCTGATTTGAGTCTGGATTCACACGAATGTTCCTCCAATTCACTCAAACCAAGGCTCTGATACCAACTTGTAACGACCGAAAAATTTCAACAAATTTTAACTTTTCAAAAACAACCCATTTTATCAATGTTATTACAAAAAGGTTTTCATTACAACTATTATCAGAGTCTTCCCAGAATCACATCATAAAACATAATCATGAGGAGCGGTACGATCACGCCTTCGCCTTGCCACTGACTCCTGAAGAGCCTGAAAAACATTAAACCACAACTGTAAGCCCGAAAGCTTAGTGAGATACCCCCAAAATACCAACCACATATACCATACACGCATAACATGCCATATCATATCCGATCACAGAACAACCATGCACTTCAGGTCTACAGTGTGACTGGTCCGCCGCACCGGCGAACAGTCCACCTGGTCCACCCTCCGAGTCTAGCCATATACATCGAGTCTGCAGTGTGATTGGTCCGTCCACTCCGGGCCTTCAATCCACCTGGTCCAGTCTCTGAGTCTACAGTATGTCTGGTCCGCCCGCAACGGGCCTTCAGTCGGCCAGGTCGACTCTCCGAGCCTCGACACGTCTGGTCCGCCCTCTTGGGGCCTACAGCATATCCGGACCGCTCGTTGGGCCTTCGGGACAACCGGTCCGCCCTGGGTATCTTGGCCTACAGCACAAAGCAGGACCCGCCTCAACCCAACCCCAGTCCAACAACCATGTGCACATAAACATACAATCATATAACAATTCACAGTCAACAAGCCGATCTAGCAGATCACATAACATATCATCATCCTAACCAGGATACCGACCTAACCGGTCACTAGCATAGCATCATCCTACATAACAGGATACCGACCTTAACCAGGTCTCTAACATATACCATCCTAGCTACCAGGATGCAAACATATCAAAGCACTAACATAACAACAAATACCCGGATCTCAATCCGATAAAGGGCCGGCCTTGGTGCCTTAGACCCTGTTGATATAGTGAGGATAGCTCACCTTGCCACTGCCGAAACTCTGAACTGAAGAAGCAGATTCTCGAATCACCGACTCACCGAAAATCCCGAACTAGCCAACATAGCACAAATAATCATTAGGCTAAGCACAGTACCCTTCCAAGGATAAATTGACCAATTTACCCTTAACTGATTCCGGCCCAACACTAGATAAGCTCTCAAGCCCATTATTGGCTTAATTTACTAAATTGGGCCCACCTCACCAAATGGGCCTAGACCCATGGTCCAATATAATTAATGGGTCCACAATACTCCATCCATAATGTCCAGTCACGGCCCAAAATCGATCAGCCCAAAAACAGCCCAATCCCTAAGGCCCAAAATGAAAAACCCAACATAGGGAGTACGCTAGGCGTACCCTCCTTCGTACGCTGGGTGTACACGCTGATTCGCAACTGGGGATCAGGGCACTGACCCGCTACGCGGGGCGTAACTTCGCTGCTCATTAAGTCCACATAACTTGTTAATAGCTTAAGCTCTTAAGCCTAAACTTCAGATCCTTAGGCCAAATATGCCTAAGATTCATAAAGTCTCAAACTTTATCACTTGGGACGTCCATAAAGATCTTAATCCATTAAGACCTACTTATCTCACACATGGAGCAACCACATCCCTTGGGACCTCATTTTTCTCACTCAAGACCTCTCCAAAGGTCTGAAAGGATAGATAATCTCGACCAACTCGAAACATGCATCAAGATGAGGACTTTTGGGACAAGAATGATGTCAAAACTTCACAACACTTAGATCTATGCAATACAAATGACAAGCAAGAAGCTTTATACCTCAGATAGGCTCCAAAGGATGATATCTTTCCAGATCTATAAGCTCCAGCCACTCAACTCCTTCTTTGACAACTTCCTCTTTCTTTTTCTAGCCTCTCCTTTGCCAAAATAAGCTTTCCAAGGCCAAACACACCCAACAATGGAGGTGGAACGGCTATCTAGGGTTTCTGAGGTTAAGAGAGAGCTTATGGAGGCTAGGGTATGAACCAACATGCTCCTTATATAGTGGCTGACCCTAATTTTAGGGTTTTAGAACTCTGAGAGTACGTTGGGCGTACCTCTAGTACGCTGGGCATAGTCAACCTTGCACCCGCGTCCAATTACACACTTACGCTGGGCGTAACCCAGCTTACGCTGGGCGTACTCGGTGTGTCCCAAATTTCATATTTGGCCCTCTTTTTCCACTTTTCCCACAAGATGACCAAAATACCCTTCCTCTTAAATCCCGGGGACTCACAAATAAGTACCTTTAGAAACGGGGCGTTACATATGTGTTTGGATTTGTCACTAACCTTGTTTTGTGATTATGGTTTTGACAAATTCACATGGATAGGAACACATACACCATAAAAAAATCTAAGTGTCATAAGGTTTCTCTCCAATTCATGAAAATGATTGTGAGGAAACGCTTTCACTAAGTAGATTTTAAAGAGTTAGCAATTGTGATATTTGCATTCTCAAATTCGATTATGACTACGACATCCCTCTTCATAGTTCAAATTGTGAGAAATGGCAAAAGGTCAAAGCATTTGAGACTTATTGTTGTAAGTTCTAAAATTGTTTGGATACACATGTGAGCTATCTAAGGAAAGGTGTATGAGTTTGTGAAGCCTAGATAAAGTTTTATCGAAGTGTCTTGTATCAGAAATATGAACTTTGGTAAGAAAACCAACAAGTATTGATTTCTAGAAGTCCAACTTATTTCCGGGTATATGTCAATGCAAGTGGGAGCATAAGTGTTATGCTAGTAAGATAATAATTATTATGCTAGTGGGAGCATAATTATTATGGTAAGTGTTGCACTATAAGAAAAAGACCCTTTTACGACGCGCAAACCACGACACTCAGTGATTTATGTTACGCAAAAGAGAGTGACATTAAAAGAGTGACGTCTATTCAAAAAATTTAAGGATTTAGGTCACGCATTATTGCGTGACCTTAAATTAGTGTCTCATGTAAAAAAGTTAAAAACACAGAGGGCACTCGTGCGTCCTCTGTGAATGTCGTTTTATATTTTTTTTAAGAAACGCGCGTCTCTAAGAGGGAAAATGAAATCCCCAAATTTTTTAAACCCCCGCCTTCTTCTCCTACATTCATTTCCATATGACTCTCATATCTACCCACATCCACTGCCTCACAAAATTTTCACAAGCTAACGATTCCAGAGCCTGCTAGCGATTGGGGGTTATTTTCACATCTGCTCTACTTCCCATCGTCCATCTACTTCTACCCTAGATCCGACGATTGAAGAGTACAAATATGTCTAGGGTTTTATTTTATTTTAAGCTTCCACTTCTCCTGTTTTCTCTCAACCCAGTATGTGCGAGGGTCTTTCGTGGTGATCGACCGATGGTGAAACGATTCAGCGCCAAAAAAAGAAGCGGCTCTCCATTGTCTTCTCGATTGAGTTTTCTAAGGATTTACATCGGTATCTCAAATGACTTCAACTATTTTTGCAGATTTCTTCTCATCTGATTTTATGATTTCGGATTTCTTATTGGCGACTCATTTCCTCTCCCGTCGAGTTCGAAATTGTCACTCAAGGAAGTAATGGCAGCGGAAGATGATGAAGGGCCTTCAATGTTGCTTTGTTTATTACACTGTGGTAGCGGAGATGACGATGTTGTTGATAGCCCTAAACAATAGTCATCTTAAAAGAAATTATCAAAGAGAAAGGTACGTATCCGTTCTAGAGTTCTTATATAAAATTAGGTCATCTGTACCCTTCTTGGGCGCAAAATTGAATCATTTGTAAATCGCAATTGGTACAACAATATTTCTAATCTATCTTCGAAATTTGTGACGCACCTACTAGTTTATATTCAAAACTAGGTATTAAGTCCAATGATTTGGTCTAGTGGTCGGTTGCAATGGTTTTAACTCCAATTGCTGCCAAAATCAGACTTCCTTTCTTACTTGTCATGTGTGCCTTCATGGGAATTGGTGATGTTGGTATCTGATTCCAGTTCTTGTTTCATTAAAGTCTACCACTGGATCGATTTAATCTTTGGTTACAAACAACGTGGAAAACCAGCAGTCAACAACGTCGTCCGAATTTAGTCCGCCAATCCATCCCTGGTATACTATTTTTAATTGGATTGAATTTAATATAAAATAAATTCCATTTTCTATTTTGTATCCTTAATATGAAAATATTTACCATGCAGATCCAAAATCTACGGGTGATACCAAGTTTATGGATGGATTTGGTAATGTTTTTCAAGCGTATAAACTTTGTATAAATTCTCAACTTCAAATTTTAACTAATTTAGCTGCTCCACTTGTATTGCAGAGTTAAGTCTTGAGGAGGCTGAAGATGTCTCTTTCAAAGAGGTTAGCTTAGCTTTGCTCATTGTTTATTTTAATAAATTTTTATTTTTATTAAAATAAATATTTATTGTTGTTGTGTGCAAATGCAAAGGCTTGGCTGACATACTTTTGGAGAAGAGCAAAAGTTCATGGTGTAGAAGAGGATATAACTGAAGATAGGCTTCACTTTTAGATTAGTCGCAGTGCAACTTCTCCCACTTCTCATGATGCCGATGATGGTAAAATTTAGGAAAAAAAACATTCTTCTTCTTTATGTAAGTATTTATTTAAATAAAAAAAATAATAATTTAAATTGATATGATTTTGCAGTTGAAAGAGGGTTAACGGAGCTGAGGAAGTTGGGAATAGAACAACAGCTCTGGGAAGCTTCTCGCAGGGAAATAGACCAATCATCATCTTTACCAGTTCAATATTCAGGAGAAGAAGAAGACGCCACTTTGTAATTCATTTTTATTTCGTTTAATTTCTTATTCCAAAAAAAATTAAAAAAAGAAAATGAAATTTTTGCTGTTTGAGTGTTGATAAAATGAAAACTATGAGAGTTTGTTCCAAGTTTTACAACAATGCAGACGCCTCGTAGAATTGGTAGCCCTTTGGCTGAAAATATTGAACTTGGAGCACAATGTTTTACAACAATGCAGACGCCATCTGGCAATTTTCTTGTTTCATGTGGCAATTGGAAAAACAGCTTTCAGCTCATTTCCCTTAATGATGGAAGATTAGTGCAGAGCGTCCGACAGCATAAAGATGATTGGTCTATAGGTGACACCATATCTTATTACTGTGCACTTAAAATACTATTCATATTTATGTAATCAATATAAGCAATAACCAAGTCAATTAGGATCATAGATGTGGCCAAAATTATAGTTTTTTTAAATCACGTTATCATTATTTTTCTTATTCTTGTATATTTGTTCTCCACAACTATGGTCCATGGTTTGGTATCATGGGGGCAGGCCTATATTCAGTCACCCTTGCTGATCTCAAGAATGCTAAACAGGACATTTCATTTAATGTGTGGACCTACTAGGTTTGTTGTTAACTTTTACTATTTGGGTTTCTTTCACATTTGACACATAGTTTTGAGTTGTTGCATACTTTTAATTGCATTTAGGTGGGAACTGAAGGGGAAAGACTTGGACTTGATAAAACAAATGCTGCTAATAGTTCCTTATGGACCCATGGCACTGAATTGCCTACTAATCAGAGTCTCATTTGGTATAAGGTATGTAACCCTTCAATCATTAATAACAACAAGACACCACTACTTTCAATAATCTAATTCTTTTTTTCGTTATATATATTCAGTCCACATTCATTGCCCCTGAAGGAAAAGGTCCTCTATCAATGAACCTTGGAAGCATGGGAAAGGGTGAAGCTTGGGTCAATGGGTTGAGCATAGGAAGATATTGGTCAACTTACCTGTCACCATCAACAGAGTGTACAGATAATTGTGACTACAGAGGAACTTATAATGCACAAAAATGTCCGAAGAAATGTGGTCAGCCAGCCCAAATTTTGTAAGTAATTTATAAATATACACAGGTGATTGTCATTTTGGTTGTAATATATTCTCAAATAATATAATATATGTGTAGATATCATGTACCTCGGACATTGGTGCATCCTGGTGAGAACTTGGTTGTTCTTCATGAAGAGTTGGGTGGCGACCCTTCCAAAATTTTTGTGCTCACACGAACCGAGCTGAAAGTTTGTGGCCATGTATTGGAAGATGATCCGATTCCGGTTGAACTCTGGAAACCCAATTCCAATTCCAGTTCTCAAAGCCCTCAACTCCGATTGACATGTGATCAAGGCTGGAAAATTTCATCGGTTGGTTTTGCTAGCTTTGGGAATCCCAAAGGGGATTGTGGTGCTGGATTTACTCAAGGCAGTTGTCATATTGACGTTTTATCGATCGTTGAACAGGTACCACAATCCAAACATTTTTCTCAATTGTGAACATACAAACCGTGTGATTTCTGTTTTCTTTTGTTTCACTTTAAATATTTCATTAAGCTTATGTTGATGATCAATGCAGGTTTGTATTGGGAAGGAAAAATGTTTGGTTCCTGTTTCAACAGCTAAGGATGGGAGTTTACTTTTGTATTCCATTCAGAATCCCCAGCTTCATAAGATCACTGTTTCCAGGACTTTAATTAAAGCCAGACCTACACCTACATCTCAACACATGTTTATTTTTTCTTTTACTAAATGTATAAAAAGTTAAGTCCTAATCTTGTATAATTTTTACCTCATTTATTGTTTATTTTGTTTCCCCAATTATGCAATCATTTTTTTTCCTATTCAGGGGGCGCCCACTATACATGCTCAAAGGGAGATCTAGAAGACACTGTTGTCGACTGTTGAGTGCTGTGTCTGATCTTTCATACTTTTTTATAGTGGAAATGCAAGGAATAGCAATGTACTTTCATTTGTATGTTTACTTTAGCATCCTACTTTAATTTTTTCTGTTACAGAATTGTATTTTCAGTTTTTTGTTTTTATTACCCCATTGTACTCTAAAAATTCTACCCATTATTTCTACCTTTGTATTTCAAAAAAAATCTTATTAGGAAATTGTAGTTTGAAAAATCTACTAAATCACATAAAGGAAAATCAATTTGTATTTGAATGACAAACAAATAGAAGTATGTAGCTATATTTCATAGTTCTTTCCCCATTATCACAACTTTTTTCATAACTTATAGTGTTGTTTTTGGATTATATATGAAGGGTATTTTAGTCATTTAACTAGTAATAATATTGTTCAGGCATTCTGGGACTGTGTTGAGAAGAAGCAACTTGGATCCACTAAAGTTGAATGGTCAGTAACAAACGAATGGTCTCCTGATGGACTTTATTTCATGACTGCTACAACAGCTCCAAGGCAACAAATTGACAATGGGTATTATTATTATTATTATTTTTATAATGGGTATCATATTTTAGTGTTTGTTTGAACTTTGAATATATATATATATATATATATATATATATATATATATATAATTGCTAGTAATTTATATAATTGCAGTTGAAGCTTGGTACTGTGAATCCTGATGATCTTGGATATGTTGACTCCATTTCTGTAGAGGAAGTCGGTGGTGCTAGGGTATGTATGATTATGAAACATCATTTCTCGTTTGTTTGGTTTGGTGACTGAGACTGATGTCAAGAGGAAAAAAATTACAGTTTTTTATAAAGACAAAAATGCCCCTGTTGTTTGTTGTGTAGGTGACTGTTGTAAGAAACGAACAAGGTGGGAACTCTGTGACAACTGTTTTGCTGCGTGGAAGTACAGATAACATACTTGATGATCTGGAAAGGGCTGTTGATGATGATGTAAATACTTACAAGGTAATCTGGACCTTTTTTCTTTCACCAAAAACAATGAGAGGGTAGTTTGGGAAATGAAAGGAATTTTTTTTTGGAAAAACCTAAAGTGAGAGTTAATAATTTTGTTGCTTCTTGTTTTTGCATTTAGTAACAAGATAAAATGCATTACTGTTTGGATAAATTATTCCTTGTATTTTTTTTAGGCGTTATGCAAGGACGGTAGAATTGTGCTGGGAGCTGCAGCCACTGAAATTGAATTAGCAAGAAGACTGAAGGAGTTTTCTTTCTCGGAGACAGGGTAGGTAATCTAAATGATTAGTTTTTGTTTTACTAAATTTGTTTTTTGATTGATGATTGATATGATGCAGATTAGATCAATATGCAATTGGAAAATTTGCAAAGAGCTTTGAAATGATACCAAAAACATTAGCTGAGAATGTTGGGCTTAATGCTATGGAGATCATATCTACTCTATATACGGATCAAGCCAATGGAAATGTCAAAGTTGGTATAGATTTGGAGGAAGGAGCATGTAAGGATGTCTCCACATTGAAGGAAATCATATCATTATTTCTTGTGTTGTGCTTACAGGGTTGATGAAAGCGAATAGCTCTCGAGTTAGAAGAGGAAAAGAAAGCGCAAGCTGAAAGAGATAAGATGCTGCAAATGCAAGTGTTGCATTCTTCATTTCAATTGTTAGTATGAAAAACATAGTAGATTAGATGAATGTAAATTTATATATTGTAAGAAATAGAATTGTATAACATTAAATTTTATGTAAGGGATTGTATTTTTTTGTATATGGTATTTTATTTCTATTATGAGACATTAAATGAAAATCTAATTTAAAAATTAATAAATATATAAATATTTTTTTAAACATTTAGATTTACGATACGCAAAAATGTGTGTCATCTTCATTTATGACATAGCCTTTCTTGACAGTGGCTTTCTTGATACGCATTGTGTGTCATTAACACGTGCGTCGTAAGGTTACGACACACGAATGCATGTCGTCTTCCTTTATGACAGGGCCTTTCTTGATACGCTTTGTGTGTCGTAAACGCGCGTCGTAAATGAACGTCGTAAATGCGCGTCATCTCTCTTTATGACAAGGCCTTCCTTGACGCGCATTTGTGCGTCGTCTAAGCCCTTTACGACGCGCAATGAGTGTCGTAAAAGGCTGTTTTTCTAGTAGTGTTGCAAGTTAGCAATGTTAATTATAGAAAATAAAGTTTTCAATTCGCTAGGTTGCAAGGTTGAAAAGTTGTTTTGCTATAATTAAGGGAGAGGAACTTATACGTCATTTCAATTCTAAAATATTAGATTGAGATTTTAATCAAATTTAGTCAAGGATTTATATGAATACCATGTTGAAATGCTTGGAAATTCTATATATGGAAATATTATAGCAAAAGACTAGTCAAGTATCATGTCTTTATGTAAGACATTATGAATCATATCCCATATGCTTCAGGTATAGGATCGATTGCATATGCTGTAATATTCATGTGTTCTAAATTTTCCAAATGCATAGGGCATTAAGAGGGAAAAAGGACTAGAACTGGATATGACTAAAGATATTAAACAACTGTTAAGAACAATCCAAGGTTCAACAAAGATTGGTTGCTTATGGATAGTTGGAAGTATGGTAATGGATGGACCATATTGAAATTGAAACTTATACTTTATTTCAATTCTAAAAGATTATATTGAGATTCTAATCAAATTTAGTCAAGGATTTATATGAGTACCATGTTGAAATGCTTGGAAATTCTATATATGGAAATATTATAGCAAAAGACTAGTCAAGTATCATGTCTTTATGTAAGACATTATGAATCATATCCCATATGATTCATGTATAGGATCGATTGCATAAGTTATAATATTCATGTGTTCTAAATTTTCCAAATGCCTAGGGTATTAAGAGGGAAAAAGGACTAGAACTGGATATGACTAAAGATATTAAACAACTGCTGAGAAAAATCCAAGGTTCGCCGAAGATTGGTTGCTTATGGATAGTTGGAAGTATGGTAATGGATGGACCATATTGAAATTGGAACTTATACTTCATTTCAATTCTAAAAGATTAGATTGAGATTTTAATCAAATTTAGTCAAGGATTTATATGAATACCATGTTGAAATGCTTGGAAATTCTATATATGGAAATATTATAGCAAAAGACTAGTCAAGTATCATGTATTTATGTAAGACATTATGAATCGTATCCCATATGCTTCGGGTATAGGATCAATTGCATATGCTATAATATTCATGTGTTCTAAATTTTCCAAATGCCTAGGGCATTAAGAGGGAAAAAGGACTAGAACTTGATATGACTAAAGATATTAAACAACTGCTAAAAAGAATCCAAGGTTCACCAAAGATTGGTTGTTTATGGATAGTTGGAAGTATGGTAATGGATGGACCATATTGACATTATTATGAATTGACATGATTCTATTAACAATGCGTTGTCATATGGCAAATATGGAAATGTTTTCATAATGGGAGTTGGATATCAAGAATCTATAAGAAAGTTAGAAACTTTTATGCAAAAAGGATGTTCAAAGGAATGTGCTTTGAAGATGAGACTTCAGATCTATGCAATTGTCTTGTAACAATATCCAATGGAAAATGTTGTAATTGACAAAGTCTCTGTGACTTGTGTACATAGTCATTACAAAAGGATCACTGCATATAAGTTTAGAATCTAACAAATTACAGTAAGTGGCAAGAACTTGGAATTCCTACACTTACGATAAGGATTTGGAATTGTGAAATGAGTATCGGTGGAAATGTTTACAATTGATCTATTTCACAAAGTAATGAACGTAGGTAAACATAGTGTGCATGCTTGGAGCATGGGATAGCTATTGTTTTAATTCAAGTATTAGTTGATAAATCAAAACAATATACAATGAATAATGTGTGATCAATATGGTGATTACATAAAAGGTGTTTTATTTACACTCAAAAGTTTTGGGGCCATATAGGATTATTATTATTATTGTGTTTCACTTTGCATGTTTTGACTTCCCGAATAATAAGATTATTCAAACCATCCACAGTCGATCATACTTTGCAAGTAGGTAATGAGATTAGACTGTCATGAGTTGGCTTGTATATTGTCTAAGGTGTTAGACATAGCAAAAGTTTGCTATACCATTCATGAGTGCTCCTGAAATAAGATTTGAGTATTTGATTCAACCCGCGCTCAGTAACTTGATGGAATTTATCACGAGTAATTGTGAGATGATAATATCATATAATCTTCAAACTAAGATATATGAGTTGTTAACTACGAGTTGGTTGTGCATTGATGATACGAAAACGCACCAGTAACTTGATCTTATAAAATATATCGTTGTGCATGACTTAATGAGCAGTTAGTACAAGCATATAATGTTGAAGTTTATATGCTCCTTTTATCCTAAGAGGATTAAAGGCGAGATCTTGGGCCCCTCGATGAGTCTGTTTTGACTATGTGTCGGGCCCGGTCAAAACTAAATTGATGTGTTCAGTTATGTTCTATGTCAAACGAATCGGAAATCAAGACACGAGTTGTAGGACAATAAGGATGACTATGTTCCATGTATTTGTCCGCATAGATATCTTGAGAACAGAGGAATATATGATCCCTTATTTGAAGGACGCGTCACTGACTAGGTTAGAGTTCAACAACGGATTTTGAAAGCTTACGATTGCTAAGCCGGGTCCTAAAGTTGCATTGGCAGTTACAGTTATTAGACTTATCCAAGTGGGAGACTGTTGGATTTGGAGTCTAAGCCCATAACTATAACTGGGATGTACTTGACCCGATTGTAGCATGGTCCTTTTGGGTTGCCTTCACAAATGCAATGTGATAGGATGGACTTTTGAGAATAAGGTTTTTTATGATTTATTAATATATTACAAGTATAATATATTAATATGAAATCATATTATTTGATTAGTATTGATCAAGAATTAATTTGGAATTAATTTTGTGATCAAAAGAGACTAATTAAATACATGGGGATTGATTGTGTAAATCAATGATTCTTATAGTGTGGGCTAATGATCCATGGTAATTTAGCATAGGATAAACCAATGAGATAGTCCATGGAGGTTTTAACCCACGGAGCCTAAGTAATATGAAAGGTCATTAGGGTTTTCAAAGATGTAACCCTAGCACTATAAAAGGCACACCCTCATGACCAAAATGGATTACACGGATAACCCCATTCATTTTAAGAGAGTGAAGTTGATTTTGTGCTAAGTAACCTATTCTCTCAAGCCTCCTATTTCATATTGGTGTTTGTGAACCATTAGAGGTATCACACTTGGGGAGCTCAAGCTTTCAAAGGTCAAGAACTATAAGTCCTTCTAAAAGCTAAGTCATCTAACTAGTTGTATTGTTCAATTATTCAATTGTATGCTAGTTAGGGAGTATGCTTTGGAAAATTGAAAATATGCATGTATAATTAGAGAAAACATGGATCCAAATCATATAGGGTTGCAAGTGCACCATAGGAGTGTTACAGTGCTCAAAACCCAACAAAAACCACAACCCCCAACTATAAATCATGCATTGGATGGTTCGCCTCATGAGGGTTCAACTGCCTCGAAGTGTAAGCGATCACGTGACCCTTCTGCATCAGAACTGTACCCAAACTCATGATCGACACATCATAATAAACCATGAAGTCCTCAACACCCTCCGACAAGCTCAAAATCAGCGCCTCACACAACCTCTACCCCAAGGTCTCAAAAGTTGCTTGCTGCACAGGCCCCCACCAAAAAGTGACGGTCTTCTTCATCAACCGAGTTAGAGGAACCGCTATCTTGGAGAAATCCAAAATGAATCTCCTATAGTAACCTTTGAAGGGGTCTTCCTCTTCTTCCCTTTCCCTTTCCCGATTCCCAGAATAGGGGTGGTGGTAGGAGTAGGAGTGGTAACAACCAATTTACCTTTGAGACCACTTTCGGCGGTCTTCAAAAGTCCATGAAGCTTGTTGAGTGTGACCTCCTCCTTATTCATATGATAGGTCATTCGGAACTGATCATAACATGGAGACCTCCTCCTTGTTCATATGATAGGTCATTTGGAACCTAGGTAAGGAGTGCAGTATGATATTAATAGCCAGCTCCTCAGGGAAGTTCACATTCAACTTCAGTAAACGATCCACAAAACTTTGCATTTTCTGCATGTGGCCCGTGATGGGTTCAACATCCTTCATTCGGGATGTTATCATGGAAGATATGATTTCATACCTCTCTTGACGAGCACTTTGATGGTATCTATCCATCGGGTCCATGTGCATCTCAAAAGGGTAAAAGTCCTCATAGGACTTTTGGATTTCAGTTGTCATTGTGGCCAACATGATACATGCCACCTTAGTGGCATCTCTCTCATGAGTCCTTAAGTCAGCGATCTCTTGTGGAGTAGCAAAAGACTCATCAATTTCCTTCAGCTCCTTGTTGAGGACATATTCTTTGTCCTCATAATGTGTGACCATCCTGATGTTCCTGGTCCAATCATTAAAGTTGGAACCATCAAAGATGACTCTCCCACAAAGATTCATGAGAGAGAAGGAGCCGGTAGGGTTTAAGCTAGAAGCATTGTTGGAAGACATTTGAAAAGAAGAAAAGACAAGTTTAGATTAGATAAAGAATCCTTAATAAGACACCCAAATGTAATATTAAGGCTAGGACCCAACACAATATTTTATAACTTAGAAGAGGGATGTCGTAATCCAAGCTACAAAATATTTGAAGGTCGGCGAATGACAATTCACCAATTTCCACCATGAAAAATGAAATAAATTATTAAGTTTTAATGAATTGAAATTCCTAGATTCTTTTGAGATTCATTGAACTTTTCAATGGCATGTTTAAATCTCGATTGTGCCCTTCAAGTTTGTGACTGGGATGTCGAGGATCACAAAACAAGGTGTGAATAACCATGCAAATTAACATGGTACTCTTAATTTTATCACCTAATCGATGTGCCGATTAACCACACGCGATCCACCAATCTATGATAAACATTAAGTTACCCATTGCCACTCTTACTAGTCCATGTTAGTGTGCCGGTTAACCACACACGCTCCGCTAATGACTTGGTAAGGTAAAGAGTGTAATTTCATGGGTTAGCACCAAATTCACATTTTCCTAAACTAACTAAGATTGGGAATTTATAAAACATTTAGTTACTTTATAATAATCAATATACTTAATGAGAACTAGTGTCCTATCCTACCCGTTCGGCTAACGACCCTCCACCAGTCAAGGAAGCGGTGGGTGAGAGTGGACACCCATTAAGCTGCCATTTTATAGGCAACAACCTTATACCCCCCTTATAGACCGGCTTCGTGAATTACGCCTACTAACGGTAAGACTGACTTGATCTTATACAAATTCTAAATTTTGAGGGAAAGTTTTGAAACTATTCAAAACCTTTCATTTCTATAACTTATGAGTTTTAATGACTTTAATGGAAAAGACTCTTGGAATTCCATAACTTGAGGACAAGTTATGGAATCCATTAAAAGGTATTCATGATCAATAATTAAACTAACATTCAATGTCAAATAATCTATAATCTATCAAAACTCATAAGCATGCATAGTCCATATCAACAATTTTCAAGAATCATATGAACTTAACATAAAACTTGAAAGTTTGATAATTATCTTTGAAATTGGATTAGCATGATCATTACAACATCAAAAACAGGTTTATAAGTTCAAAAACAGTTAAGGGTAATGATCCTAGTTCAATTCCAACATTCAAACTCGAAATTTTGCACTATGGGCCTCCTACTCGTCGAGTGCATGAAGCTACTCGACGAGTAGGATGAGATTTCACATGGACTCGACGATTTCACTGAACAGTGAGCAGAAAAATCGATTTTTTAGCAATTTGCATCAAGTATAATTGAAAACAAGCCTAGGCTCTGATACCACTGATGGGTTTTGAGCATTCTAACACTCCTATGGTGTGCATACAACCCTAGAAACCTTGGATCTATGTTTTCTCTATTATACATGCAAACTTTCCTTTTCCAAGGTTTCATCCTAACTAGCATGTGATTGGGGTACATGTAATATAAAAAACTGGTAGGATGACATACCTTTTCTTGTGGTTGATTACGTGGAGCTTTAATAGCTTAGCACCAATAATGTGAATGCCTCAAGTGGAATCAAAAATCACCAAAACAACTTGGAAGACTTTGATAGAATATGATGCACTCTTAAAATCGGCCCACCCTTGTTATCTCACACACTAGTGTCATTTCAAGTGCCAAAGACCTCTTTATATAGTATGGTGGATTAGGGTTACATCCATGTAAACCCTAATACCCATGACCTTTCATTTCCATAGGATCCATGGGTTAAAAGCTCCATGGACTATCCATGGACTTCCATGCAAGCTTAGACCATCCTAAATGAACATTGGCACATTCTATATATATATATATATATATATATATATATATATATATATATATATATATAAGAGTACATATTTAATTAGTTTCTTTTTTAGTACTAAATTAATTTCAAATTAATTCTTGATCAATATTAATTAAATAATATGATTTCATATTAATATATTATCACTTATAATATATTAATAGATCATAAATACACTATTCTCAAAAGACTATCCATACAAATTGTTCGAGTGAAGTGCAACCCAAATGGACCATGTCGGTTCGGGTCAAGTACATACCAAATATAGTTATGGACTTAGACACCTTATCCAACACATAGCAGTAAAGCCCCAATCCAAAACCGTACTATGTCGACATATGCAAAACATAAACATAAACATATAATCAACAAGTACATGTAATCATACAAATCTACCAATCTAACAGATCGCTACCGCATAACAACATGATATACACAAGCATACATAACACAATCTAGTGGGATGACATTGTTGCCTTCGACCCACGAGTACAGTGAGGAAAACTCACCTCGCAGACTAAAAAATAGTTGCATAGATCACTGCCCCAAAAGCTATCTCTACAGGTCACTTATACTATTAACAGGGACCCAAATCTCAAAATACTATTCAAATTACCCAAAATGACCTTAGGTCAAACTTGGTCAAATTCTTGGTCAAAGGTCAAAGTCAAAAAGTCAAAGGGTCAACAGAGACTGAGTACGCCCATCATACTCAGTCACTACAACTTAGCGTAGCAGATCCTTGGCCTGATTATAGGGCCTTTTCCCAGTATGCTCCGTGTTCCACCAGCTACGCCCTATGTACTCGGCTTGATTCAAATTTTCTTCATTAAGTGCTTCATCCATTAAGACATTACTTCCAAAGTTCAAATGTAGTCCCAAATATCAATCTAATTCATAAAGTTTCCAACTTTGTGATTTTCCATGGCTAGAAGTTCAAACACCAAAACCCTAACTTAATACACAAACCAAATCATCATAACTCTTGCATGGAAAGGAGAATGGGACCAAGATCACATTTTTAAGACTCAAAGCACCCAAAAACGTCTAAAAGGACAACTCATTTGGATTAGAGTAAGGCATACTCATGAATACCAAGATTATGGGACCAAAATGCATAAAACTTAAGAACTTGGCAAGATCTAAGGAAACATTCATCAAGTCTCTAACTTTATACCTTCTGGAGTTAAGAAAAACAATGTTGTCTCTGAATCTAAAAGCTTGAGCTTCAACAATCAACTAGCTTGGACTTTTCTTTCTTTCAAAATGCACCTAAAACACATAAAAAGGCTCAAGATTTGCTCTAGGGGCTAGGGTTTCGAGTTGGAGGCTCAAGAGGGTGGTGGTTGATGTTAGGAAGGACCCCAAGGAGTTGGAGTCCTTAAATAGGGCTCAAAACTACGAAATTAGGGTTTTAACATTGCGGAGGCACACTTAGTGTACCATAAGTTATGCTTAGCATAACCCCCTAAAAATGTGTCCCCTTCAGCCTAGTACGCCCAGTGTACTACCTAGTGTACGTCCAACGTACTTCCAGACTTCCTTTTCTAGCTTAACTTCAAACAGCCATAACTTCTTCGTTTCAATTCCACTTTCGATGATCCTTATATCTAGGGGTGTTCGCGGTGCGGTTTGGAGTTGAAACCGCAAACCGCACCGCACATGCGGTTTGAGATTTTTGGAAACCGCAAACCGCACCGCGAAATCTCTAAACCGCATTATGTGGTGCGGTTTCATGCGGGCGGTTTGTTTGCGGTTTATGCGGTTTGATAAGTTGTTCCAATTTAGAACTTTTGTTGTTAATCATTCCGTTTAAACACTTTCAAATTTTATTAATTATATTGCATACCCTTTAAAATGCATAGATATTGCAAATAAAAAAAACCACATAATCTTTTTCTAAGTTGTTGTGACTTATGAAATTGATATCATAGTCTTTTAAGTCTTTAATTATCAAATTTAACCATCACATATAGAAAAAAGTTATTCGACAGTATGAAGTATTTGGTGATTGGAAACTTTTGATATATATATATATATATATATATATATATATATATATATATATATATATATATATATATATATATAATTAATTAATTTTTATTAATACAATGCGGTGCGGTTTGAACCGCAGTTTGGTAATTATAAACCGCAAACCGTGCCGCATAGTGCGGTTTGACAAAATTACGAACCGCAGACTGCACCGCGAAATTCTAAACCGCATTATACGGTGCGGTTTGGTGCGGTGTGGGCGGTTTGTGCGGTTTATGCGGTTTTTTGCACACCCCTACTTATATCCATGGAAAGGTATCGAAGAGCTTTACAATTATATCTTGATACTTACGACTAAAAACATCTCAAACTAAAATCCTTAATTTATGCAAGAAGCCCGAAACATAACATTTCCCATTTTACCCCTCAGCTTCCATCAAACAATCCAATGTTTAAATCAATTATCCAACATCATACACCTCCAATAGAGTCTAAACTCCATTACATTGAAGCCCAAGGCCTCTATTTGATCCATTTATTGTCCACAATCCTAAAATAAGAGCTTCTCGAAATAGGATGTTACACTTTGAAAAGGACTTCGACCTTTTAAGTTGCCTGCATTACCCGATTGATGGTTTTTGTACTAGGTTATGGGGTTGGATTGAAAATTGCCTAAATTTCTTTATAGCTTTGGTCTTGGTCAATGTTTTAAATGACGTGAGGCGTGACGTATCGTCGAAGTTAAGCCTCAAGCTTTACGAGTCATGACGTTCTTCAAAGCATGTTAAGTCGATAGTTTTATGTACATAAAATGATAAAAAAATCACATAATTATATATATATATATATATATATATATATATATATATATATATATATATATATATATATATATATATATATATATCTATCAAATTTTTATAAGTGACATGTGAACACCTAGGAAGGTGTTTGGGATTACTTTTCAAAAGACTTTTTTTAACTTTTAGCTTTTCCAAAAATTTAAAAACTTGAAAAGGTGTTTGATAATTCTAAAAGTCCTTTTAGAATGACTTTTTGGCAAGAAGAAAAAGTAGTGATTTTAAAAGTTAGAAATTACAATTTTTTTATGATTTTTGGCTTTTTAGCCTTTTTCCCTCAAAAAATAATTCAAACACATTTTAAAACATTTTTTTACAAAAAGCTATAATACAAAAAGTCATTTTGTTGAAAATGACTTTTTAGACTAAAAAGCAATCCCAAACACCTCTGATGTCAAAAAAGTTAGAGTAAATTACACGAATGGTCTTTATGGTTTGGGGTAATTTGCGTGCTTAGTCCCTAACTTATTTTTTTAACTCGGAAAGTCCTTACTGTTTGTTTTTGTTACGCGCTTGGTCCCTACTGTTTGTTTTTGTTACGCGTTTGGTCTCTACTGTTTGTTTTTGTTACGCGATTGGTCCATCTCTTACCTAAAAAGACTATTATTTAAATAGAAAAAAAATTGTGGGATAGATAAGGTAAGGTGACGGGGGTTGAGGTGTGTTTATTTTAAAAAAATTAAAAATCAAGGGCAAAATAGTTTTTTTAGATAAGAGAGGGACCAAGCGTGTAACAAAAACAAACAGTATGGACCTTCCGAGTTAAAAATATAAGTTAGGGACCAAACAAACAAATTACCCTAAACCATAGGGGAATCATTTGAGTAATTTACTCAAAAATTTAACAAAGGCTTCACGTACAATAAAAAGGGTGTTTTGAAAAAAGAAAAAAAAAAATTGTGGAAAGACACACCTAACCAAGCCTTTTTGGACGCCACGCCTAACACTTACCCTATTCATATTTCGAGATGACGTACCCACACCTTGACGCCTTGGCGCTACCATGATACACTTTTTATAACATTGGTATTGGTTAATGGTAGCTATACGATTTACGGCAATGAGATCTACTATCTCCCTTTTTTATTCATTATCATCATGATAGGTCTCCATATCTTTTTTAAAAATGTCGTTTCTACTTTTATTCTCCAAGGCACTCTCATAGGTAAGGTAACAACGAGTTAGTCTTATCTCAATTTTACGCAGTTGATGTTAATTACATAGGAAAATGGTCCCATCAAAATGTGCAAAATATTGTTGAAATTTTGCCTTTTCTTCACCTTGCTGTGGGATTAAAATAACTCTGTAAAAAATTACTTAAAGGGTGCGGGAGTCGATTTTCAAGAGGTTGAAGACTTAGCTTCGATCATTAGATGTTGCCTAGCTTGTCTTCCATTCATGTACTTAGCCTTACCAGTGGAATGTAATATCGCACGAGTGGCAGGATGTAATGTAAGCCTCTCGTTGAATGGTTCTTCAAAAAACTTTCCAATTAAAAAGTAAAAATGTTTTCTATCACAGGGAGAACTACTTTGATAAAGTTGGTTCTAGGAAGCGTTAGTGTTTATTTCATGTTTATTTTCAAAACTTTGAAAATAGTTCTCAGTCGTTTAGAGGCGTTGAGAAGTTTTTTTGGGGTTGGGAGTTGGGCAAAAATAAGAAGAGTTGGATAAGAAATGTTTGGCTAGAAAAAGAAGGTAGGCTTGGTATGTCTTTACGTGTTTAATTGGTCTCGTCTCTACAAATGACATTGGTCATTTCGAAAAGATACTCGATCTTTATAGTTTAAGGTAATTAAACTTATTCATATTTGGAATGGGGCCTTAGACCACCGGGTATGGGCAACGCCATACGACGTTAAGTTGACTTGGCAGCCCCATAACGACGCCATAACGTGTGTACACCATCCCACCCCTCCCGTTATTAGACGTTACGTGATCACTCGTTGCTATGGTAACGGGTGGTAACGTGTAATTTTTGACCGTTGATATCTTTTCCCCCGTTTAAAAACGGTAATATTGCCGTTTAAAAACGGTAAATTCAAAAAAAAATACTAATTAATTTTTTTAAACTATATAAATACATATATACCATATTGTTTTTACCTACACTTCTATTTCTCTATATCTATATCTAAATATCTATATCTATTTCTTTTATCATTCAAAACACAAACACAAAAATCAACCCAAAAACAAAAACCAACTATGGATCAAAATCCAAATACTCCTCCTCCAAACACAAACACATCCACTTCAATAGGTTTTGCGAGATACGAGGGCTACATTAACCTTCTCAACTCACAAAACTCACCACAATTTTCATATTCCGGCAATTTTTTCAATCCCGTCTCATCCCCACTACAATTCTCTACCTCGCCTTTTATGCAACAAACTGCAAACATTTAAAAAGACCTTTTTAACACATTTGGTCTCATGCGACAAACAATCACACAACCCATACCCATGCAAGAAACGGTTATCGAGACGCAAATCGGGGGTAGTCAGAAAGCATCGGGAAAAAAAGGAGATCAAAAAAGAAAGGGAAAGAGGTCGTGGTCGGGGAGGAGCAAACGGAAGCACCTCCAACATGGTGGACACCGAAGGAAGAGCATGCGTTGGCGGTGACTTGGTGGGGGACTTTAAAACAACCAACTTTGGAGAACGATATGAGGAGAAATGCTTTTTGGGAAGTCATGATTGTCAAATTCCGCACAATTTTGAACAAGAATGACACATATCGCAATCATGATATGCTTAGTGGCAAATGAACTCAAATTAGCCGGAAGTGCATCAAATTCAATTCCATCTACAACAAACTTTCTTCGCAACGGCAAAGTGGTGCGAATTAGTTCGATGTGTTTAGAACTGCAAGAGAGGAATATCACGTGCAAATGGGTTACGTATTTGAGCACGAAAAAATTTGGGAGATCGTGAGGAAAGATCCAAAATAGATGAAAACGCCAACATCATCGGAACAACAATCAAAGAGGTCTTGTGGTTCGGGTTCGGTTGACGTTTCCGACGGATGCACAAACATCGACCTCAACGCGGACACCGATGAGCTCCCGGACGAGTTTGACGACATCAAGGAAATCTCTCCGCCACGACGACCGATGGGCGCGACAAAGCGAAGTACGCTCAACGACATGCGGAGGAGAATGAAATTCGGCTTCGAGAGCACGCGGAAATGAAACAAAAATTCGACGCCCACACGGAAATCACAAATAAAAGTATGAATTGCAACGTCAACATTTGGAGTTTCTACGTCATGAATCCGAGCAAGATCACATATCGAAGGATTTGACAATTCTTACGACAAACGAAGAAAATATGCCACCAAGACGAGCTGAAGTGATACGAAGGATGAATGCAAAGATCGAGAAAAAGTACTTGGACAACGAATAGTTTATTGGTGTTTTTTGTTAAATTATCATGTGTTTTTAGGACTATCGTGTGTTTTTTGGTCAATGTTTTTTTTTTGTTTTGTATTGTGTTTTTTTAAGTTTGTATGGTATTTTTATTTTACTATTTTAATGAAATTATGTTTTATTAATTTGTATGTTTTTTTATATATATATGACATAAATAAAACAAATTAAAAATATATGAAGTAAATTAAAAAAATAATAGAAATTAAAAACATCCACAAAAAAATTAAAAAAAAATAAAAGAAAATAGTAGGTGTGTTATCTCATGTTATTTGGTGTTGTCCATTTCCACATTGGGTGTTATATTACCAAATTGTGACTAGGATGATGAGGTAGACATTTTTGGTGTGGTAACATGTAATAACATATTGTCCACACCTAGTAGTCTTAGAGATAACTCCCTTAGACTAAAAGTTCATGGTTTTTTTGGAGTAACATAATCAATTCTGTTAACAAACTTCAAGAGTTCAAGTTAAAGGAACTAGTTTAAAATATATGATATTTAAAAAGTGGAGAACAATTCTCAACTTGTTTTTGGGATGATATTTGGGTATGTGAAATTCCTTTAAAGAACTATATAATACTGATTCTTGTGCCAACAGTTGTGGTTCATACACTATGTCCAGGCGACTTGTCATCGCTAAAGCCTATATCGACGACATGTGGTCTATAAAAAGTTGTCAGTATAGGTCCGCCTATAAAAGTCGAAAATGTCGTCGGTACAGGTGTCGTCGGTATAACATTGTCAGTCCAGACGACATGTCGTCTGCAAAGGGTCGTCAGGATTGATTTTCAAGGAAATTAGAAAAAGTTTTATTCGCACCCTATAGAGACGACTTGTCGTCGGTAAGAGTGTGACACTATAGAGACGACTTGTCGTTTGGATAAGTATGAGCTATAGAGACGACTTCTCGTTTGTAAAAGTGAAAACCGCTTTTATAGTTGGAAAGATATACCGACGACATGTCGTCTCTATAGCCATTTTTTTTAATATCTTCCACAAGTTTTGTTACATATACCATTTAAAACAAATCCAAAAGGGATATTTGCAGAATAATATAAACATAACTTAACGTATCATTAAAATCCAAAAGCACTTAATAAACAAAACATATCATTCAAATTCTACTACATAACAAAATAACAAAAAAAAAAAAAAGTTTTTAACAAACATTGTTGTTATTACCATTCTAAGTTTCCTCCTCCTCATCATCACCACCATTATCAACATCATCAAACAAAATAACAAAAAAAGCAAGTTTTTAACAAACATTGTTGTCATTACCATTCTAGTTCTCCTCCTCCTCCTCATCATCATCATCATCATCCGCGAGTTGATTTGATGTTTCGGGGTTATTTTGTGGAACCATATTGGGATTAAACTGGAATTGTGGCATTGGTTGTGGTTGGAAGTTTGGAATGAAAGACGCGAAAGTGTTATTAAACATTTGGTTCATTTGTAGCATTTGTTGCTGCATGAATTGAATTTGTTGGGATAATACAGCAACTGGGGGATTATCTGAAGATTGTGATGTGGAAGCTTTGGAACATTTGGTATGTTCATTTGGAAATAAATCATTGTTGATGCTTGGTTTCCTTCCAATTCCGCGAATATGCCCACGTCTCTCACCGAGGGCACGAGCGAGACATTGTTCTTCATTTAACTTTTCGTTCTCCTCGAGTTGTGATTGCATCACTATCTTCTCTTGTTGAATGTTTTCCTAAGATAAATAAAACAATAAAAGTACATTAATTTAAAAAAATAACTAAATTTATACACTAAAATAATAATATTATACCTTAAACTAACTAAAATAATAATAACATATTTATCAAACAACTTATTAACTTTGTTTATTACTTATCTAAACTACTTCTGCTTGTGGTGTACACCAACCCCAACTTTCTTTAAATCGCATCTGTCTCCAACCGTCAATATGTTGCGGGTCTTCTCCTCTTTCTAGAAACCCAATGTCATGTAAGTAGGCATAAACTGTAGGCAAAACATGTCGATACGAATTCACACACGTTTTACACGAGCAACGCACTTTGCCTTTAGAGTTGACATGTTTCTCAGCAATCTTCATAAAGTTTTTAAGACCTTCCAAGTATTTTGAAGACATTCGGTTCTCTCTAATCCAACTCTTATCGATCGTCATCATTGTTTCACTTTTAAAAATTATATTATATATATAGTTATCGAAAGTTAGATTGTATTTGTGTTAGATAAATAAATATATACCCGAAAACGGATAGAGTATTCACAAGTATACAAAAAAATATATACTCGAGAAGTAAAAATCAGATTGATTGGATAGAGTATTCACAATGGTTATGAAGAAGAAACTTAAACTAAAAATCAACGATTCAACGTGTTTTAATAAGAAAATCATATTAATTTGATTTTGTATTTAATTTAATTTAATTTTAATATTAATATTAATTTGATTTTAAAACTAATTTAAGTTGATTTTAATTAATTTATCTTTACTTCATAATTATTGTAAAATTACTAAAAGTATGTTGCTATTAATAACCTAATTAAGCTAAAGCCATAATGACCAACATTAAGTCACTAATAAAATTAAACACTTTGAAACCATATTAAACACTTTACAATACAAACAATAGCATTTGATTACATCAAATAACTCAAGATAATACTTTTTAAGGTAATGTTTCTAACTTAACATAATGTATACATGAAGTTTGTTTACTAGTTCTATAAGGTTGCACATAAACTCAAATTATAAAGATCTTATAGCCTTTTATCATCACTTTTACTTGTAGATAAGTAAAATATATAACATTGTATGCACATAGAAAGCAAAATGTGCCCAATATATATGCACTTAGAAAGCAAAAAAGCAAAATGTGGCCTTATACCCTATTTTCACATATTTAACATTTAGACATTTAAGATTTATGCAACATTATGGTGCATAAACAAATGCATATACATATCATGGTTTATTGAAAAAAAATCGTCACTGTAGTAGCGTAAACAGGAAAAAAACTCAATAAACTAACCTCAAAAGCGGTATTAGAGATTGGTCAATCACCGCAAATCCTTTTCTATGGAGCAGTTGAACCTTCTTGCTGGCCAATAGAGAAATGGGGCAGTGATTTAGGGCTCCAAATTATTACAAATCAAGCACCAAGCTATTACAAATTAAGAAGCAATGAAGGACCGAAACACTTACCTTTATGGTGGCTGATGAACTCGAGTGCTGGAAACGCCCTGCGATCGCCGACAAGCTTGAGAGAAAAATGGAGTTGGTCTCGACTGCAAACAGAAAGCTAAAAGGGGTTTTTGTTACAGGGAAACACTATACAGACGACATGTCGTCTGTATAGGTACCCAAATACATCGTCGTTTAACTTCACGTGATTAATAAATAAAAGAAAATAAAAAAAAAAAGATTTCATGCGGATCGTTCCCACCTTTTCAGACGACATGTCGTCTCTATAGCATAAGAAACGACATCGTTTTCCAGTTTCTGCAACAAGGATAATAAATAAATCGAAATTAATTTTAAATCATCCTATACCGACGACATGTCGTCGGCATAGGATGACAAAAACGGTGGCGTTTTGACTTCCTGCTACAAGGAATTAAAATAAATCAAAATTATTTTTTTAGATCCTTTCCCAGACGACATTTCGTCCGTAAAGATTTTCGATATACCGCCAACAATTTCACGTTTCCCGTCGAGTTTATACAGACGACTTGTCGTCTGTATAGCTCTTATTACAGCACCTGGTTCCTGGTACGTATTTCTTGTGGCTAATATTTTAATTTTATGCATTTTTACCTTGGACTCGAAGAGTTGAAGGACCAACTCGCCGAGTAGGAGCGGGATAAGGCGCGGGGTTTGAACTTTGTACTCGGCGAGTCGGTCCCCGGACTCGGCGAGTAGACCCTGTTTGGACAAAAACCCTAATCCGGGCGTTTGCACCCTATTTAAACACTCTAACTTGGCCTCTTCAGTCCCTAACACTTCCAGAGAGCTGTAGAGAGAAACCCTAGCCCCCATATTGTTCTTAAGAGTGATTTTGGCCTTGTGGAGAAGGATTGGAGCTTAGAGAAAGGAAGAAGAGGTTGAAGTGTGCAAGGAGGGGAGGTAGATCCGGGATCTACACTATGAGAAGCTTCCATTTAGGTAGAAAATTTATTACCTTGATCATTAGTTCATTAGATCCCCTTTTGTCCCAAATTAGTGGTTTCAAGCCCTAAAATTTTAAATTCCATGTATTTATGCTTTAAGTTTTGAAAGGACTTCAGATTGGGACCTTATGGACATCCTAGAAGTATAAAGTCTCTGTGGTTGGGGTTATTGAGGTCCCTATTGAGTGTATGACCCTTTAAGAAGCTTGGATTTGCCTTCTTGAGCTCATAGGGCCATGCATGCACGTAAAGTTTTCAACTTTACGTGATAAGCATGCCCTAGGAGCTTAGATCTATGGGTTAGAAGCGTTGCATGTCTCAATTTTGGTATGTATGGGGAGTGGGTCGTAGGGACTCGGCGAGTCCCAAAGTGGAACTCGGCGAGTTCTATGAAGATGGTCTTAGACTCGGCGAGTTGGAAGAACAACTCGGCGAGTCCTATGAAGATTTCCTGGAACTCGCCGAGTTGTTCTTCAAACTTGGCGAGTCATATGAACTTTCACTAAGTAAGAAGGGATTTAAGTGTTGAAGGTCCAACCCTTCGTATCTGCACGAGGGGTCAACAGGGTAACGTAGTCCCAAAACCCCAAATCCTCTTGCGGATGTTCTGGTGAGGATTGGAAGCGAGTGGGGGACCTGCTCATGGAACTCGGCGAGTTGCTCTCGGACTCGACGAGTCGGGCCACGAGTCGGTTCCATAGTCCCGAGTAGTGAGTCAAGGGGTGACTCAGTGAGTGGAGAGAGGGACTTGGTGAGTATGACTAGCTTAGTAGGAAAAGGACTCGGTGAGTCTGTGCGACGACTCGGCGAGTCCAGTCAACTGGAAGTTGACTTTGACCAAGAGTTGACCTTGGACCAGGGATGGGTCAGTCAATTGACCTAAGGGTATTTACGAGTGGCTAATCTATGTTTATGGGTTTGTAGCCGGAGGATTACCGGTGCAGCAGCCAGACGTCTAGCAGTCAGACCTTCGGTAGCTACTCTTCGAGGTGAGTTTCCTTCCAGTAGTAACGGGTCTAAGGCACCAAGGCCGGCCAGTATAGACGAGATGTTAGTATTAGAGTGTGGGTCGAGCCCGTATCTCTTGGTTGAGTTGATTATGATATATGCCAGTATGATAGAATTGTCTATAATCGTTGTCTGTGTGATACTTGTATATTATGGGTTAGCAGCTGAGTGTGGGCGAGGCCCGTATCTCTCTGAGAGTGGAGTGTGGGCGAGGCCCGTATCTCCTAGATAGTGGAGTGTGGGCGAGGCCCGTATCTCCCAGCTAGCGGAGTGTGGGCGAGGCCCGTATCTCCTAGCTGTTCATTGTATGTTTGTATGGTATGAGGTATTATGGGGGGAAATCACTAAGCTTCATGCTTACAGTTTTCAGTTTTGGTTTCAGGTACCTCTTCTTCGAAGGGGAAGGAGCTGGCGCGGTAGCGGCCCATCACACACATGCCTCGTATTCCGCATTATGAGATCTTCATGGGGATTTGTACTCTGACATTTATTATGTTTTATGAAAATGTTTTTCAGACATGCGATATCTTTTATGAAATGTTATGATCGGTGAACGTTTTATTTCTAATGTTTTACTAAGTATATGTTTTAAAAATGAAATTTTTGGCTCGTATTTTTGGGACGTTACACTTATGGTCAAAGACAGATAGTCAATGTTTGAAAACCCTGTACCGACAACATGTCGTCTGTATAGATCGACTTTTGCCGACGACATGTGTCGTCTGGATAGGAGTCTTCTTCTGCATAGCTCTCTATTCTTGTAGTGAGAAGACAATGTGGGAAGTCATCGGATCTAACTCTAGGAAGTCACCTAATCTCGTACCCATACAAATGTGAAGGACGATCGATGATTGAAGATGAAGATGTGAACGAAGACATGGTCGACACTGCAACAAGTGAAGGTGGAGACTAACAATGGTGGACCGATGGATTGATTGGTTTCAATTAGGGTTCAACATTTTTTTTAAAAATACATAAAAAAAAAAAGCCATGTTTTAGTTTTTTATTTTAAAAAATAGAAAAAGCCACGTGGACCAAGTATAACCGGTGAAATCACTGGAATCAAATATTCAAATTGAATAATTCTTCTATTTAGTACGTAAGATGATACTCTAAGGATTATTGTGAAAAAAAAATAAAAAAATAAAAAAGAAATCATTATTGATCAAATCGAGAAAAAAAAAAGTTTAATAAGAAAATTTTAAGAAACTGAAAAGAAACTGGGCCAAAAGCTAGTTTTGGGATGAAGGCTGGTGTTGGACTAAGGAAATTTTAAGAAATTGCAAGCTGGCCCATGGAGCTTTAGAAAATCGATTTCAGCCATTGCTTAATTGCTTTTGATTTTCAACTTTAGGAAAATATATAGAGGTCTATAAATTTTATAAAATCATAGCTGTTTCGGAAGTTATAAAAAGTTTTAAAAAAATAACCGTGGACCAGTGGCATAGCCACATATCTTTAAGAGGGTCCTAGGACCTACCTAAGGTTTAATATTTTATTGAAATTATATAGAAATTTATTATATTAGGACATACCTTTCGGTATTAAAAAATATGAATGACCTATCTAGTTATATATGAGGAACCAAAGGGTGGCAATTTATGACACAACACGACAAAAATACACGACACAAAACGAAATTGGGACGAAACTGAAATTTGAATTCGTGTTCGTGTTAACTATAAAAAACACGATGTCGTATCGTGTCGTGTTCGTGTTCAAAATTCGACACGAAATTGATACGATTTAGCAGTTCTTTATCGTGTTTGTCGTGTTTTTCGTGTTATATTTGATAAAATATTCATTAAATAAACTAGTTTTTAGTATATGATATATTTTTCGTGTCGTGTCGTGTTTGTCATTTTTTAATTTCTTCGTTTTTGTGTTAGTTAAAAAAAACACGACATCGTGTCATGTCGTGTCGTATTCGTGTTACATAAAACCTTGTCGTGTCAGACAGAAACACGAAACGATAGCACGATTTGCCACCCCTAGAGGAACCATATAATTTTTTGTTCTAAATCCGTCACTGCATGAACCTTTTTACAAAACGATGGTTTGACCATAATTTTGGGATCCTGCCATTTTACTTCAAAAGTTGTAGAATTTATATTGGGCATGAAAATAAATATACTAATATAAAGCTCCCAAAAGTTATTTGTCGAATACGTCTTTACACTTTAGACGTAGGTTTAATGTCTGCCTTCCTCTCAATCAAAATGTGGAGGTATACTAACAATAAAAGTTGATTGATTGATTTGTAGATCATATTTGTATAGATTTAAATATGATTAGGTTACGAGATTTTAATATTCAACAATATTATGCGTTTTTAACAATACCTAAAATATTAACCTTTATAAAACCATTAAAATAGAATGAAAAACGTTTTGACCAATTATATAATTCGTTAAACCCATTTATTTTACCAATCGCCACCACTAAATGAGATAATGTCCGTTTAACTTTTATTCTGCAATATCGCACAATATAACCATAATAACCGATTGACCATTCCTATTACAACAACTACATCACTACATCATGTAATAATTATTATAATGTATACGGTGTTTCAATGGCTACTCCATGATTTGTTTTGTCTTAATTTTTCTAGATTTTCCACCAACTTTAAAGGTGGAAAGCTTCTATTTACATAACATCATTAAAAACTTACATTATTGATGTAGTATAGTTTCCCCACTTAGTGTTGTCAGAGTGGATCTGAGAGTAAGGTGTTGTTTGTTTTTTAAACTTAAAAAGAGATGGACCAAATGTATACGGTCTGCAAGAAGAAAACTGTTTGTTTTTCAATCTCTGCAAACTTTTGAAAGATAATTGATTATTTTAAACTTACAAGACTTTGAAAAATAAAGATTAATAAATAAATTTTAATAACTTACATACAATGTACAAATTTTAACAATTTCCATTGCATTATCGAGTAATAAAAAATGTCATTTTAAAGAAATTAATAAACAAATTTTAACAATCTACATAAATCAAAATAGTCATAATACATTACGTTAAAAAAGAATCCTAAATAATCCAAACATCAAATCCAAGGTCTGAATCACATTCACCATGATGTCTTTGGCCATAAATCTCCATTCATACACTATGCTAACATCTCAAATAGCTGGCATCATGAGAATATTTTTAGTTGGTGCATTACTCTCATCTTCATGCTCCTCATAATTAATTTGATAGAATTGTCCTTGAATTAGTCTGAAAAATCAATCATGAGATTAAGAACAAATTAGTCCCAAACATGACTACTATACAACAACAGTAGTTACCAATGTACACAAACAAATCATACATGCATGATGCAGGTTTCATAAAGACATTTGAAGAGATTACAATTACAAATAAGGGATAATAGTTTTTCAGCAAATTGCATATGAAAATACTTATTGCAAACATTTTCCAGATTTCAACAACATATAAACATTTGATTTTATAGTTAAGCTTCAACAACAAACCATAAAAGAGATTACATACAGAGAAAAATAGATTTTTTAGAAGTAATGAACAATACTTTTTCAGAATTAAGCAATTATGTATGATTTTAACAAAGTAAATACATGATTTCAACAAATATACACATGATTTCAGGTTACAGAAGTGATTTCAGCAAATATAGACATATGATTTCATTTTTCAACTTAACCAACAAACCCTAGAAGAGAAAATAGATTCTCAGGGAAAATAGATTCAAATGATTTTTAGAAAAAGATATATCGGTGGCAACAATCAGCGACATTGGTGATGGTGTGGTGAGTGACGACAATGGTGAGCAGAACTCTGACGATGGCGAGCGGATATCGAGGTCAACATCGACGAGTTGTGGTCGGAAGCGAAGCATTTAACCTGCGACGGCGTGGAGGCTTTCACTAGCGTCGACATCAAAGGCTATAGTCGGCATTAGAAGAGAGAAAGATCATCTCCGAGCTAGGGTTATCTCATAATCGATGGAGGGTTTTTGGGTGAATAGGGAAGACATGTATGTAGAAGAATTCAACATGTTTTTTTGTTTATGCTTAAAAGACTTGTGAAGACCTTAGAAGCCATTGGTCCATATATGTGCCAAGAAGACCTCGCGCAGACCTTTCTAGGTCTATCCACTTTCGAAAAACAAACAGTTTGCGAGGGCATATGTTTGCACGTGGTCTGTGCGGCACTGACATAAGTGATCGCACAGATCTGTAGACAAAAAACAAACAGCACCTAAGACACATTGACAGAGGTGTCAAGACGGTACCGATAGAAACACTAGAAACCCCACTCCACCTTCCCAGTACCGGAAAAAAAAAACAATGTCGTTTCTTTGTATCGAATTGCAGTTGCGAGTCTAGAAAGGAAACCTATGTGGTTCACAATTTAAATGAAACCTATATATATAAAAATACAATAATAAAAAAAATACTAATATCAGGTTAGGTCGTATAAGCAAAAAAAAATTACAATTGTAATCGTCAAGGTCTAATATCTTGAAATATTTCACAATTTTATCATCAATAATAGTATCTGAAACTATTTATCTATATATGACACTAACGATTACCCTAAAAATTAATCACTTTTTTTTTTAAATATGTGACACAAATATCACTCAAAAGTTTTATTGTGTTATTTCATAATGGGTAATTAAGTATTTAGGATGTTAAAGAAATAAAAATTGGATTTAATAGTCTTAATTTGTGTTAATTTCTTTGTCAATCAAATTAAGATATGTCACTAGTAAAATTTTAGATAGGTCACAAATATATTTATATATTACTTATAACAAAAAAAAAAAAATAGATGGCTCAAGTGACCCATCTAGATAATATGTATATTAACCAATGTCGAATTGGAGTGATCACAAAGGAGAAAGGTTTGCGGATTGGAAAATAAGGACTTTGGAGGGAACACCATTCCAACGACTTGGAACTAACAATATATCTATTCTAACAAAAGAATAGTTTTATTCTCCTTTTGACATGTGTCACCATATTAGGTCTTCATAATTAATGCATATTTTATTTTTCTTTTGTCATGTGTCACCTATTATATCTCCTAATTAATGCATGTCATTTGTCAACCTATTGATTATTCATTTCAAATTTCAAACTTCAAATTTAAATTTTCAACTCTAATTACATTAAATTAGTAACATTAGAATAAAAATAAAAATTAAATTAATACAAATTATAAAGTTATAATTTTACATATTTATTTAAATCAATGATTATAATTTTATATAACTAAAAAAATCTCTTAATTAATAATTTATTTAAAATAAATGATTAATAATTTTGAATTCTTTTACTATTAAAGTTTAATTAATTTTGTAACCGTGGTTTCCACGGGTTATAAACTAGTGTTTATAATATTATGGTCCCTATACTATTATACTCACATCATACATAACCGACCTTGACTTCACCACTTAAAGACTTTGATCCATTGGTCTAGATTATCCATTACTCATTTTAAAGGAACTCAATATAGGATTCTACAAGTTCAAATAACTTATCTAGAGCTTCACATCTAGCATGGCAATTTCTTTATATCATATGTTGCACAAGATTCTATCTAAGTTAAGGCATAGCAATTCTATGAGTCATTCAAATTTTTCCATAACAAGAGTCTAAGCCTAGGAGTGGAATGATCCAATCCTAATTCGCTTAAACTATGACTCTGATACTACACTGTAACACCCCAATTTTTGTGAACTATTTCAAACTTTTTAAAATACTATGGTTATATAAATCATTTTGGGTGTTAACCAACATTTGATAAAATTTGTTCCCACAAAAACATTTACGATTAAAACCTTGGGTGTTACTATTGAGGATCATACAACCATAGCAAGCAAATATAATTACATCAATACATTAATAATGAACTTAACAAGTTCCACTCCATTCTCTATCACATGACTTCAAACTTCCATCTATCATCTTTCTCCTTGGATATAACCCATAATACATGGCATTAAAAAGAGATAGGTAATCAAAAAAAATGTCTCGTGAGCTACGTGGGTTTGTGACCCAAAACATTTATCACATTTTCATTAAAAATATTCCATATTTTCAAAACATATTTCAAATAGACATTTTCCATAATTTGTTCCATATCAAAACATTTCCTTAGTCATAACATATTTCGAATGACATTTATTTTCACATTTCATTCCTTCTTTCATTAAGGGCTAATTATGGTATTAAACTGTTGCCATTTTTATACTTAGAGTCTATGTCCAACAAAGGAACCACTCCCAAGTCTAGAACAAAGTAGAAAGAACAAAGCAATCCATCAAGACATCATTTTCATTAAGACATCTATCTCGTGAAGGGAGGCGTCGCCCCGATAGATTCCTCTAGTGCCTCTTACAAGGTATCATGGCTCGGCTAATATATTCTTTTCATAACTTTCTAATTCTTTCCATTTTATTCATTACTTTCCATTTCTTTACATTCTTTTCATTACTTTCCATTCTTTTCATTACTTTCCATGCTTTACATATTTCATACACTTGTATCAAAATACTCATTTCAAAAGTAAAGCATTTATATTTCAAAACATTTCAAACACGTTAACAAAACATTTTCTCTTCCAAAACTTTCTTTTATTTCAAAAACATTCTTGCCTTCAAGGCATTCTTTCAAAATATTATTTCAAAAAACATTTATCACTTTCATTTCAAAACGTTTAATATACCAAAGCATTAGTATTTCAATATTATAAAATTATTTTTTCATGTACCCAAAATGGGAAAAATACCAACACGTACTCACCTAGTTCTCAAATGTAGATTACCACATTCTTCTAGTTCAACTTCACAAGCAATCACCCCTTAGATACAACCTATACAATATATACATAAGTCATTAAAATGACCAAAAATACCCTTGATAGCTTCCATTACTAAATTTTATTATTTTAAATCATTCCTAATGTAAAAATACAAATGTAGGCAAAAACTATGTGTAAATTCGAGTCCGTATGCAAAAGTTATGAAGGAAACAACTATCTCATAGTCAGAGACTTCTATGATCATAGAAATTAAGGCATAAATTTCCATGGGACGTGTTTTCATGTCTGCACACACATAAAACTCGATTTTTTCAAAATAACACCTTACTTTCCGTAGTTCTTGAAGACCCTTTTCCTGTAACATTTCGTTTAAAATAAAATAAAATAAATAAATAAATAGGTAAATAAATAATTAATAAGCCCTAAAACCCTGAGATGTATTTTATATTTTTATTTATTTTAGCTCTAATTACGTTATATTTTATCAGTGTTAGCCATAAGGAGTTAAATGATATAATTTCCAGAATTTGGGGTCTAGATTATAACTTTAGGACCTGGAATGTGAAATATTTTGTAGAGGGGGGTTGTTGGGTAATTACTAGATTTAAATTGATAAGAAAAGAGAGGGAGGGGCTGAAAGTATTAAACTGGCCAAATGTTTGATTTGGACGGGGGCTCAAAACCCACCAGTCTCCTTCCCTCGTCCCTTACACACCTCAAAATGCTAACTTTAACAATCTCTCAACTGCCACACTTATACCTTCCAACCGCTGCCACCACTCCATTGACGACATCATCAACCACCGAAGCCAACCACCACAACCATCCTATTGCCGACAACAACTAGCATCGTTAGGGGGAGCTTGAGACCGATGAGGAGTGGAGGGAAACCTTCGCGTACTGCTGCTTCTTCGACCAACCTTCACAGTCAACACCGCCAACTTTGTTGTCATCGATGTGAGTCACCAAACCAACACTGTTGTTAATTTTGTTGCCTACGACGATGAGTACCGCGAGATAGATGTCGTGGTTGTTGCTATTCTTGATTGGGATCACACTATCTTCTCCTTTCTCCATTTCCTCTATTGTTGTGTCGCCGCCGCTGCCACTTCAGCAGCTGTTTCGTCTTGTTGTTGCCCTCCGACCGCCGCCGGCCACCGCAACGGTGGATAAGTTTGGGTACGAGTTCAGTGTTGGATGCCCGTGTTATGTGTCTTGTTATTGCATGTCGTGTAGTGGGTGTGTGTGCTTTTGGGTTGGTCAGAGATCGTAAAAGGACCACCATGGCAGCCAACCATGGTGGTTGTTGCCCGTTTGCTGCCTTTTCTGCCACCACAAGCCACTGTGTGTGGTGTTTGTGTGTGTGTGTGAGAGATGTATGGTGTGTGTGTGTGTGTGAACTTATTTTATTGGTATGATGTTGTATGGTCTTGGTTTAGCCGGAAAATCAAAGAAAACCCACCACCACCGTGAGGAGGTGGTTGCCACCTCCTGTCGCCGCCGGCCACCGTTTTTGGTGGTTTTATTGGCATTTTCTTATTCTTTTTTATGCTAGTGTGTGTGTTCTAGGAACTTGTATGTGTGTTTGGAGTGTTGGAATTATCACTCGAACCGTCGTCGTGTACAGGTGACAGTCGCCTCCTGCCACCATGCACCGCCATCGACCACCACTGTCCGAGGTGGTAGTGGGTGGTGCCCAATTTATTAATTATATATTTATTTAATTAGTTAATCATTTAACTTCAGCTTTTGGAAAGCCTAATTAGGGTTTAGAAAACCCTAATACCAAGAAACCCTAATTTTGGTGTTGGTCGGGACCCGCGTTAAGACTATTAATTAAATTTAAAATAATACTCCCTCCGTCCCAAATTGATAGTCCACTTTTGACTTTTTAAGTCTTTTTTCTTTAACTTTGACCTTAAATATTTTTATTTGTTTTATATATTACTTGATAAAACTTATAACAATGAAAAAACATTTAAAATACAATCCATTCATATATTTTGCATCAAATATTATCTATCAAAAACAAAAATATTTAAGGTCAAAGTTGAAGAAGAAAGACTTCAAAACTCAAAAGTGGACTATCAATTTGGGACGGAGGTAGTACTTAAGAATTCTCCACAATTAACTTAATGCAATATTGTACTTAATGGATTAAGTCCTTAAGGGTTTAAGTGTGGAACACTAACCCTAGTTATCATTTTATGTGAAAACCCTAGAATCGGGGAGCTCTATTTGGACAATGATTGGGCACGTATTTAGGTTGTCGATTTAATTATTATTTCACATGATAATGACTAAGTCATACCTTAATCAGTCATAACCTCAAGTGATTAAGTCCTTAATGGGTTAAGTGTTCTTACTTAACCCTAATTGTCATTTTATGTGAAACCCTAATCATCATTTCATGTGGGGTAGTCACTGTTGCAATGACTATAACTTCTGATTAGGTATTTACTCAATTATCTTGTTGTAGGTGATTGGAAGTGAGTTGAAGCTAGTAAAGTTCTTCGTTGCTATGGTGGGTTAGCTACGTGCATATCGAGGTGAATTTCGACTCATTAAACCTATGGGTCAAAGGCACCAATGTCGGCCCACTAGTTTTGGATATATAGTAGTAGAGGGATACCCTAGGGACTGTATATAATCATGTAAGATAGACTGGGGACTCTTGATCTAAGCTCTCTTACCTTTTCCTTGTTTGATTGTGGTTTTAGAGTGGGATCACTTGTCCGGGTGACTATCTCACCTCTGAGTATATACGACCATGCATTCCTTGGATTGTTGATATTTAGTATGTTGTTATGCGGTAGTGATCTGCTAGATCTGTGTTATGGTATTAATTATGATGTCATGCCGTAGTGATCTGTCAGATTTGTTTCCTAGTATTGAGTATGTTGTTTTATGGTAATAACTTGTAGAGTTGTATGTTATCTGTGCTTGCTGGTTATTATCTATGGAGTGCCCTTTTCGGTGGTCATGTAGGATAGCCTAAGAACTCTTGGTCTAGGCTCTCTTGCTTGTTCCTTGTTTGGTTGTGGCTCTAGAGTAGGACCATCTGTTCGTGTGGCTATCTCACCTCTGGTTACTTATGGTTACGCATTTTATGGGGGTTAGCCGGTAGTGGGATTGTATGTTGTGAGAGGATTAGTAGGCAGTAGTGAGCTATATGATTATTGTTTGCCTGTATTATGTGCCTACTTGGTCTTTATTGTTCATATGTCGACAAATTATGTTTGGTTTGGGATGAGGAATCCTGCTTTGTGTGGTAGGCCAAGATACTCGGTTCGGGTTGGCTGTAAGCCGTAGGCACAGAGGCTCGGGAAGAGAGGTAGGGTTGAGGCAGTAGGCCAACAAACACTGGGTATTCTAGCTTGATAACTGATTGGACCTGTTGTATATTGGCATTCCAACCTAGGGTATTCCATCACGAGGATGACTGGACCCGGAGGTTGACTGGGCCTGGGGTATTCCAACCTGATGGTTGACTGGACCCAACATGTTTGATTATATATGTGATATGTTTATATGGTGGTATTTTTGGGGGAAACTCACTAAGCTTTATGCTTACCCAGTTGTTTGTGGTTTCAGGTATCATCGGTTATTGCTGGAAGAATAAGATGGGACTGTACACACTCATTAGCAACATTGAAAATCTCGCATTTCTATAATAGTCTGATTTTTAATAAATGTAATTCAGAACAAATGGTTTGTTTATTTAATGGATTGATAAATTAGGAAGTTTTTATCTTAATAAAAATGAAAATATTTTGTTGTGAAATTGGGATGTTACAAGTTTGTATCAAAATCCTGGTTTGAGTGAATTGGATGAACACTTGTGTGAATCCAGTCTCAAACTAGGATATGAGAGTTTTTGCAAAGTTATTTGAAAAATAAATTATAATAAAAGAGTTGGGTTAAGGGCATGGGCTCGATCTCTTGTCATGTTCTTTTTTGATTGTTGGTTTGGGGTCGGGAACGTGGACCTTGACTTAACTTTGATTTTTCAGGAAGATGCGGTGTGAACAGTCAACCTGAGCCCGAACAGGAGAGTGGTTCCCGAAATACCCATACTTGTTATATTTGCTAAGTTTTGATCTTGTTGATACTTGATTTGTTAAAAAAAACATGCTAGTGATAAACTAGGGATCTTCAGGAACTGCATGATAGAATTGCCTGATGATATGATGCCTAATAGCCTAGGGTTCTTCTTGTATGAAATTGAAATCATTACTGTAGTTTCTTAGTGTATGCAACATAATTATACATAACTAAGATTCTATAGCCTGAGAATGTTTTGTTTTGGCTTATTTCATGTTCTTGTTTGATGAAGGGTGTGACATCCCCAAAATCTCGGCCAGAAAAGACCGATTTTCATTTATGCTTTTAAATATTTTCAGAGTAAATCCTTTGATTTGAAAGAGTTGCGGAATTTGTTCCCAAAAACAAAACATGATAAAACAATGTTTACCGAAGCATTTCATAAAAGAAATGTATTTTCATTATAATCAAAACTCGGGGTGTCATGTTCCGATACAGACCAATAAGCATAAACGAATACATTACAAGTCATTTATCAAATATAAACATATGCAGACTTGTAAACAAAACAACTTGATGGATCATCCATCTCATGCCCTTCCGCCACTTCCTGTAATACAATTTAAAACTGAGAGGGTCAAGCTTGGGAGCCTGGTGAGCATATAGGGTTTTCAACCCACAATAAATATCATATTTAATTTTTCACCAACCAACAATAACCCAATTACCCATTCCCGTTATTCTCACTTTAATGTCCCTAAAACAACTAACATAAGGGACCTAGTCTAAGAATATTTCATCGGGCGACAACACATGCTTCGGGGGTACCTCAGCAATATAAGTCAAATAAGGCAACCATGAGGGGGATGGAGTACAACGAATGAACACCCAAGTTCATTAACACCTACAGGTGGCGAACCTGCTAATGTTTCCACAAGACTGTCTAGAATAGCCAGTGGTCATCATCTAAACTCCGCTAGATGACTCAATCAAACAACAACGAGGCCTCTCATCTGTTTATTACACACCAACTATCTACCCATGTTCTACCCAACATATTAGTAGATAAAAATATACATTTTTATACATAGTTTAAAAACCTGTATAGCATGCTTTAATCAACACATAATCCACATAACAGAGGAGGCACACACACATAGCACATATCTCATAGAGAATAAATCATATCTATGAGATAGAAGAGAGTGAATACACATTCACACATATAAACAACAAATTACTATACACATAGCACGTATTTTATAGAAAATACTTAATATTTATGCGTTAGAAGAAGGTAACTACACACTCACACTTATAAACAACAATATACTTAATACACTCGAACCAAACTTGTATTATTATCGTGTTTATGAAAGTTAGTATACACTCACTTGATCAGAAGATGATCGGAAAGCACTACGACTTGCAGAAGTAGTAATCCACAGCAGATCTGGAAGATCTCCTCGAAAATCGAACTTCTCGCGGGCAGAGCTTCGACTCGGGAACCGCACTTCTCGGGATTTTCGGGATCTCGGGACTTGCCTCAGGGCTCGGGAATATTACCGGGGCTTCAGGGTGGAATCGGCACGCAAAATGAGGCAAAGGACTAGAGAGAAGAGAAGAAATGAACAAAACTTTTGGCTGCCTTCGGATCCCCTTTTATAGTGCTGGACCCTCGCACAAACGCGGGGCGTACAGGGCTCCGAAATCGTCACTGCATGCGTCATCCGAAATGTCGACACTCTTCGGAGTACGCGGGGCGTTCTTGCGTACGTGGGGCGTACGTCGGATCGGTCCGGTGACTGGGCTTCGGATAAGGCCGGATTAAAAGATTAAAAATAAATAAAATTTATTTAATAAACTTCGGAAATTCATATCTTCTTCATACGAACACCATTTTCGACGTTCTTTATATCCACGGAAAGGTGAGACTACGCTCTACGACTTTCGTTTAGACTCCGTCGGCTAATTTTGACTTTATTTTTATTAATTATTTTTAATAGGCCGGGACAGAAACTTTCGTTATAAATTCATAACTTCTTCGTTTGACGTCCGTTCTCGCCTAACTTTTTATCGCTTCGATACCAACAATGAGATCTTCGATTCTCATTTAGATTGCTTCGGCTAAAAACCGCTCGATCTCAAATCGAGTATTTCAGGCTGCATACCGCTAAGTCGGAACTTCGATAAATCATAACTTCCTCATACGAAGTCAGATTTGGGCGTTCTATATATATTCGGAAACCTCGTTTCAACTACTACAACATAGATCAAAGATATTAAGTTTATTTTACACTTAAATTTTGACGCTTATTTTTATTCTTAATTAATCAAACCACATAATTAAGCAATTAAGCACAAAACACATAATACTCAAATAATACAATCTTATTATTTCAAAACGGGTTACAAAGGTTAACCTGGACCATTACATTGCTAAAAGTGGCAAGCCCGGAAACACAGGCGTTACAAAGCTTTAGGTAGAATCAGGTATACTCGAGTGTTGCAGGATTGGTGGAAGTTTCATGAACTAGTTGTGTAGGGTCTGTCGACCAGTTGTGTAATGTCTAGCCTTCATATAGGATGATAGGATAGAGTGTATGTGTATTTTATGGGTATTGTTAGGTTTGGTGTGATGATCTTCTGAGACAAATACGGGTAGGTGTGGAAGGAAATATAGGCTCGTACTACCGGAAGCACATGACCCGTATGCATAGCAGGGAAGTCACAACCCATAGTGTTTTGTTGGTAATTGGTTCCCCTGATGTTATATATGTTTTGTCTAATATCTTCCCGGTTTCTTTTTAGTATGGCGATTACGAAACGATTTGAGGATGGATCCGGATCAGAATCAAATGGCCAGGATGTGCCAACATTGAATGAGAACCATGTCAGGGAGATCATTCGTGAGGAGGTTGTTTCTTTTATCCGGGGGAAGATACCGGAGTTGGTTGAATCTATCAAGGCCGCTATGATGGAGTACTTTAATGACCGATATGCTCCACTTTCTAAGGTTGTTGTTGTTGCAGCTGTTGGATTTATGTCTAAGGCTGTAACTATATTTGGTAAGTACTTGACCCGATTGTGCATGATCCTTTTGGGTTGCCTTCACCATAGCAACTTGACAAGGTGATTTATATAGAGAAAAGAGATATTATTATTAATGTATTATAAGAATAATATATTAAAGGAATAATAATGTTATTTGATTAATATAAGTCATATATTAATTAAGAATTAATTTGGTGACTTAAGGAGATTAATTGAATAAAGGGGCATAAACTGTCAAATGTGTGATAGTTGTGTTTAGGGCTATGAATCCTTATGGATATGGGAAGGGACGATTTTAAGGATATGGATATCTTAAAAATCGTCTAAGGCCTTATCTAGAAGGATCTTTGGATTGCTCTGAGGCGAAGTTATCCAATTAGGGTTTAAGGTGAAACCCTAGGAGCGCATAGTATATATAGACCCTTAGGGTTGGAGAAATCGGCCACTGAATATTTGTGGAAACCCTGGAGCCGATTTCTCACCTCTCTCCTTCTCTCAAATCATCTTCTTGCTAGTTGGTGTTTGTAAGCCATTAGAGGAGTGACAATTGTGACTCTAAGCTCCAAGAAGAAGAAGTATCAAGCAAGTAATCCGGGGTATTGTTCTAGATCCCAATTCATATGATTAGATTCAATAGTTTACATTAGATCTAGTATTGTAAGTCTTGGATTCAATGCATGTTCAATTAGAGAAACCTAGATCCAAGCAATTAGGGTTTGCATGTGCACATAAGAAAGTTCTTATGGCTCAAACCCATCAGCAGCCACCGCGACTGTTGTTTCCATTAGGACTCAAGGAGAGAAGGATTTCCAGTATCGGGACTTCGATCACATGAATCCCCCGGAGTTTGATGGGGTCTAGGACCTGATCATGGGGATAAGATGGTTACCTAACGTGGAGGGTTGTTTCTTCAAATGTTCTTGTCTAGATGACCAAAAGGTCAGGTGTGCTCTGAACCTTCTTAGGTTGGGGGCAAGGGATTGGTGAAGACTGGTGACTAGTTCTTATACTCCTGAGCAGAGGGTCATGATGACTTGGGAGCAGTTCTTAGAGATGTTCCATGCAAGGTATGTTCCCCTGGTAGAGAGGGAGAGACTGGCCAAGGAATACCTGGATCTGAGATAGACAACCGAGTCGGTAACGGAGATCACCAAGATGTTCAATGAGAGGTCTTTATTTAGTCTTGAGTTCGCTGCTTTAGAGCATGCTCAGATGACTCAGTATTTGATCATGCTCAAGATGGATATTTGACAGTTCGTGTCTATCCAATGTTATGGCTCTCTCGTTGAGCTTTAGGATGTCATGAGGAGGTGAGAGATTGAGATAGAGACCCAGGTGAGGGAGTAGTTTCAGGCTCCGGATTAGTCCCAGCTCACAGCAAAGAGGTTCAAGTCTGCTTGCCAATGATCAGGATCAGCTGGAGGGAGGCGCAAATCTGTTGCATGTCGTCGGTGTGGCAAGGAGGGTCATTTTGGAAGAGACTGCAGGCAGAGTGTGCGAGTTTGTTTTCATTGCGGTCAGGAAGTCCACATTAGATCTCATTGTCCTTTTTTCAGTGAGATGCTGGATCCTACGCCCTTAGCTTGGCAATTACCCAATGGTCATCAGGGAACCGTCGGGGTTTTGAGGACCGAGATTTGAGATTGGCAGTTCTTTTATTTAGCAATTGTGGTAGTATTGGTATTTATCTATCATTTTTGTTCGTGTTTCAAGGTTCGATTGTAATCTTAGATGATCGGTTCAATGAAAATATTCTATTTATCTTTGTTTAAATTGATCACTTGTTATGTATGGATTAATTGTCTTGGTCCTCGATTTATTACACCCCTAATCCAGCAACACCAAGAAAGGAAAGGAAAGCCCTAAGTCAAAGGGGTCAACTCATCGAGTCCAAGGAGGAACTCGACGAGTCAGAGCGAGTTCCATGTCACATATTAAGTGTCTGACTCGGCGAGTCAAGTATGGGTTGGGAAACCCTAATTTCGGGACTTGGTGCCCCATCTAAGCATCCTATTCTCCTCTTTAGGGTTTCATTTACAACCTCTCTAGTCCATAACCAAAACCCTAGCCACCCAACTTCATTACTTGAGCTTTTGTGAAGATTAAGGTCCATTTGGAGTGTATCTTGAAGGTTTGGGAGAAAGGAGTAAGGAAGGAAGTGTAGATCCAACCTCAACCTCGGTTTGGCAGTTGGTAGAAGGTAACAAGTCAATACGTTGAGCATTCATCAGATAGATCCCCTTCTTGGCTTAGATTTTGTTACATTGGATCATTTCCAAGGCCAATCCGAACATTTAGCCTTTGAGGACGAAAAGGACTTCAGATCTGGGCAATTATGAGCTTTAGGGGCTCTGAGTGGGTAGCTTTACCCAACTATGGCTTTATTCCATGATGTAGACATTCATTTTAGCTCGGATTAAGTGTTTTAGCTTCTTAGCACCTTGCATGCACGTAAAGTTAGCAGCTTTACGTGTAATGCTAGCCTTAGGAGCCCAGATCTACGAGTTGGAAGCAATGGAACGGACTGTAATTGACAGAATGGAGATGTCACAAAGTGGACTCGGCGAGTCGATTCATGGACTCGGTGAGATGAGCCATAAACCCTAATCTCTTTTGGTTATGAGTCAGAACAGTGAGTGAGTGGTGACTCAGTGGGTTGGACAGGACTAGGACTCGGAGATGAAAGGACTCGACGAGTCATGGGGTAACTCGGCGAGTCGAGTCGCGAGTTGTAGGATTTTTGGAGGTTATGAACTCGGTGAGTCATTAGGCAGACCCGGCGAGTAGGGTCAACCTGGAAGGTTGACTTTGACCAAGACTTTGACCTTGAGAAGGACTTTGACCATAGTTAACTTAGTTTAACTTCTGGAGGACAGTTTAGGGCTAAGTGTTATTTTGGTATTGGTAGCTCGGGGAGCTAGAGGAGCAGTGGTTCGAAGAATTGTCGAATAGCAGCCAGAGGTCTCAGCCAGTCTTCAGTTGTGCGAGGTGAGTCTCCTCACTATGTGAATGGGTCTAAGGCCATAATGTCGGCCCATGTAGTTATGAGTAGGAAGACCCGGGGGTTAGCCTTAGGCACTATATGTTAGTATGTAATTCCGAACCAAGGTCCGATGTCGGGCGGGTGCCCGAGGAATGTTTGCATGTTAGATTATACTTGTTGTCTGTGTGATACTTGTATGTGCCTGGCATGGAGGTGGGTGTGGGAGAGGTCCTATATCTCATCCTTAGCAGAGTATGGACAGGGTTCCATATCTCATTAGTAACAGAGCAGGGGCGAGGCCCGAGATAGGAGATGAGTGGGTGTGGGCGGGGGCCCGTATCTCACTAACAGCAGGAGCATGGACGGGGTTTCATGACTCACTAGTAGCAGGACAAGGGCGAGGCCCAAGATAAGCGAGGCCTTAGTACAAGATTATAGTAGACTAAGTTAGCTTATGTGTTATGAATTATTTATATGCTTGTATATGTTTAGCGGCCGGGGCACAGAGACAGGTGGGGCCTAAGAGATACAGATTTGTATACCGAGCGGGGCTCGAAGCCAGGCGGGGCTCGATGTAGCGGGCGAGGCCCAGTGCTTGCAGTATGTAATTATGTATGGTATGTGGTAGTTTGGGGAACTCACTAAGCTTCGTGCTTATGGTTTTCAGTTTTGGTTTCAGGTACTTCCAGTAGCGGAGGGAAGAGCTCGGGATGATCGCATGGCACCCACCATTTTTTATTCAGTCTGGGATGTTTTACTCTAATAAGATGAATATTTTTTGAATTAATAATTTGATTTGATGTTACGACTTACATTTATGGTTTGAAAGCTATGGTTGATAATGATTTAAAAATGAAATTTTTGGACCCGATTTTGGGACGTTACACGATTGTATGCATATTGGAAGTTGTAATGTCATGTGGCTTCAAAATTTTCGTATGTATGTAAATATCAATGGTTGGGGATCAAGTAATAGAGTGTGGGTTAGTTTGAGTATCGAAAGACTATGAAGTTCTCAATTCCTATCATATTTCAAGTGAGGTAGAGTGGAACCTCGTAGCAGGAAGACTTGGTGTCAAGATTCGGTTTTCAGTCAGATTGCTCTGAGTTTTAGACTTTTGCGCGACTGCTAAGTCTACCGGTTTCGCGACAAGATCATCGTCATCTGTTTAATTTTCCCTTCGATTCGTATTTATCTTAGTCGTGATAGCGTCTATAGGGCGTGCTTGTGCTTAGGCCCTAAGGTGTTAGGAGTTCAGGTAGAGGGTTGCTTCTTTGTTATCGTCGGATCGGGGGTAAGCCCCAGTGTTGATAGTGGATAACTCAGCTAGTTTGTCGGGGAAGAGTAAGAGTGTGGTTCGGTTCAATAGGAGGTCAGTTGATTTTCAGTGCAGTGATGCCCTTTTGGTGCGGGATTAGAGTGTTGGCGTTTGGCCGAGAAGCTCGAAGACCGATTGATTTTGCGAATTTTTGTTCATCTTGGTTGTTGTAGGGTAATGCATCATGAAGTAGAAGCTAGAGCTGATTTTGAGGACGAAATCTAATTTAATTGGGGTAGAATTGTAACATTCCATTTAAAATACAATAAAATAAATAAATAAATAGGTAAATAAATAATTAATAAGTCCTAAAACCCCGAGATGTATTTTATATCTTTATTTATTTTAGCCCTAAATCCGTAATATTTTATCAATGTTAGCCATAAGGAGTTAAATGATATAATTTCCAGAATTTGGGGTCTATATTATAACTTTAGGACGTGGAATGTGAAATATTTTGTAGGGGAAGGGTTGTTGGGTAATTACTAGATTTAAATTGAAATGAAAAGGGAGGGAGGGGTTGAAAGTGTTAAACTGGCCAGATGTTTGATTTAGACAGGCGCTTAAAACCCGTCAGTCTCCTTCCCTCCCCCCTTACACACCTCAAAACCCTAACCCTAACAATCTCTCAGTCGCCACCCTTATACCTTCTAACCGCCACCACCACTCCTTGACGACATCCTCAACCACCAAAGCCAACCACCGCAACCATCCTATTGCTGGCAACGACTAGCGTCGTTAGGGGATCCAGAGACCGACGAGGAGTGGAGGGAAACCTTTGCGTACTGCTACTTCTTCGACCAACCTTCACAGCCGACGCCGCCAACTTTGTTGCCACCGATATGAGCCACCAAACCAACACCGTTGTTGCTTCCGTTGCCGATGGCGATGAGGACCACGAGATAGACATCATGGTTGTTGTTATTCTTGATTGGTATCATATTATCTTCTCCTTTATCCATTTCCTCCGTTGCTGAGCTGTCGCTGCCGCTCCAGCAACTGTTTCAACTCGCTGTTGCGCTCCGACCATCGTCGACCACCACAATGGTGGATAAGTTTGGGTACGAGTTCAGTTTTGGATGCTCGTGTTATGTGTGTTGTTGATGCACGTCGTGTAGTGGGTGTATGTGTGTGTGTGTGTGTGCTTTTGGGTTGTACGGAGATCGTAAAAGGACCACCATGGCAGTCAACAATGGTGGCTGCTGCCTTTTCTGCCACCACCATCCATCGTGTGTGGTAGCTGTATGTGTGTGTGAGTTATGGTGTGTGTGAACGTATTTTATTGGTTTGATGTTTTATGGTCTTCGTTTGGCCAGAAAACCAAAGAAAACCCACCGCCACCGTGAGGTGGTGGCTGCCACCTCCTGTCGCCGCCATCCATTGTTTTTGGTGGTTGTATTGGGATTTTTCTTATTCTTTTTGGTGCTAGTGTGTATGTGTGTGTGTTGTAGGAACGTGTATGTGTGTTTGGACTGTTGGAGTTGTCACTTGAACCGCCGCCGTGTGCAGGTGACAGTCGCCTTCTGCCGCCATGGACCACCGCCGACCACCACTGCCCGAGATGGCAGTGGGTGGTGCCCAATTTATTAATTATATGTTTATTTAATTAGTTAATCATTTAACTTTAGTAGTTGGAAGCCCTAATTAGGTTTTAGAAAACCCTAATATGAAGAAACCCTAAATTTGGAGTTGGTCGGGACCCATGTTAAAACTGTTAATTAAATTTAAAATAATACTTAATAATTCTCCACAATTAACTTAATGCAATATTGGACTTAATGGATTAAGTCCTTAAGGGGTTAAATGTGGAACACTAACCCTAGTTTTCATTTTATATGAAAAACCCTAGAATCGGGGAGCTCTATTTGGACAATGACCGAGCGCATATTCAGGCTGTCGATTTAATTATTATTTCAACTGATAATGACTAAGTCAAACCTTAATTAGTCATACCCTTAAGTGATTATGTCCTTAATGGGTTAAGTGTTCTTACTTAACCCTAGTCGTCATTTTGTGTGAAACCCTAATCTTCATTTCATGTGGGGTAGTCACTATTGCAATGATTATAACTTGTGATCGGATATTGACCCAAGTATCTTCCTATAGGTGATTGGAAGTGAGTTGAAGCTAGTAGAGTTCTTTGTTGCTACAATGGTTAGCTACGCACATATCGAGGTGAGTTTCGCCTCATTGTACCCGTGGGTCAAAGGCACAAATGCCGACCCACTAGTTTTGCTTATTTGTTAGTAGAGGGATGCCCTAGGGATTGTATATAGCCGTGTAGGATAGACTGAGGACTTTTGATCTAATCTCTCTTTTATGTTCCTTGTTTGGTTGTGGTTTTAGAGTAGGATCACCTGTTTGGGTGACTATCTCCTCTCTGAGTATATACGGCCATACATTCCTTGGATTATTGATATTTAGTATGTTGTTATGTGGTAGTATGCTGTAGTGATCTGTTAGATCTATTTCCTGGTATTGAGTATGTTGTTTTATGGTAATAACCTGTAGAACTGTATGTTATCTGTGCTTGTTGGTTATCATCTATGGAGTGCCCTCAGGGACTGTCGGTGGTCATGTAGGATAGCCTGAAAACTCTTGGTCTAGGATCTCTTTCATGTTCCTTGTTTGGTTGTGGCTCTAGAGTAAGACCATCTATTCGGATGGCTATCTCACTACTGGTTACTTATGGTTACGCATTTTATGGGGGTTAGCTGGTAGCGGGACTGTATATTGTGAGAGGATTAGTAGACAGTAGTGAGCTATATGATTATTGTTTGCCTGTATTATGTGTCTACTTGATCCTGATTGTTCATATGCCGACAAATTATGTTTGGTTTGGGTTGAGGCAGTCCTGCTTTGTGCGATAGGCCAAGATACCCGGAGCGGAGTGTCTGTAATTCGTAGGCATGGAGGCTCGGGAAGAGCGGTAGGGTTGAGGCGGTAGGCCAACAAACCCTGGGTATTCCAACCGATGGCTGATTGAACCTGTTGTATATTGGCATTCCAACCTGGGGTATTCCATCCTGAGGATGACTAGACCCGGAGGTTGACTGAGCCTGGGGTATTCCAACCCGATGGTTGACTAGACCCAATGTGTTTGATTATATATGTTATCTGTTTATCTGGTGGTATTTTGGGGGAAACTCACTAAGCTTTATGCTTACCCAGTTGTTTATGGTTTCAGGTATCATCGGTTATTGCTGGAAGGAGAAGGTGAGACTATACACACTCATTAGCAACATTGAAGATCCCGTGTTTCTACAATAGTCTGATTTTTAATAAATGTAATTCAGAATAAATGGTTTTCTTATTTAATGGATTGATAAATTGGGAAGTTTTTATCTTAATAAAAATGAAAATATTTTGTTGTGAAATTGGGATGTTACATTTCCCATTCACTTTGTACCATTTATTTAGGTTCTCACACATGTTTAGGATGTGTTTTATCCTCTAAAAACACTCCACTTAATCCATTAAGTGTTCATTGAAACCTTTAAGATCACATAAATCCTCAAATTCCATAAGAAGGGTTAACTTGTCCATTGATCAATTTGGCATTCTATAACTAACAAATCTTGTTCCAACTTATTGAACACTCAAATGAATGTTGTCAAGTACATGAACCAACATTTAATCTTATTTTAAGTACATAAACTAACAATGGAAATCCTCAATTTCATTCCATGTTTCCCAAATTACCCTTATAGCCAAACAATCACTAGAACCGCTTATAGATTAAGAGATCCTTCACGTTTATGTTCCAATTCTATCTCTAAAGTGTCAATTCAGATCCATGAATTACATTCACCTATAAGATGCTAATTATCATGTAGTTATCCTTAGATTGCCCAAAATGCCCTTATAACCAATTATTCCATAAATTTAACTATAAGTTACTCAAGACTTCATGTTATTGGATTCAAATCATACTATTAGTATCAAATCATGTTTATGAGTATCCTATACCCGTCATAGGCTCATATACAAAGGATTTCATTGTTTTTATTCTAATTCCCCTCAAATCAATACAAATTCATGCTTATACTTGATTCTACCATCATGGATGAATTATTCTAATTGGGTTTTTTGCTATTAAATATCATCTAGGTCGTAGAATCTAATCCCATTTCATCATGAATAGTAATGTCCCCAATTTGGGCTTCTTAGGGTTCATGAGGGTTTTCACTAATATCCTTAAATCCATCAATATGATGACTGGATTGAGATTGAGATCATCAAAAGCCCTAAAGGGAGGTTAGAAAACCAAACATTAATCATTTTAAGAAGCTAATTTCGACATTGGGATTAGAACCACTTCACAAATTTGAATTCTAAGCTAAAATATGAGAATATTTTTACCTTTCAAGCCTTGATTCTTTCTCTCATTTGCTTAATTGTTTCATTCTTCACTTGGATTGAACCCTAAATGGAAAGAGAAAGGAGAATTGCCATTAAGGGAGTTCTTGGATGCATATCACGAATCTAGAACAAGGATGGAGAGGTTGTGCATCTTATTTCCTAATTTTTCATGTTTGATCCCTTTAGTTTGCCTATTTTGGCCAAAACTCATCAAACCTCAATATTTGTGATTTTAACTTAGGTTTTGACATAATAAGTCATTCTTCGTCTATTTAATAACTTTAGTAGTCCCTTCCATTAATTAAGTCAACCCTTTGGTCAACTCAATTTTCCAACTTTACACTTTTGGTCCTTTAATTTTTAAAAATGTTATTATTTCCCATTTTTAACTTTCCAAATTTCATATCAATTAATGATATGATTAACCCATAATGATTTAATTATGTAATCATTCTTTATTTAATTACTTAATTAATTTAAAACTCTAGTCTTAAATTTAGGATGTTACAATAGACACACCTTCGGCTGGAGGGAGTGGTAGCATTCTTAGCATTCTGCAACATCATATTTTTTTTTGAAGCCACATAAGATAGAGAAAATGGTAGCATTCATGTTATGAAAAGATAGGGAGTGACAACATCCAAATGGTGTGTTATTTTTTTTAATATGTTTTATTTTGAAAAAAAAAAAGAATCGGCCAATCACAAACCTTTGACCTCACTTTCTCTTTTCTCTCTCCTCTCGCTACACTGGTGGCAAGGCATGGTTGGCAAGCCCTTGGCACAAACCAATGGCAGTGTTTGGCGAGGGTGGAGCATGTTGGCAACCCCCTTAGAGCTTGCCATCTCTCCCTAAAGTCTTAATAGAATTACTTCTTTATACATATAGAATTGTATTTCTTACTTAACATATTTATCATTTAATTTAATACAAAATATTAAAATTATCCTTCTTATTCAAAATTTCACATGTTTAAACACTTACAAGTTTAAAAGCTTGAGTAAAATGTATGTTGAGATATTATTCTAACATCAACTTTATGAGACAACTTTCATCTTTCATCGAAACATATTACTTAACACATTGTTCATTGATTTAAGGTCCATCAAATCTTATTTATTTATATTTTTACACTTGAAGGTCAATTTTCTAGAATGACATTGTGACCAAGATGATAGATGATTAATATGAAAGTCATATCAAACGTAAAAACAGTAACGTTGCTTTGAAATTAGTCAATCCTAACAATATTTGGACACTTGATTTACATATTTGGTTGTACTTTACAAAATTTTAATATTAAGATATTGTAATCTAATATTTGGTTATTATGTAATATTTTAATATTTAGGTGTATGTGTAATAAATAAAAAACAAAATATTTTTTTAAATACAAGGTTTATATTAGAACAAAACTAGCAAGAAGTTAGATCACGTATTCATTGTCTTTTCATCAAAACATATTATTTAACACATTATTTAACACATTGTTCATTGATTTATAAGTTCGTTTTGTTTATATTTGACAAAACTACAAATTTGGTCCCTATGGTATTCAAAAAACTTTGGATAGGGTCCAAAAAGTTTTCAACTTGCATGGACCGTCCAAAATCAAGAATTTACTGTGATTTTGGTCCAAAATAATTTGAAAAGACGGTTTTGTCCTTTTATTTTCTTTTTTGTATTTTTTATAATCATTCTAATACTTTTTAGTTTAAGAAAAAGGAAAAAAAAAAGAATTATCCCCCACCCCCACCTACCTCTCTCTCTCTCTCTCTCTCTCTCTCTCGGTCGTGCTTTTTCTCAATTTGTTTTGATTCTCGTCAATATGAGCTTTCAAACAAGAACCAGTTGTGTAATGATTGTTAAAATCTGGAAGAAGTAAGAAAATCAAACCCAATTGTATGTCTGTTTTCGATTTTGATATGTTGTATGTGAAAAGGGTGATGTTTCTGGAAAAAGGTGTGGGTCGGAATCTACGGGCAAAAAAATTGAAGAACAAGAACAACCAGATGCGTTCGCCTCCGAACTTTCACTCCATTTCACATTCGATTTCTTAAACTTCAACATCATAACTCGAAGCTTCGTCGCCGATTTCATCAACGAAACACGAAGCTGCGGTGGCTTTAAATTAGTCTCCGTCGTCTGGTCAACAGGAACGAAACCGCCGTTGAAAAACAACTCATCGGAGGGGGAAACCGAAACATTCGCATCATTCGTACTATCGCCACTGGAACCAGACAAAAGCGTGAACTTCAACTCCCTCTCATCTGATTCCTCTTCATCTTCTTCATCCTCCTCTTCCTCGCCATAATCGACATCGTTTCCAGTGCCACCATCTTTCGTATCCTTATCATCTCCTCCTTCCACCGGTAAACTGAACTCCAAGTCAAAAAACGGTCTGTGATCATTCTCGTCGTCTTCGTCGTCTCCCGTGTCAGAGGTTTGGGTGCTGACTGCTGTAACAATGGTGGTGGCGGTGGGTGAAGCAGCGGAAGTTTTTACGTTAGCATTGGCGCTTCCATCACCGCCATTACTCCTCCAGTACCTTAGCAAGCTGAAAGCTTCCATAATTGGGAGAGCCAGAATACAAAGTGATGATGCTTAAGGTGTGATTAGGGCTTGGAAACCCTCAATTGGACCTTAATTCCTCACATTCGATGTCGTGTCCGTCATTAATAAACGTGGAAGGTAATATTATCATTTCCTGAAATCTCTCTTCTCTTCTTCTTCGTTGATTGCTCATGTACGACATCCTCCTCTAACTACATTTCTGGTTCTGAAGATGATGTTCTTGGGAAGAAGAGACAGGTAAATGAAGAGAATATTAATAAAATGTTGGATTTCATTTCCACCACCACCGGTGATGATAAACAGCAGGCATGGACAAGTCTAATGCCCCGAAAGCCTTTGTTCGTGTCCCTTTTCTCAAATCAAGATGACAGATGGTGTTTATGAAACTCATATGCAGGTGACCAAGGAGGTGTCGATATTTCCGATTCTAATTATATTTTGATAATTCATGGTGCCATGGAAGCTTCAATGTTTCGTAAACAATGTGTATATGCAGTTTAAATTGCAGGTGAAGTGAGGTGAGGAAGATGGGAACAAGAGAGAGAGAGAGAGAGAGAGAGAGAGAGAGAGAGGGGCAGAGAGAGAGAGAGAACGGTGGGGGTGGGGGATAATTCTTTTTTTCTCTTTATTTTTAAAATAAAAAAGTCTTAGAATGATTATAAAAAATACAAAAATGAAAATAAAAGGGCAAAACCGTCTTTTCAAATTATTTTGGACCAAAATCACAGTAAATTCTTGATTTTGGACGGCCCATGCAAGTTGAAAACTTTTTGGATCCTATCCAAAGTGTTTTGAATACCACAGGGACCAAATTTGCAGTTTTGTCTTTATATTTTAACACTTGAAGGTCAATTTTCTAGAATGCCATCATGATTACAGACGATTAATATGAAATCCATATCAAATGTAAAAAAGTCAAGTTGCTTTGAAATTAGTCAATCCCAACGTTATTTGGACATTTGGTTTATATTTTTGATTGTATTTTATAAAGTTTGAATATTAAGATATTGTAATCTAATTTTTGGTTATTATATAATATTTGAAAATCATGTAATAAGTATTTGAATATTTACGGATTGGTGTATGTATAATAAATAAAAGATAGAATACTTTATTTTAAGGACAATGCATATATCATAACAAAACTAGGAAGTTAGATTAGTGGATTACTAGTTATATATATATATATATATATATATATATATATATATATATATATATATATATATATATATATATATATATATATTAGAATGTTCAAATGAGAACAATTATAAAATAGAGAACAAATATGAACCACATATTCTAAATCTGCCGTTTAAACGCTTCAGCATATCGAGACGACGGAATATATAATATTCATATATGAACAAATATGTGTCTATTCACACATAATTATTCATATACGGAAATGTTGGTTGGTGGGGGAGGTGATGGTGACGGTGGGTGACAGAGGTGCTGGTGATGATGACGAATATTCATATATGAATAAGTATATACTTATTCATATATAAATAAGCATGTGTCTGTTCTCAAGTGATTATTCATATATGAATATGACGATTGGTGACAGAGGTGATGGTGGTGGTTGTGGCAGTGGTGGTTGCGGTGGCGAGAGTGGTAAACACGAGAATATACTTATATTTATACTCACATATGATATATAATTATATTCATATATAATAAGGATGTGTTTATTCTCAAGTGATTGTTCATAATGAATATGAGGGTTGGTGGTGGTGGCGGCGGCGGCAGGGGTAGCAGTGGTTGTGGCAGTGGTAGTTGCGGTGACGATGGTTGTGGTTACGATGGTGGTAAACGCGAGAATATATTTACCTTTTATATTCACATATGAATATTATATTTCTCTGTTGCGTTAGTAAACGAGAGACTTTTGCAGCAAGAAATAATATGTGACCAGATTTATTCTCGCGTTCTCAATTACATAATTGTTGTCATTTTGAACCTAAGTGTGTGTATATATATATATATATATATATATATATATATATATATATATATATATATATATATATATATATATATATATATATATATATATATGCAATGAACCTTGTAGCAATTAAAATGTAAAACTATATTCAACAATTATTGATTCATAAACCCATTAAAACTTTAAAATAAAGTTAACTAATGAAATGAAATTTTGCATAATAATCTCATACGTATTTAATTACCTAAAATGACTTACTGAATCTAGCCACTAAATTTATTCATATGTATGCTTTTAAGATTTTGTACTATGTAGACATGTATAATATGAATAGTATAAATCTTTAAACAAAGTAAACGGTAAGAAACGACTATATACCTACGAGACAATATGAAAATTGAATAGTATATACTAGGTGTGAGACCCATTTATTACATAGGTTTATTTTAAAAAAATTAAATATAAAATATTAACAATTTGAAAAGTTTAAATTTATAAGAAAAATAAGGAATCATTTGAATTATTAAAATTAAAGAGGCTTTAATGTAGATACATTACATATATAAACCATTTTTAATAAATACCTTACATATATATTACCTTAGATATTAAATATGGAATTTCAATTTAATAAAATGAAAAATACAATAAAATGACAAGTGGAAAATAGAAAATTTAAAAATGTTAGAAAATGACATGTGTCTAAATGAATGAGAAGATGACGGCAAAAAAACCTTTCATTTATTATAGTAGATTCCATCTTTCTATATAAACAGATTCAATCTCCGCTTCACCACCCATCATTTCTTCTATCTCTTCCATCAGAAATGAGGTTCCTGGTAATTACTCTCCTGCTGATATTGATGGTGGCAGCCACTTCCTGCTTGGCCCAAGAACACCACCGGAAAATTTTGAATGATGAAACGGCTCACGAGATCCACCAGCGAAAGCTCAAAGAAAGTACAGACAGCACTGTTAACAACCACCACTACATTCCCCGGTCGGAGTACGGCAACGGTGGTGGCTCCACCGATGATGCAAACCTGCTAAACCACCATTACATTCCAAGGCAAGACTTCAACAACGACGGTGGCTCCCACGACGATGAGATGAAACCGTGAAAGCATGTGGCTCTGCTTATGGTGGTTGTACTTGCGGCTTAAGATGGTTGTATGTTATGTTGGTAGTAGGACCATAGTGCTATAAATAAGAGGAATGTGGTCAATGGTAGGTTATATTACTTGCTATAAATGGAAATTATTTCCTTGTTCGCCAAGCGTGTTTAACCATTTAGCAAACGAAAGATAAAAATCAACATAAAGCGTCAAACGATTCATACACAAAAGAACATATGAAACTGTTCAAATGGTTATTTGTCACAAATGAATTGTCTGAATATAAATAAATTACTATTTTATAATTCATTTTAAATGATGTTAAATAGCAAATGTATATAAGAAAATCATAAATTGAAATTACAAATGAGCATATAACTTTTTTTAATATATTAACAACTTAAATTGGCTATAATTTTTTAATAAGTTCAAATATACAAAAGCTTAATTCCATAAAAAGAACACGAGACACTAATCAATATCACTTTCCAATATTTAAAGAATGACATATTAACTTGCAATAAGAGAATTTGAGAAGTTAAATTAGACAAGAAGAATTTGTCTATGATGTTTTTTTTTATCCTGTAGTTTATAAAAGTAATTTGTGTATGGTGATAGTTTAGGGCCAATATAAGACTTTCCAACGTGAAGAAGAAAAAAGAAAATAAAAGGCAATGACTTTGAAAAGAAGAAGAAGCAACAATGTAACGTCTGGTTTCGTGAATGTATTTAACTTTCAAATTATTGGAATTTATAGAAGAAGTCGACGAGTTGGATGCCCCAAACTCGTCGTGTTGGAATGTAGTTGGGTCGCGTGATTAAGTGATCAACTCGACGAGTTGGGAGATCCCAACTCGACGAGTTGGCAGCAAAGAATGAAACTCTAATTTCGGGGTTTTGCGTCCTATTTAAACACCTTAACCCCAGGTGTTGGCCTTATCTTCCAGCCTCCATTGTCCCTTAACCTAATCTCGAAAGCCTAGGGCATTTTTGAGTGTTGTGAGCCCATTTTGAGTGCATTTTTGTGTGTTGAAGCTCTTGGAAGGAAGAGGAGCTTGGTGCAAGTTGGTGATTCAAGATGGAGCTTCTAGATCTCGGTTCCCTGCTCCATTTTCAGCATATTTTTGGTAAAAAAAGTCTCAACCTTGCTTAGTTTATGCTTAGATCTTCTTCTTAGGATTATTTTACATGTTTTGGACATGTTGGAGTGTGTGATGGGAGTTGGACATGCCACTGGGGCAAAGTCCTTCAGATCCAGAGTTCTAAGGAGCTCTTATGACATAAATGTGCCAACTTATGGTCTTAAGGGCTTCATGCATCCATTAAGCCCTTATTATGGTCTCTTCTAAGCTTTTAAGCTTCCTATAGCATTGCATGTGAGTAAAGTTGGAAACTTTACGTGACCTTTCAGCCCTTAAGGTCCAGATCTGCATTCATGAGCTTCATCTTGAAGATTTGGTGATTAATGTTTAGGCCCTTAGCCTCTTAAGATTAGGGTTTGAGTTTATACTCATTAGGATGGTTCTTAAGGGTAAAGTTGGAAACTTTACCCTTCTAGGCGTAATTTCAGTTGAGATCTGAATGGGAGAGCTTTAGTTTCAAGATTTGTGGCTTATTGGTTTAAGGGGTCTTGTTGACTGAAGAATTGGGCGAGTTCATAGGTGAACTATGCGAGTTTGATTGATTTTTCCCGTTTCTGCTGGCTAAAGGGGAAACTCAGTGAGTTCATGGGTGAACTCAGTGAGTTGAGCCGGCCTTTCGCGATTCTGTTGATTCATGAGGAAAGTCGACGAGTTGGGTCAACTCGGAGCGTTGACCTTGACCTTTACCAAGTTTGACCTTTTGGGCTTTGGTATATTGTTTGGTATCTGTGGGATTGTTCTGTTTTTGGGGTTGAGTAGAGCTGATTTCCGAGGCCGAGATTTATCCAGTTACCTTTCAGCATTCGAGGTGAGTTTCCTTATCAGGTTTAACAGGTCGAAGGCACCGATGTCGGCCCATGTTTATGTTATGCTGATAGAATGCTAGTTGTCTTTGTGACTCTTGCATGTATCTATGTTTATATGTTTTTGGACTAAGGTCGGATGTCGGGCGAAGCCCGATGACTATCTGTATGTTGTTATATTACATGTGTATGTGTTTATATGCTTTCCGAGCTCGGCTCGATGACCGGACGGGGTCCGATGACCGGGTGAGGCCCACTGTATATTTGATATGTGGTATTTTGGGGGAACTCACTAAGCTTTGTGCTTACGGTTTTTAGTTTATGCTTCAGGTACTTCTAGTTCCAAGGGGAAGAGCTCAGGATGATTGCATCGCACACACCATTGGGATTTTATTATGATGTTTTACTCTGATTTATGACAAATTGATACAATGGTTTATTACAAATGTTTGGATGATATGGACGTTTACTATTTTATCTATTATTTAAATCAAAATTTTTTGGGACCATATTTTTGGATGTTTCAAAGAACGTAGAGCAAGGAGATGTTTAATATTCAGAGAAGACAATATGCAACAAAGGATATGGTCGTGACCAGTGGCGGATCCAGGATTGAAGCAAAGGGGGATCCATTATACATAAAAAAAAAACATATATAGGAATAAAACTCTAATTTTTTTTAGGAATTTGTAGGTTTCTGCAGCAAAAATATGTTAAGGTGGGGCTTTTTCTCAAGAATAGGTGCCATAAAGGAGGGGTTTTAGCAAAAGTAAGATTTTTAAAGGTTTTTTTAAAGTAATATATAGTGGTGGGGCACATTTCCAAGTAGGGTGCAAGGAACCCACTCCTAACATGCTGCATCCGCCACTGGTCGTGACTACGCAACAAAGGATATGGATGTGGCATTGTATGTTATAAATTTAGAATCTGAGATAAAGGATAATTGAGGTAAGTAGAAATGAACAGAACATGGTTTGATGTGGAGAAAAGAAAATACATAATTGGAAAAAGAAATACTTTAATTACCGCTTAATATTAAGGACATCATTTCCCCACCTTAATTCATTAATCATTAAGACATTTACTTAACATTAAGTAAAAAAGAGACAACTATATATAGCTGAACCATTAAATGCATTAGACCGGTCGATGTGGGCAACGCCTATTGAAATTTCTAGAAGAAAAAAGAACAAAACGGGTGTTATAGGATTTTATGGTGGTAACGGGAAGCAACGGACAACCTTATAATGCGCAAAAATAGTGAAGGGTAGCGGTGTTTGTGGTGTTATAACGTGCAAAAACGCCCCCATAGGTGTTGCCCACACCTAACAGCCTTAAGTAAAAAAGAAACACAATCTTAGTTTCTTCTCTTACCATCAAAACTTAGCGACTCCAACCCTGTAATTGTCGTTGTTAGTTGGAGGCCTCCATTGGAAATATAATACCACCTCAAAAATTATTTCCCTAAAATTTTCGACAATCTATGTAACTCCAACTAATTCATGATTTCCACATTCAGTATCATATCCAACAAAGCTATAACACAAGTCCAAATTAATGTTATTTCAATATTCCAATCATTCTCATTTTGTCATCATTTAGATTCATATTATTGGATTAGGTGTCTAAGTCCATAACTATAGTGGATATGTACTTGAATTGATAGTAACACGGTCCTTTTAGGTTGCGTTCATACTAGCAACTAGACAGGATAACTTTTTGGAGAGAGAGGTTAAATTTATTATTTGATTAATAAATTGTAATAAACGATTTATTAATGTATTATGAAAATAATATATTAATTAGAAATCATATTATTTAATTAATATTCAATCAAAAATTAATTTGGAATTAATTTTGGGATTAAAGGAATTAAATAAAAGTGCATGGACTAAAAGTACAATTATTCAATAGTTGAGCAAAATGGTCCATAACCTTCCTATGGAAGGAGGTGGATGAATATATATATATATATATATATATATATATATATATATATATATATATATATATATATATTTATATTCTAGAATTTCTAGATTATCGTATCTTATATGCATAATTAAGGAGGTGAATAATTAACAAGTTTGAAATATTAATATTTTATTCAGATAAGGCTTATCCGTGGTATCCTTGGTGCACTATATAAAGGATCCTTCACCCTTGGAATTTCGTCCATCCTTTCCAAGTAGAAGAATCCAAAATTTCTCTCCTCTCTCATCCCATCCTCTTGTTAAGTGTTTGTGAGCCATTAGAAGTGTGACACTTGTGACACTTGCTCTCAAGCTTCATGTAACACCGTAAATTTTCGAACAAATTTTTCATTTTAAAATCATATAATTCTCATAACACATATCACAAAAAAAAAATCTCTTTTATTTAATTTATAAAACACAACTCCATAATTGCTTGATTAATAATCCAGGATCCTCAAAACATAACTCCTTCTCTGGTGTGTACAATCAAGCCGGTGTCTTCCCGTGATCCTGATAAAAACCTTAAACACAAATCACAATACACAGTAAACACAAAGCTTAGTGAGTTCCCCAAAATACCATGCACAAATAATTAGCCACTCGAGGCTACAACTCTGTAAGACCCTCTGGTCAATGTGTCTTAGCGGGACCCTCCAGTCCTAAAACTCGTTGGACTCTCCGGTCCGGTCTAAGTGAGAACCCTCTGGTCTCATACTCTGATGGACCCTCCGGTCCTAACTCTGATAGCTCTGAGTAATATACAACATAAATCACAAAGAAATAATGCAGGATATCACAATACACAATATAAACACATAAGGCATCTCAGTCACAGAAAATACCACTCATGGTAAGTATAGTTAGAAGACTCGCCTCGAAAGCAAGCAAGTAACAGTCTCATACTCAGAATTCTCGAACTAGCCTCCGCCTAACACATAGGATAAACATCTCTAATTAGTACTCTATTCATACTCAAATACACCAAAGGCTATTCTCTCTGTGTGTGTGTGTGTGTGTCTAACTCTTGAAGTGGATAAAAGACCATTTTACCCTCCATGGTCTCCATTACTCATGATTGACCTAACCCTAAAGTCAAATGAAGTCAAACTCGAGTCAACAGTCCATGTTTGACTCGACTCGCCAAGTGCACCCTTGTGACTCGTCGAGTCCACTCATTTCCTCAGAAGTCTCGTGAAAGTCTAGTTCAACTCGTCGAGTTGACCCCCAACTCTTCAAGTTATTGCATGATTCAGCTCTTCGGGACAAACCCTAACCAACTCGTCGAGTCGGCTCATCGGCTCGGCGAGTTCATTCAGACCCAATGCTCATTCAGACGATTTAAAATAGATCTATCACTCCAAACACTAGATCTGACATCTCAAATCTCAATAGTCACGTAAAGCTTCGATCTTTACGTTTATGCATGATGTTATTGCTCCAAAAATACATGCCCTTCATGAATGATTAAGCCCAACAAGCCTCATAAGGATGAATAAAGTTGGGACACCTAGACTCTAAGGACCTCACAAGGTACGGATCTAAGGTCTAGACTCCTTGATAACTCATGTTACTCAAAAACCCAAACAAAAGATAGCAAAAAGCCCTAAAACTCCATAGATATGAGATCTATCCAAAATAAGAAGAAAGGTGAAGACTTCTTACCTTCCTCAGGAGCTCTAGACAGGAAATCACTGGATCCAACCTCACCGCCAGCTCCTTGCTTGATAACCTCCTCCTCTTCCTCAAATGATGCAAAAGAACCTCAATATGAGCTTCTTTCTCACTCTCTATCTCAAAAAGAAATTAGGGTTTTCTCTCAGGGGTGTAGGATAACCGATGAGGCGGAAATGGGGACATAAGTTCCCTTATATAGGCCCTAACCCTGGGAAATCAGGGTTTCCCTGCCTAGCACCTACTCAGCGAGTCAGTTTCCCGACTCGTCGAGTCCACTCATTAATATCATGCGGATATCTCGACTCGACTCGGCGATTTGGACCCTCAACTCGTCGAGTCTCTCCGCAAATTTCCAAATTACAATACACAATAATATATCTGAAAATTCGGATGTTACAATTCTCCCCCACTCGAATTTGATTTCGCCCTCGAAATCGCCCCTCTAATCACATAAATCGAACCCAATAACTCGAAAAGCACCTATGAAAAGACCTCATACCACTCAGATATCTTTCCCTATTGACACCTGAATCCAAACAGAAACTTCAAAAACCAGAAAGGTCAAACCCGTTTACTGCCATGATACCCTCTCTGACTCCCCATAATCTCGATACTCTGGTGGCATGTGTCACTGCTAGACTACCCTCTCAAGATATCACCACGTTATTCGCTACTCGAATAACAGATCCCGATAACTCACTACCCCTCCGATTCTTTTGTTGCGGCTAATGAAACTAGTCAACACCCTAGAAATAGGCTTCCGATCGATTACCAGATATATTAACATTCTAGGTCATACTCCAAAATGAAAGGATCACATCACACCAGGGACTCATCCACTGAACTGCAATCAAAACCCATCTGAACAATGAATTCTCAACACCCTGACCTTGAACACAAGAAAAGATCATGCTTGCTCAGCAATATCCTCTGACATCTACAAACATGAACCTATGCTCCCTCCCAGATATCCCTTTCAACACTGAGCACCCGGTCAACTCTCTACTCCACGGTTGAACCTCCATAGGTTACCCATAACATGCCCCAAAAAGTCTTACTGACTTCCTTTTCTCAACAACTATCTCGACCTATTATGACACACAAGTCACGAAGTTCGCTTTATGCCAAGCGAATACTACAATCCAACTGAAATCGTCTCACCCCCGACCCCTGTCGTTTACTACTCATTAGCTTCATACATCTTGCGGTCCGTTCCATACAAACGAGCTGACCCACAGAGGTCTAAGACATCAGATGACACACCATACCTCTCATAAGGAACCCACCTCTAAGCTCGGAATCTCATATCTCCTTCATAATACACCACTAGATCCAACTCAAACTCGAGAGTTTGGCCCGACGCGAAATTGGAACCACTCGTCCCAATGAAGCACTCAACTCATAACCCATGACTCGCAACTTTCGCGTACATCACTACATCCAATTCTCGCTGATTACGATAACCACACCTTAACTCAGAATACAACAACTCCCGACCATTAGGGAGACCCTAGTCTCGCCCATGGCCTGACCACCAGGTTCCCACAGACTCAATGATAAGGCTACCCAAGCCTAGGAACTCCTCTGCATCATGCTCTGGCTAGTGAGAACTACGGCTCCTCGCAACTCCAGAACGCTCTCCCTCTGATCGGTGAAAGCTACGGCTCCCCGCAGTTTCACAACGTTCTCTCATTGCTTGGCGAATACTACGACTCCCCGTAATATCGCCACATCATCTCGCTAACTGGTGGATACTAAGGCTCCCTGCAGTATCACCACACCCCCTCGCACTAACTCATGGATGTTGTAGCTCCCTGCAGTCTTACAACACTTTCTCTTACCACCCCACGATCTCATCCTCCAGTCGACGCCACACTTCGTCCACTAACTCATGTTCTGCATGCCGACATAGATAGGTGCACACACACCCATCCAAGATAAGCATCACTACTCCTGATGGCAACCGCCATGACAAAACTCCTTTTCTCGCTGCAATTCACATTCTTAAATAATCTCACTTGATATCAATTAGCCGAAGGGCTTCCACTGGAACCATAGATACTTGCTACATCACTTGCCATCTCTTACCTCAAAACTCAAAATAATCCGAAATTTAGGACATCATACTCGGATACCTCGGTACACCATCACAGAACCTCACGATGTCTTGCCTCTATCACTGATCTCATACTCACGACATCATACTCAGATACCGCATTGCTTTCTCGGAATCTTGCAACTGATCTTCCTCTCGTACCACTTGTAACCTCAGAATACTCCATCCCTTAATTTGAAACACAGAGGCATCGTCAATGGCTCGGAACACGTTGACGAAAACCCGAAGCTTCACCCTCTACTGATCACCACCCATACAAAACTACTCATACCGACTATGAATGTGGTTGACAATTCAACTACTGCCCCCTCCTAGAGTGTAGATCACAATCTATACCTATACCTGCAAATCTCTGCTATTGCACCCTGAATTCAGCGACCCAATCGCACTCGAAATCAACATTTGCAAACCCGAAAAATCCCTGACCACAATAAATTCTCTGACCAATGGCCACTTGTCATGGATCTACCCATCCTTTCTTAAACGTATACTCATACATCTTCCCGTCTGACACCTCGCCCCATCCACCAATAACCCATGTCTCATGTTTCTGCACTGCAGATCCCCATAACCATTTCTCTAACCGCACTTGAACATATCACTGATCCCCTCACTAGAATGCCCAGTTCTCCCCACTTAGGGTTCGAACCATCACCAATTGGCATACATACAATCTACTCCATAGACTGCTTCACCAGGTATATTACACTTGACTCTTGAAACGTACTACATAATCACTCCAGGACCTTCTCGATGGAACCAAGCGATCTCCAAATATCCTGTCTTTAACCAAAAATCTCGGAATCCTCCCAACGTGACTGCCTCTATTCATCTCGAAGCCTTAGATCGACACACTGTCGAGTACCCCACTGTTCCGTATTAGATCTGACTCTCGATCCGGAAATGATGCACTAACACACACTTCGAATTTGACTCTTCGACCCGCTTCCTAAATCGGAAATAATCATAAAAGAAATAAACCCCACTCTCATTGTTGATACACAACATAGACCACGAGGGCCACTGCCCCGATATACTCCTTTTAACCGCCGGGAACTGCTAATAACAGTACATCACCCTCAATAAGGAACTTCCTTGTTTTCATCCATCTTAGTCCCACTAATGACTCTCTCATGAGATAATAATACCTCGCAACAAACATACTGCCCAAATACTCTGGTGAAAAGGTCGCAACCCCTTGCTACCCTACAGGGTCTACCTCCAACTCCGAAACCGGAAGCTCAATATCCCTTTCGCTTCTCACAGAAAATAACACAACTCTGGTCACAGGAAGTGACATCTCTGCTATCGGCCGACTGCTCAGTTCATACTGTAATCCTCCATAAAGCAGCACCTCTACTCATCCTTGAGTCTTGCGACTCCAACTGACATCTCACCAAGATCTCTCGGAAACCAAGTCGATTTCCCCCTCAAGGTCTGCTCCATTGAAACTCGTTCAACATGGCCCTCTGGTCGCACACTCTGTCACATCTGATCCCAGTCTAATCAATCTCAACGGGATAACTGGTAAAACCAGAAGCACTATCTGCCACAAATCATGGTACTCGAACCATGCTATCTTCTCTCAATCTGCTACTTAGAACCTATGGAATTTTCCCTGTATCGAGTATGGGTCCTCTGCTTTCAGTAGTACGGGCCCATACTACCTGCCACATCTGCCCATAATTTCCACATGGATCATCCTAGATTTCCTAAGTAGCTGCTCAACCTCCTCAATCACTAATCCTGTCATACTTGGTCACTCTCCTGCGAATACTCTCCTCTATCAGCATACTCATCTGACAAAGGTCACTCTCTAGGCTCTTCCTAGGTTCTCACACTTCTCTGCCGTCAGCTGCTGAAGAACTCCTTATAATGCCATCCATCTACCTCCTGAATATCGTCATATTCACTTAGTAGCTGACTCCCATCATCAAGAGTTCCACAAAGCACGAAGCAAGCAACATTCGGGCATCGAATAATCTCCACTAGCACGTAAAACCACTCTAGGTTACAACTCCACTTTCTCTACACACACTCAAAGGTGTCACCGAACTCAAGCAACTCTACCCCATGCGGGTATCTAACTACTCTCTCAGTAGGCTCCTCCAATGCTCGTCTAGGTATCTCTCCTAGATTACTCCGCTACTCAAAACTCTCTTTGAAAGATTCCTACTAGATAATCTTACACCGCGCATACTCAAAGCACATCACAGATAACAGCAACTCCTAGGCTAAGGCATCACAAATCAGGCAACTCTAGCCCTAATATATGAAATACCTAGCCTATCTTCTAGCATGCATCACTAATATCTTAATAATAACTCATAACACAAATAAGTAAGGGTATTTTGGGAAATCACTGTTCGGGCTCTGGCTGATTGTACACACTGCTCTTTCTCGTTTTCCCCCTAGAAACTCTTGCTTGTTTTAGAAAATCATTTCTTTTGAAAATTTTTCTCGATTCCTCAGTTTGAGTCCATACTTACCCGAAGGTGCATCCGAATCCCTCAAACCAAGGCTCTGATACCAAATTGTAACACCGTAAATTTTCGAACAAAATTTCCATTTTAAAGTCATATAATTCTCATAACACATATCACAAAAAAAATCCCTTTTATTTAATTTATAAAACACAACTCCATAATTGCTTGATTAATAATCCAGGATCCTCAAAACAAGCCGGTACCTTCTTGTGATCCTAAGAAAAACCTGTAACACAAATCACAATACACGGTAAGCACAAAGCTTAGTGAGTTCCCCAAAATACCATGCACAAATAATTAGCCACTCGAGGCTATAGCTCTGTAAGACCCTCCGGTCAATGTGTCTTAGTGGGACCCTCCAGTCCCAAAGCTCGTTGGACTCTCCGGTCCGGTCTAAGTGAGAACCCTGTGGTCTCATACTCTGATGGACCCTCCGGTCCTAACTCTGATAGCTTTGAGTAATATACAACATAAATCACAAAGAAATAATGCAGGATATCAAAATACACAATATAAACACATAAGGCATCCCAGTCACACAAAATACCACTCATGGTAAGTATAGTTAGAAGACTCGCCTCGAAAGCAAGCAAGTAACAGTCTCATACTCAGAATTCTCGAACTAGCCTCCGCCTAACACATATGATAAACATCTCTAATTAATACTCTATTCATACTCAAATACACCAAAGGCTATTCTCTTTCTCTCTCTCTCTCTCTCTCTCTCTCTCTCTCTTTCTCTCTCTATGTGTCTAACTCTTGAAGTGGATAAAAAACCATTTTACCCCTCCATGGTCTCCATTACTCATGATTGACACAACCCTAAGTCAACCGAAGTCAAACTCGAGTCAACAGTCCATGTTTGACTCGACTCGCCGAGTGCAGCCTTGTGACTCGTTGAGTCCACTCATTTCCTTAGAAGTCTCGTGAAAGCCCTGCTCATCTCGTCGAGTTGACCCCCAACTCGCTGAGTTATTGCATGATTCAACTCTTCGGGACAAACCCTAACCAATTCGTCGAGTCAGCTCATCGACTCGGCGATTTCATTCAGACCCACTAGTCATTCAGACGATTTAAAACATATCTATCACTCCAAACACTAGATCTGTCATCTCAAATCTCAATAGTCAGGTAAAGCTTCAATCTCTACATTTATGCATGATGTTATTACTCCAAAATGCTAATACATGCCCTTCATGAATGATTAAGCCCAAAAAGCCCCATAAGGATGAATAAAGCTGGGACACCTAGACTCTAAGGACCTCACAAGGTCCAGATCTGAGGTCTAGACTCCTTGATAACTCATGGCACTCAAAAACCCAAACAAAAGATGGCAAAAATCCCTAAAACTCCATAGATATGATATCTATCCAAAAAAGAAGAAATGTGATTACTTATTACCATCCTCAGGATCTCTGGACAGGAAATCACTGGATCCAACGACCTCACCTCCAGATCCTTGCTTGATAACCTCCTCCTCTTCCTCAAATGATGCAAAAGAACCTCAATATGAGCTTCTCTCTCACTCTCTAGCTCAAAAAGAAATTAGGGTTTGCCCTCAGGGGTGTAGGATAACTGATGAAGCGGAAATGGGGACATAAGTTCCCTTATATAGCCCCAACCCCAGGAAATCAGGGTTTCCCTGCCCAGCACCTACTCGGCGAGTCAGTTTCCCGACTCGTCAAGTCCACTCATTAATTTCATTCGGATATCTCGACTCGACTCGGCGATTTGGACCCTCAACTCGTCGAGTCTCTCTGCAAATTTCCAAATTACAATACACAATAATATATCTGAAAATCCGGATGTTACAATTCTCCCCCACTCTAATTTGATTTCGCCCTCGAAATCGCCCCTCTAATCACATAGATCGAACCCAATAACTCGAAAAGCACCAGTGAAAAGACCTCATACCACTCAGATATCTTTCCCCATTGACACCTAAATCCAAACAGAAACTTCCAAAACCAGAAAGGTCAAACCCGTTTACCGCCATGATACCCTCTCTGACTCCCCATAATCTCAATACTCTGGTGGCCTGTGTCACTGCTAGAACACCCTCTCAAGATATCACCACGTTATTCGCTCCTCGAATAACAGGCCCCGATAACTCACTACCCCTCTGATTCTTTCGTTGCGGCTGATCAAACAAGTCAACACCCTAGAAATAGGCTTTCGATCGATTACCAGATATATTAACATTCCAGGTCATACTCCAAAATGAAAGGATCACATCACACCAGGTACCCATCCACTGAACTGTAATCAAAACCCATCTGAACAATGAATTCTCAACACCCTGACCTTGAACACAAGAAAAGATCATGCTTGCTCAGCAATATCCTCTGACATCTACAATCATGAACCTCCGCTCCCTCCCAGATATCCCTTTCAACACTGAGCACCCGGTCAGCTCTCGACTCTACGGTTGAACCTCCATAGTGCCACACCCCAAAACCTGAAAGGCGGAAACGTTCTGGGGTGGATGACGTCATGTCAAGTATCACAACACATGCATTATAGTAATCAAAGTACAACAAAACATTGCATTAATAGTAATATTTTTACATGGTTCATGTTACAATACATCAAGTAATACACGTAAATATATATATATATATATATATATATATATATATATATATATATATATATATATATATATATATATATAGGTGCAGCTTGGCACAAAATAGTTTTCAACAGAAGCTCCTGGATTGTACCTGTCTAATGCTGACCTAAGAATACAAGTTATTTGAAAAGCGAGTATCAGCATTTTTACAAATGCTGGTGAGTTCATAAGCATTTAGTGACATTTTATTCAAATAACTTTATGTAAGTGGTAGTTTTCAAGTATACAGTGAAATAGAGTCCTTTCCAGAAATTCCTATATTTCTATTTAAAAAGCAGTCTTCTACCAAGACTGGTCAGAGTTATGTGGTAAAAAGTAGTTTTCCCTTAAAAACTTTCATTATCAAAATACGGGATTTGCTTTTTAAGAAAGTCAGAGATTATTAGGGAAAATAACATATGCCTCAGCAGTGAGGACTGCTGACTAAGGCAAACGGAATCATAGACTCCAGGAGAGTATCGAATGAACGACACGCCTGGCTTAGTCTAACAGAAAGAGACACAGACCCCAGATGGTACCAAATGATAGGTATAGCTAGCAAGGTCTAAAACAATGAATATAATGAATACAGTGAATACAGACCCCAGACAGTATCAAATGAATGATACGTCTAGCAAGGTCTAAAACAGTGTGACTCCGAGAGTGGGTTCCATCATACAGTGTAAATTGCTGGTGAAAAACCATTACCTTAAGGCCATGAATTATAAGGTAACCTGGGATACTCGTAACCATACTAACCGACACTAGAGTACCTGACGCCCTACAAGCGTCTAGAGAATATGACATTTGTCACCCCTTGGCTTGGTAGGCTGTGGACTGTAGCTAGCAGTCAGGGTGTGGGGGTGTCAATCCCGTATAGATCTATACACACAATGTCCGCTCTCCCTACAGGAGACTCTGGTTACCAACTAGATGACAGAGAAGGCCGTGTCCCGAAGATGCATCCCAAATAGTGGGTAGTGTGTTTTCAATATGAGTGTTGAACTGGAGGTAGAGACTCTTAACTGAACTGACTAGAGTAGACCTATATATCTATGCTTGTGTACATAATATATAACTAATGAATCAAATGGCCTTTGGATGGACAACCGATCCCACCAGACCACATCTCAACGAAGAAAAGGAAATAGGGCGGACAAGCCTTCCTAAGTCCTTCAATCATTATTTATATGCATCTATACAAGCACAGACATACATCTAACTACGCTTGCACACAAGTGGAAACGTATCGTGAAGTATAAGCGCATCGTGAAGTAGGAGCGTATCGTGAAGTAGGAGCGTATCGTGAAGCAGGAGCGTATCGTGAAGTAGGAGTGTATCGTGAAGTATAAGCAAATCGTAAAGTATAAGCGAATCGTGAAGTAGGAGCGTTAACCAATATAAGTGAAGTAGAAGAGATAACAAGTATAAGTGAAGTATAAGCGTAATAAGTATAAGTGAAGTAAAAGTGATAACAGTATAAGCGTATCACGAAGTGAAAGCGTTAACAAGTAGGAGTTTAAACTAAGAGGGAGTATCAAAACATGGGAGAAAAACCCTTATTCTTGAGAAAATCACGACAGTGTATTCTTTTGTAAAAAGGAGTTTGAAAACCTGTAGAAATCCTTTGGAAATTTTTCATAAACCAATTTAAAATGAACTTTGATAAAACAGTATAAGTAAGAGTTTTTGAACAAGCGAAAACCTTTTAGAAAACCATTCATAGTGTCCTACTTGGTAAAACAATTTACAGTGTGGTAAATCCTTGTGCATGCGGGTTATCAAGCACAGATGATTGATATGATAACTGGCATGTTTAACTTTTATTCCCCCCTATAAAACATGTAAAAACATTTAAAAGGTTCATTCAGGGGTATGAACTCACCTGGTGTACGTGGATCCGACGAAGGCGCCGGTTGGGTGCTCGGTGTCAAATAAAGACTTGAACACACTTAGAGACCTATTTTACATATGATAACATATGTTCACATACAATTAGTATATTTAATACTAATTAAACAAGTAGACGCACTCTAAGGAGCGGAAAACACTTTGGTTAAGTGTTTGGGGTGTCCCGGGTAACATCTAAGGGCTTGAATGGCCTAGGAATGGAGTTTACTCTTCAAGAGTAAACTCTTTACTTAGAGTTCACGGCCCCGGGACACTCCCCATGAGTTTACGGTCGTAAACTCATGGTGAGGGTGTTCTAGGATGCTTAAAGGTCTTATCTCAATCGTGGAATTTTGCTAGGTCCAAATATAAAAGGTATGAATGGGTTTGATGCACTTAAATGGACCAAATGGGAGTTTACGGCCCCAACCATGGGAGTTTACGGCCGTAAGCTCCCAAGGACATCTTCCTTGTGTGTTTTAAGGGCTTAAGTGGTAGTGAATAAATCCTATGTATTTTTCCAAGTTAAATGAAGGAGTTTGGGCACCATTTGGGCATTAAATGGGAGTTTACGGCCCATGAACCACCCCTATGGGAGTTCACGGCCGTGAACTCCTATCCCTTTGGTTTTATTGAAGTTTAAGGCCCTTATAACAATGGTATTGCATTCAAGCTATTTTTCCAAGGTCATAGGGGGTGTTTGGGGCATTTCTAGCACAAAACCTTGAGTTTACTCCCCATGAAGAGGAGTTTACGGCCCAAGCATGTTCTTGGGCAGTAAACTCATGTTTACTCCCCAAAATGCTAGTTCAAGGCGTTCTAATTCCGATTCCATAAGCCTACAAGTCATATATAAGCCTTAGGGACAAATTGGAGGGGTTTTGGGGCTTAAAAACCCCATTAAATGGTGTTCACGGCCCTAGAGTGTTCTTGGGCCGTAAACACATCTTTTTGTCCCTATTTTATGATTTAAACACGAATTTGCATGCTAGATAAGTTATACAACGAGTTAGGATAGTTTACCTACTCGTTTGGGGCTCGAAACGGACGATTTTTGGCTCGGGAAAAAGTTGTAGAGAGAGAGTTTAGAAAGAGAGTAAAAAGGTTGAAATGGAGTTTACTCTCCCTTATATAGGGGTTGGAGTTGAAGCTCAATGGAAATCTACCCGATACTGTCGTTATACGGGACTTTTAGTCGCACCCGATTTAGTGGTCGTAATAATAAAAACTAACTTTTTCCAAATTACTATAGAAATGTAATTTAAGTGTTTTTATTTACTTTATTACGACTATAACAACATAAAAATATGAATAAATAAAACATTTATTTATTTGGCAACCTCTAATTAACGGAACTTTTATAAAATGGAATATTCCGTCAACGGTAACGGGGTAATGTAACGGAATAAACTTTGGGTTGTCATATCATCCCCCCGTTAGAGGGAATTTTGTCCCGAAATTTAGGTCTAGGCAAGGAAGTAGGTATGAATGATCAAGTAGAGGTAGGAGGGTGCTTCCTATTCGTTAGGGTTCTACTTTCGCTTCCTAGGTCATATAGTCAGTTCATTAAGGACTATTATATGAAGGACGACGACGTGACCCTAATCGATCTGACATATATATTGATTGCTGCTGAAGCATAAATGCTTAAGAACACAATCAAGCGAACGTGTTTGAAGGATCTGTCTCCCAAGTTTCCATGGACATTGATAATGGCAACATTGGTAGTCCAGAAAAGGTTTCTCTTCCCAATGGAAAGGGATTAGACAAGGTCAAACCATTTGACCATATGGTAAAGAGAAAGGCTAATTCTAAGATAGTCCTATGTGCTATTCCTGAAAAGTCTATATGTTTATATTGCCAATTGAAGGGACATTGGATGCGAAGCTGCCCTGACTACCTGAAAGATCGCAGAGATAGTAAAGTCAAGTCATATGACTCTACTTCAGGTGCATCCACTATCTAACTCCATTATTTTATTAAGCTCCTATTTGTGGATTCTTAATACTTGATGTGATAGTCACATCTTAATGTTTTGCAGGATCTAAGAGAAAGAAGGAAGCTTGAGAAGAGTAAGCTGAATGTGATCGTGAGATGGTTTGATGATCAGATTTTGGAAGCTACTGCTTAGGAGTTATGATAGATTAATAGATTGTTTAGGAAATATCTAGAAACATAGTTTTCATATATTTGCATTGTAAGGCCAATTTTTTTCACTTATTATCAATAAAAATGAATTTTTTGATTTATTACTATATATTTCCTTGTAATGGCATTTATGAAAATTAGTGGTTATATGTTTCTATTATTAGCATTGTTAAAAAGTGGATTTGATTCTTAATTATGTCATTTGTGGAAATGTCATTATCAACTAGGTGAAAAGGAATTCTCATCACCCAAGTTTCAATTGGATAGAAACTTGGAGTCATACAATTTGAATTGTGTGATGTATGAGAACCTTGATCATTGGAAGATCATGACTAATTCGTTGACCACATGTTTATGTGAGTCAAATGAAGGGCTATCGGATCTAGTACATATTAATATGGACTCTTGGGATCCACCATGAAGGATGATAACTCTATTCGTCATGGTTTACCGATGTTTCAGTAAACATGGTTGTGTTTATAAGATTAAGCATAATTCTAACACTTTTGAAAAGTTTCAAGTAGTGGCAGAACAAATAAGAAGAACATACCTATTGGGAGGAAAGATAAAAGTTTTTCCAATCTGAAAGGAAAGGAGAGTACTTTAGTATCATGTTTTATGATAATCTTAATGATTATGGACCCATGTCACAATTGATCCTCAAAGAACATCTTAGTGAAATTGTTTGACTAAGAAGATGAATCAAATATTGTTGAAATGGTTCAATCAAGAGATGAATCATACTTCGTTTCCAATCAAGTTTTAGAGTCATACTCTAGTATCTACAAATCGTATCTTGAAGCTTACTTCATACTAATTAGGTTTATAACACCTCATGAAATCTGGAGTAATAATGTTTTCTTACTCTAGCACATTTAGAATTGGAAGTTGTGATGTTTTGGTTAAAACAAAGGATGAACCAAGACCAATTCCATGAGATGTTTTATTGTTGAGAATCCACTCTAACTTTTGAATATTTGTTTTAGCTTGTCAAGGATTGTTCCTTGAGAGATAAACTTATATGTTAAGAATTCAGTGGGAGTCTTATTGGTCTTGAAGAATTTCAGGAGTCAATCAAGAAAAAACCTTTTAGATATCACTAGCACACGACCTGAGGTTAATAACCTATTGTGTTTAGTTGACACATTATTGTTTCTATGAACCTTCTAGTTGAGTTGGCAATGCTTATGAGTTCTACAGTTCTCATTTGGCTGCAAAAGGCAGAGCCAATGTTGATCAATGATAGTACATTGATCAATGGAAGTGAGCTACTTAAACAACATGGAAGCACTGGTAGGCCCTTGTGCTGTCAGAAGGCGACAAATTAAGAATAAACAAAGAGTCAATAAAAGGGAAAACTAAATTTGATTTTGGTTTCGTCCTCAATTGTAATGCCCAAGTTGCCAGGTATTTCCTTTTGTTGTTTATTTGAGTAATAATATTATATTTTTGGGAGGAGGGCCATACGTTGGGCGTGCATAGTGTACGCACGACGTACAAAGGTGAGGCGTGAAGCGGGGGAAGCCCCTGCATACGCTAGGCGTACCCATGCGTATGCTGGGCATAAGTTGGCCAAATGAAAACCCTAAATTTTAGGGTTTGCAACTTATATAAACACCTTATGTTCGTCCCAAACTTCATTCTCTTAGCCTCTACTGTCCCTAAAGTGCTAAACTGAACCCTAAGCCTCTTGCATGCATCTTGAGCTAATCTTCTACATTTTGGTGATTTTGAAGAAGAAGGAGTTTGAAGAAGGAGTAAGAATGTGAAGAGGGATTGTAGATCCATAAGTTTGGCATCATTTCTGACTCATTTGAGGTATAAAGCTTTAACCATGACCATTGCATGCTTAGATCTAGTTTTAAGGTGTTTTATGTTGCATTTTGGCTCCATGATTGAGGTTTCTTGTGTTTTAGAAGTTTCAATCAACAAGAGTTGTCCTTTTAGGCTCTTAGAAGTGTTTGGAGCCATAAAAATCGGGCCTTGATGGTTTAGCCTCAACCATGCAAGTGTTAGATGGCCACAAAGTGTGTTTATGGACTTAAATCATGTCTTAATCCCCATCCATGCATGCAAAAGCATAAAGTTTATAACTTTATGGTTTAGGATGTCTTTTAGGGCATGGATCTATGTTCTGGAAATTAGGAATTAACTGATTAAGTCACGATGAAGCTTCTAAGGTGGCTGGCCAGTACGTTGGGCATACCCCCTGGTACGTTACGCGTACTGGGTCAACTTCTTGTAATTGGTCAAGGCCAACGTACGTTGGGCGTATGTGCCAAGTACACTGCGTGTACGCATGCAGTGGGTTAAATGTGGTTTTTGGGCCTTAGGACTTTGGGCTTGGATTAGTTAGGCCTCAAGCCCACCTGTGGATTAAGGCCTCTGAGCCTAGGCCTAGGATTTGTGGTATTGGGCCTTATTGGGCCTTAAAGCTTAGTTGGATAGACTTGGATATTTAACTTGAAAGTTAGGGCTTGGAAGGAAGAGGCCCAATAGGGCAAAGATTAGGGGACCTTTGCCTTATGTCATGAATCAGGGTTTGGGCCTCGATGATAGGTTTAGATCAAATGTCTAATTACGAGATTTATTGTGATATAGGAAGAGGATTTCTATGTCGTCCAAGGAGTATGATTTGACATTCGCAGTTGAGGTGAGTCTCCCTTCGTGATTGTTACGAGTCGAAGGCACCAAGGGCAACCCTTTATTTATTGTATAGTATGATGGATATATGTGTGATAGTTATCATGGTTCACGTATTGCTTGAGGACTATGTGATTTATGTATGTTATTATGTGGTAGTGGTGGGGGCAAAATAGACACCGTAACCGGTTGAAATAAACCAGAGGGTAGGTCGGGCACCTAGATATGCTCGGCAGGGTAGGTCGAGCACCCAGATATGCTCGGTTGGATAGGTCGGGCACCCAAATATGCCCGATAGTATGTTGTGTTATATGTGGTATGGTGGGGGGGAACTCACTAAGCTTTGTGCTTACTATTTTAGATTTTGTTTCAGGTACTTCCAGCTCAAAGGGGAAGGGGTCGGCTTGATCGCAACACATCTCACTATGATTTTCTACATTAGGGATTATGGGACTTATGCCCTGATAATGTTTTTCCACGAATTGTCTTGATTATACACTATAACTATTTTGTGTTTTCGTATCAATGATGTTTTATGTTTGTGATTTGGTAAACTTAATAATGAAAATTTTGAGTCGTGTTTTTGGGAACTTTACATCAACTTTATATTGTGATTGTAGGTTGAAAGTGATCGATTCACATGGATGGGAACACGTACACCATGAAATCTGGGTAGCAAAAGTTTTCGTTCTAAATCATGAAAATGATTATGAGAAAATCATTTTGCTGGTGGATTTTAAAGATTTGATAAATATCATTATGGTTGGTGTTTGTGTTAATTACATTCTCAAATTCGTAATATGATTACAACATCCCTTTTCATAGTTCAAACTGTAAGAAATGACAAGAAATAATTTGAACGATTCAGGACTTATAACTATAAGTTCTGAAAGGGTTTAGACACACACATATGCTATCTAATGAAAGGTGTATGAGCTTGTGAAGTCTAGTTGAAGACTTGTCGAAGCATGACGTATCAGAAATCAATACTTTAGTAAGAGAGTCGATAGTATTGATTTCTGGAAGTCCAGTTGATTTCTGGGTACATGTCAAAGCTAGTAGGAGCATAATTGTTATGTAGATGGAAGCATAATTGTTATGCTAGTGAGAGCATAATTGTTATGTTAAGTGTTGCAAGTTTGCAATACTATTTATAGGAAACAAAGTTTTCAATTTGCAAGTTGCAATATTTGGAAATTGTTTTGCTATAATAAAGTTTGGGGAAGAGGGCACTCATACTTCATTTCAAATCTAAAAGTTTAGATTGAAGTTTTAATGGAACTTAGTCTTGGATATATATGACTATCGTGTTAAAGTTACTCAACATAGGAAATTCGATATATGGAAATATTATAGCAAAAGACTGATCGGATATCAATTCTTTATGTAACATCCCATTTTAAGGAGAATAATTAAAATAATAAACCCAGGACCCCGAGAAGTAATTTTATTATTAGTTTATATTATTATAGCTCAAATTAAATAATAATAATTAGCGGGGTGTTGGTTTCGGGAAGCCAAATGACAAGAATTGAGCCTTCAGGGGTTAAAGTGTAAGTGCAAGATTTATTTTGTAAGTATTTCTGAAGACAGGGGTTGTTTTTTAAATATTGGGCTTAGATTGAAAAGATTTTGGAAGCTGGGGTCTAAAAGGCAAATTTTGGACCTATATTGGGAAGAATTTGTCATGGAGGGGTCAAATGGTAAATTTGGGATTTATACTGAAAGAAAATAAAGAAGGTGGGACTGAAAGTGTCAAGTGGTACAAAGTTCGAGAAGGGACGGTCCATATAAATGCATTACACATGCATTGTAACCCTAACCCTAGGGACTCCTCATCAGCCGCAATCACCACCTTATGTCTTCCCACCGGCGTTGCTATCACCCTTCCCTCCCGTCTTGCCGCCGATCAGCGAAGGTCGCCAAGGGAACCACCATGAGCGAGCCACGATCGAATGTTGCCACCGTATTCTTCTTTTTCTTCTTCTTTTTCGTTGTTTCCGTATTCATTGTTCCGATGAGGGACTGCCGCTGTTCCTCCGTCTCGCCATAGTAGTGCCACCACGGTCGGTGGTGAAGGGCTACCGATTCACGTCATCTCTTGTCTGGGCGACGTGTTATTGGGCTGTGAATCAAGAAGCAATCTACCGCCACCACCGTGGGTACGTATCTGACATCGGGGTTTGGGTTCGTGGGCCTTCTGCTCACGATAGGTTGAAGTTTTTGGCTGGGAACCAAGAGAAGTCACCGCCACCACCGTGAGGTGGTGGTTGCCATTTCCAAAACAACGACTGTTTCCGCTACTTGAACTGCTACCGCGCGTCGGACGCCCTATTGTTGTTGCTGCAGTTTTCTTGCCACCATGAACAGCCGCTTGCCGCCATTAGATGGCTATGTTGGTGTATGTGTGTTTACTGTGTGTGTGTGAGTGTTATTTTGAGATTTGCATTGTAACGTTGTAATAGAGTAGGAAGAATGAAAAGAAAAGTCTAAACCACCACCGTGCGGTGGTGGCTGCCGCTACCGGCCGCCGTGTCGGGTGGCGATGTGTCTCGTTCGCATTTTTAGACTCGTTTGGGGTGCTTGGACAAAGTGGGCCCAATGAAGCCCTAATGGGCCCAAAGAAACCCTAGTGGACCCAATAGAACCCTAACGGGCCAATAAGGCCCAATGTGACCTAAAAGCCCAACCAATGGACTAATGGGCTAGTATTGGGTTGGATAACCCTAATTAGGGTTTGGAAAACCCTAAGGGCATAAAACCCTAATTGTGGGAATTGTTTGGGACATACACGAGAATTAATTATTAAACCTTAAATAATAATCAATAGTCATTGGCAACCAGCTTAAGGCAATAATGGAATTAATGGATTAAGTCCTTAATGGGTTAAGTAAGAAACACTTAACCTTAATCACTATTTCATGAGAAAGCCCTAATCTCATTGGGCCTTGAATTGGGCCTTCCTATTGGGCTTTGGAGATTGGACTATTAATGGGCATTCCAAGAATAAGCAAATGGACTAAATAATTGTATGAGTTTTAGGACAAGGCCCATGTGAGAGTCTTGAGTCCAATTTGGAAAATTGGGCCATAGATGGGCCATAATTGGACGTTTATGATTATGTGATATTGGGCCATGAGAATTGGACTAGAACTAATGGATGGGCCTTAAGGTAAGACCAGGTACATGTTTGGGCCCAATTTGGAAAATTGGGCCATATGTTGGACTTTGGCCCATTACTTGACTTCTTGGGTCTTTGGAGTGTGAGTTGGACCTTGGACTTGGAACCAATTATTAATTGGGTATTGTTTGATGTTGACAGTTTGGGAAGCTGTCAACCAGCAGCTGGAGTTTTATCTGCAGGATTTCAACAATGCTAGGTGAGTTATCCTCACTATATCAACAGGGTCTACGGCACCCAGGCCGGCCCTTTATGATTTACATCCTGGGTTAGGATGGTCATTATGTTACTGCTATGTTAGATTTCATCCTGGTTTAGGATGGTTGCTATGTTATTAGTTATTACTATGCTAGATTTTATCCTGGTTTAGGATGGTTGTTATGTTAGATTACATCCTGGCTTAGGATGGTTGCTATGTTATTGTTATGCTAGATTTCATCCTGGTTTAGGATGGTTGCTATGTTGGATTACATCCTAACTTAGGATGGTTGCTATGTTATTGATATGCTAAATTTCATCCTGGTTTAGGATGGTTGCTATGTTAGATTACATCCTGGCTTAGGATGGTTGCTATGTTATTGATATGCTAGATTTCATCCTAGTTTAGGATGTTTGCTATGCTAGAGATCGGTTAGATCGGTATCCTGGTTATAGGATGGCTGCCATGTCAGTGATCTGTTAGATCTATATGTTTACTTGTTTATATGTATGTGCACATGTTTGTTGGTTTGGGGAAAGGTTTGAGGCAGGTCCTGCTATGTGCAGTAGGCCAAGATACCCTGGGCGGACCGGGTAGACTGCAGGCCCGGGCCGGGCAAATCTAGTCAGGCCGAAGGCCCAACGAGCGGTCCGGATAGGCTGAAGGCCCCGAGGAGGGCGGTCCAGACGTGCCTTGGGCTCAGAGAGTGGTCCAGATAGACCGAGGACCGGGAGTCGGTCCAGTTAGACTAATGGCTCATTATGCATGCTTTTTGCTTATATGTTATATGATATGATTATGATTGTATGGCGTTGGTATTTTGGGGGTAACTCACTAAGCCTTTGAGCTTACATTTATCGATTATTGTTTCAGGTATTCTGATGATCGCGGGAAGGCGAAGGCGTGATCGTGCACCTCCTTACATTTTCATGATTGATTATGGGGATACTCTGATGTTTAAATTATTTTGAAAGTAAACTGTAATAACTTAATGGTTTTAAATGTTTTAAAAAGTTTTAAATTGGATTGAATTTTTGGGTGTTACACTTTATGTAAGACATTATGTATCGAATCCCACATGCTTCAGATATAGGATTTATTACATATGCTATGATATTTGCTTGTTCTATTTTTCCAAATGCATAGGGCATTGAGAGGGAAAGGGACTACAACTGGAAATGACTAAAGTTGTTAAACAATTTTCAACAACACTGTGAGGTTATTCCAAAGGATTGGTTGCTTATGGACAGTTGAAAGTATAGTATTAGTTGAAAGGACCATATTGACATAATACTGAATGGAGGCGACTCTTGTTCGAAATTGATGGTCATATGGGACTGTGGAAATGTTTCCATAATGAGAGTTGACAACTAGAATCTACATGTAAATTAGGAACTTTAATGCAAGAAAGATATTCAAGAATTTGAGACTTCATTACCATGAAATTGTTCTAAGTAACAAAGTTTCCATGGAACATTTTGTAATATCGTTGGCAAAGTCTCTGTGACTTTGCAGCCATGACATCACGGAAGGAAATTGCATGTAAAGTTAGAATCCTAACACATTTAGAACTGACAAGGATTTGGAATTATGAAATGAGCATTCTTGGAATAGTGTCCAATCGATCTTTTCACAAAATAAGGACCATTGAGGGACATAGTATGCATGTTTATGACATGGCATGATCGATGTTTAATTCAAGTATTTAGTTGATTAATCGATGTTTATGACATGGCATGACATGGCATGATCGATGCATGGTGATTAAATAATAAGAGTTTTATATATATTCAACAGTTTTGAGACCATAGTTAATTAGGTTATTATTGTGTTTCACTTCGCATGTTTTACTTCCCGAATATTATTCAAACATCCACAATCGATCATACTTTTGGAAGTAAGTAGCGAATTAAGACTGTCATGAATTGAATTGTAGATTGTCTATGGAGATTAGACATAGTAATGGTTTTGCTGCAATGTTCATGAGTACTTGAAAATGGGGATTTTAAGTATTGGATAAACCCACGCTAAGAGAATTACTTCATGGATTTTATCACGGGTAATTTTGAGACGATAATATCTTATATTCTTAAAATGAAGATATATGAATTGTTGTTTACAAGTCAGTTGTGCATTTATAATACATAAATTCATCAGTAACTTGATGTTATAAAACGTATTGTTGTGCGTGATTTGATGAGAAAATAGTACAAGCATACGAGTTAAAGTTTATCCGTTCCTTTTGCCCTAACGGGAAAAGCGATATCTGCGGCCCCCTTGATGATTTAATGGTGACATCTAAAGCGCTTGGCCAAGCCTGGACTGAATTGACATGTTCAATTAGTAGTCTGATTTCAGTCGTCATAAATCAGAAATCAGGAAACAAAACTTAGACAATGAGATTGATTATAATCCATGTCTCATGTCCTTACGATATCTTGTAGAACGGAGGAATATTTTATCACTTATCTAAGGACACATAATTGACTAGATCAGAGTTCGACAACGGATTTGAGAGTTATAATTTGCTAGTCAATTTTGAAGTTATACTTGCAAATATAGTTATCAGATTTATCCAAATAGGAGACTGTTAGATTAGGTGTGTAAATCCATAACTATAATCGGTATGTACTTGAATTGATAGTAACACATTCATTTTGGGTTGCCTTCATACTAGCAACTAGACATGATGACTTTTTGGAAATAGAGGTTAAATTTATTATTTGATTAATAAATTGTAATAAATGATTTATTAATGTATTATGGAAATAATATATTAATTAAAAATGATATTATTTAATTAGTATTTAATAAAAAATTAATTTGGAATTAATTTTGGGATTAAAGGAATTAATTAAAAGTGTAGGGACTAAAAGTGCAATTATTCAATAGTTGAGCAAAAGAGTCCAGAACCTTCATAGGGAAGGAGGTGGAAGAATATATATATATATATATATATATATATATATATATATATATATATATATATATATATATATATATATATATATAAGATAATTCTAGAATTTCTAGATTATCTTATCTTATATGGATAATTAAGAGGTGGATAATTACCAAGTTTGAAATATTAATATTTTATTCAGATAAGGCTCATCCATGGTATCCTTGGTGCACTATATAAATGGTCGTTCACCTTTAAAATTTCGGCCATCCTTTCCAAGTAGAAGAATCTGAAATGTCTCTCCTCTCTCTACTTATCCTCTTGCTAAATGTGTTTGTGAGCCATTAGAGGTGTGACACTTGTGAAACTTGCTCTCAAGCTTCAAGAACTCTTGGATCTACATTGTTATTACTACATAACAATCAAAGGTATGTCTACTATCTCTTAATATGAATTCCGAAAATAGTAGGTAGTTCCTAGGGTTTATTCTTTTGTGTTCAATACTTGCATGTCCACTAGAGAAAACATAGATCTTCGCAATTTAAGGTTGCATGCACACATAAGATTGTTTGTTGTGCTCTAAACCCATCACATATATCATTGTTGGCCTAACAACAACTGTGTAAAATTTTCCTTTAAGTTTTAGCGATACCTTATGTCCTTATCACACTAGACAACCACCCTTCACTTTAATCAACATGCCTTGATGTGTTGTGAAACATTTTATGGATTATAGATCACAAGTACTTAAAACTCTTATTTCTGTGTAGAGCTTGCTCATGTATACTTACACATATTACATCATTATTGCATTTTTTGCTAAAATTGCACTAAATATACTTTGTTTCAATTGTGTCAATCCAAAACTTTTTTTTTTCAAAAGTAGTCATCCATGTGGACAAACCTAACGTTCAACTTACTCCTAGACCCGCACACCAACACAATATCCTCGACAAAATGCATAAACTAAAATATCTCTCTTTAAATATCATGAGACATCTTGAATAAGACGAGGGCAAAGATATACAACTTATCAATTTTAATGTCATAATCATTGGTTGCCTCTATTATTGTTTCCTACTACTATAATTGTTTTCTCCTCCGTTGCTATCTCATGATCACAACCTTGCGTACAACCTCTCCCACCATTGTCGTCTCCTAGGCCGACGGTCCTTACAATTAGCACCTATTAACCTACAACCAACAATGTGTCCCCTACCTATGTTGTTTGTCATACCGTCAACCTCACCTTCCATGCATTCAACCTCTTTGTCCCCTTAAACCTCTTATATACAAAACCAACGACCATCCACCTAATGCATCTCCTCCAATTGTCATCCCCACTTCTTCTCATCTTTGTCTCCTCCTACACCCAGAAGAGTCACCATAGGACCTATGAAGAAAATTCTCATATCTCCTATCTATTAGCCCAAGAGTCTCATCAACTCTCCATCTCTTACCACCTTAATCATCACTCATTTTATTTGTTTGTAATTGTATGATTAATCTATATGAAGTGAATATTCAATGCATTTAGGATATGCATCCATGACTTTCTTCGGTAGATAATCATTTTATAGAAACATTATAGAGAAGTTGACTAGATGTATTAAGCAAACATTGTCTTAGACCAAAGAAATGTAGATTCTTTATCTTTATCTATAGAATGATGAATTTTGGATAGAATCCAACCGAATTAAATTTGTCAAGATGTAACACACTATAAACATAATCCATTATCCAATTTCTATCGATTCTTTTAGAATCCATGAACCAAACAAGACATAAATATTTTGATCATATACTTATTTTTTTTGAAATTACATGTGATTATACAAACTCTAGGTAATTACAATAGATGACCAATTTATTGTGTCATTAAATTTGATATCAGATGCCATGCAATTTCATCATATGGTTATTTGGGATTACAGTTTTAACTTTGAAGATGCTTAGTCGTTTATATGAGTTTGGTACTACTAATAAGCTAATTTGAATAAATGAGTATGTACTAGGAATTGCATAAAATAGTATTTGGAGTAAACAACTTATTACATTTGGTACTGCATAAGCTAATCCATTTTTTTTTCTTATGTTGTATTTTTCAAAATCATATAAACTAATAAACATTTTTACTAACAAACATTAGTTTTTTTAAAACGACAGAAACTAGCAAAAAGCTAGCAAAATTCAAACTAAAAATAAGTAAAAGCTAGAAATAGGTTCAGAAACCAACAAACACAATTTATCTCATAATTATTACATTAGTTATAAATTCAAATTAAAGACTATGAGACGATATAATAGAGGATATCTGGATTTCCGTTTTAGCAATTCAAAAAACAAGGAATCTTTTATATAAAAATCTCAAAGCACCCCTAAGTAAAAATGAATTGAAAATCTAATAAAACATAATAGTTGATTACAATTGATCACATTCTAAGAAATTCCAATTTTAATTTACAAAACATTGGTGGTTATTTTGTTATAGCAAAGGAACTTCCGGATGGTGAATGCAATATTCTGCAAATGTTGATCAACTAACCGCTTAAACGACGTCGTATCCGTAGATACTTGTCGCTAAACCCTGAAACCCTAATATAAGCTTCACAGCGACAATCCTCACTCAACTCCCATAACTCCCCCTTATCCACACAACCAAGAGAACTTGCAGCTTCTCACATGGCGTCTGCTAATGCGATATCTACAGCTTCAATCCTTTCTTCCCATAAGAAGGTAGTGTTTTTACTTCAATTGACCTTTCTTATATGTATTCATTATGTTTTCTGGTGATAATTTGGGGTGTTTTTTCTGTGACCAGGGGAATTTTCTTGATGGTAGTAGGAGGATTAATCTATTGCAGACTGCTGTGAATATGAGACAATCGAATCGCCGGTTTGTGGTTCGAGCTGCGGCTAAAGATATTGCGTTTGACCAGAAGTCGAGGGCGGCTATGCAGGCCGGAATCGATAAACTTGCCGACGTCGTTGGCCTTACTCTCGGTCCTAGAGGTATCATATATTTCATTTCATGTTTTGGTGGTTAGAATGCTCGCCAATTTCGATTGGCGTTTAGTGAATGATATGAGTGATGAATTTGTTTGGATTTAGATAATTGCAATTGAATTATGATTCTAATACAACTACGAATCTATCATCCAGAACTAATTCACTTAGTATCTGAACTTGTTAGGGAGGAATGTTGTTTTGGATGAATATGGTTCCCCAAAGGTGGTTAATGATGGAGTTACAATCGCCAGAGCTATTGAACTTCCTGACGCCATGGAAAACGCTGGTGCTGCTCTTATCAGAGAGGTTTGAACTTTGAAATTTCCTCCTTCCTCCTTTACCCTATATTTCTGTAGTTAATTGATTACTGTTATCCATATCATGTTTAACAATGGTGAAATGTATTCATACAGGTTGCAAGTAGGACCAATGACTCAGCTGGTGATGGTACTACAACAGCATCAGTTCTTGCCCGTGAAATCATCAAACTCGGTCTCTTAAGTGTCACTTCAGGTGCTAATCCAGTGTCATTAAAGAAAGGTATTGACAAAACTGTATTGGGTTTAATTGAGGAGCTTGAAAAGAGAGCTAGACCTGTAAAAGGTTCTGAAGATATCAGAGGTAACAAACTTTCTTTACTTCAAACTTTCATCATCCATTATCTCATCTTCTGATCAAATCCTTGTTATCTTCTTCAATCTTCAAGCCATTGCTTCAATCTCTGCTGGAAATGATGATGTTATCGGAGCCATGATTGCTGATGCCATTGACAAGGTTGGAGCAGATGGTGTCTTGTCTATTGAATCATCTTCCTCATTTGAAACAACCGTTGATGTTGAAGAAGGAATGGAGGTTTGTAACTTGAATGTCAAATTATATTCTAAACAAAGGTGTAAATCAAAGTATTTAACATCTGTTTCTTGATGGTTTTGCAGATTGATAGAGGATACATCTCTCCACAATTTGTCACCAACCCCGAAAAACTCCTGGTTGAATTCGAAAACGCTAGGGTTCTAATCACAGATCAAAAGATATCTTCAATCAAGGAGATCATCCCATTACTCGAAAAAACCACACAATTAAGAGCTCCATTGTTGATCATAGCTGAAGATGTGACAGGTGAAGCTTTAGCCACTCTTGTTGTCAACAAGCTTCGAGGCATCCTCAATGTTGCAGCCATTAAAGCACCTGGTTTTGGTGAAAGAAGAAAAGCTTTACTTCAAGATATTGCAATCATGACAGGTAATCATAAATTCATAATCATATCCTTTCATCATAGTCAATCTGAAATCTGATTTTTTTTTTTTTCTCAGGAGCTGAGTATCAAGCAAGTGACTTGGGGTTACTTGTTGAGAATGCTTCTGTCGAGCAACTTGGAATTGCTAGAAAGATCACAATCACTAAAGACTCAACCACCATGATTGCTGATGCTGCATCAAAAGATGAAATCCAATCAAGAATTGCTCAGATCAAAAAGGAGTTATCTGAGACTGATTCGGTTTATGATTCTGAGAAATTATCAGAAAGAATTGCAAAGTTGTCTGGTGGAGTTGCAGTTATTAAAGTTGGTGCTGCAACTGAAACAGAATTGGAAGACAGAAAGCTTAGAATTGAAGATGCTAAAAATGCAACATTTGCTGCCATTGAAGAAGGTATTGTTCCTGGAGGTGGTGCTGCATTTGTGCATTTATCCACTTTGGTTCCAGCCATTAAAGAGACAATTGAAGATGCTGATGAACGATTGGGTGCTGATATCATTCAAAAGGTATAAAATTGTTTGTTTATTTTTCCTTCATGTTGTTTGTTTTATACACTCTTTAAAAAAGTTATCTTACAAGGCAGCTTTTCAAAAACCTACTCATAGTAGCTTTTCAACTATAGCTTTATAATTGATTGGAATGGAATGGAATGGAATGTAGGCATTGGTGTCACCGGCATCACTGATTGCACAGAACGCGGGAGTTGAAGGGGAAGTGGTGGTGGAAAAGGTGAAGGAAAGCGAATGGGAAATGGGATACAATGCAATGACAGATAAGTATGAGAATCTGGTGGAATCAGGAGTTATTGATCCTGCAAAGGTTACAAGATGTGCTTTGCAGAATGCAGCTTCGGTTGCAGGAATGGTTTTGACCACACAAGCAATTGTTGTGGAAAAGCCTAAACCTAAGGCACCCATGGCTGCTGCACCACAAGGTATGTCCATATGATGATGAATGATATCTGTGACCAAATAGGGTCTCTGGTTTTGTAGCAATTCGAGATTTTGGACTTTTGTTAAACGGCCTACATGTTGTAATTTTATTATTATTATTAGCGGAAATAAAATGATTTTTACTCCATTTTCTTCTTGTTTCTTCTCCTCGCATTGTTTTTAGGCATGTTTGGTTTATGGATTTGGAGTTTGAGAAATTGGTGTGTTTGGTTGTTAAATGTAGGACGTTTGTTTCAATGGATTGATTCAATCAAATCCAATCAACCGAATTGGAATTGATTATGGTTTTCAAATATAAATTAGAGTAATCCAAATTTAATTAAAATCCAATCGAAACGTAATTGGTTTATTTATTTATTATTTATCATTTGTTATTTTTTATTATAAGTAGAGGCATTCAAAAATATATGTAACTTTGACATTGATATTACAAACTATTTAATCTCAATCTATATTAGTCAACTTTGATTACATAAGAAAATAGACAATTTATCTGTTGATTAAATTTAAAAAAAAAATCTGTTAAGAGACGGTTGAGCGGGTGTTTGGCTTAGCTTTTGAGAGAGCAAAAGTCTTTTTAGGAAAAGTTGCAAGGTTTACCTGGTTTTTCTAAAAAGTTTATTTTCATTGTATCCAAAAGTAGCTTTTACAATATCTGTTGTTTTTACCAAACATTTTTTTAGCTTTTTATCTTTTTTTAAAAACTAAAAGATGGTTTAAAAGATAAAACAAACACTCCCTGAGTTTGATAAAGACAATATCGCAGTAGGATGTGACATTGAGATGACAATTGAGCTTGACATGAATATGCGGTTAGAAACAATTTTCTAAAACAATTTTCGATTGTATTGAGGTGTTAGAGTAAGTCCCTGGGGTAAGTGTTAAATTTCACGTTTAATCCATATTTTCAAAAATTAATTTGGACTGTCCTTTATACTGTTAAACATTACATGCTTCATCCTTGTCGCGAATGAAATGACTATTGTCATTTTCTATTTCTTTTCCATTTATTTTTCAACTGTTTATTACTTTTGAGTTTTTTATTAAAAAAGAAATTAAAGTAACCCCACCTTTTTGTACGTTACCCTCTTCAACCTCTCCCTATCAAAACGAAACCGAACTCGAGGTTCTCTTCCCCTTCCTCTCTTCTCAGTTCTCACAACATCCTCCTGTGTCATCTTCGGAAATGTCTAAGTTGTAAAATCTTACAAAAGTCGAGCAAATATCCAACCTCTAAAACGTTGTCATCTTCCCGAAAATGTATGTCCCTTTGAAGAAATTGGAGATGTTTTGTCTGTATCAGGTGATTCAAACCACCACCATATTCGATCATCGTTGCTGTCAAGTGAGGCAGCTTCGCTAGAACTACTGCACCTCTTCTGTCTCTGCCTGTCTTCTTCCCATATCACACTCTCTGTGCTTCGATTTTGGGCTTGGTTTTCAGGTTTGATTGTGGGTTTGAACTCAAGTTCGATTTTCAGTTTGATTCCAAGTTACATTTTGAGTTCCAAGTTGGAACTCATGTTTCATTGTAAGAATCAAGTTTGATTAAGTTTTTAGGTGTAATTTCTGTTTTGATTTTGAGCTTCATGTTTGCTTTCAGTTTCAATAGTGAGTGAGATCATTTTGAGCTTTAGGTTCTTGAACGATAATGATTTATTTGAATTTGACTCGGGTTTGAGTGATTTCAGTTTTGATTTTAAGTTTCAAGTTTTGAGCAATTTTCTCTGGCAGTTGGCGGTGAAGATAAAGGGGGAGTGGGTGGTGAGGGTAAGGGTTAGATGAGGGACGTTTGATGGCATGGCTGATCCAAGTCGGTTCTAATTGATAATGACAGATGGACGATTTCCAGTAGAGATGAAGATTGTTTCCGATGGAGATGCAGGTCAGTGTCTTAGAGGAGTGGTGAAGATATAGAGGGGGGGGGGGGGGGGGTGGTGTTTAGGGTTTAAACCAGAGAAAATGGAAATGGTACAAAAGGGGTGGAAAGGGACCCACAAGTTTACTTAAAACATTTTTTAATAATTAAAAATCTAAAAAATAAATGGAAAAGAAATTAAGAAGCGTATTATAGTCATTTCATGTCTTCAAGGGGTGAAAATGCAACTTTTAACAATATAAAGGATGGGCCGAGTTAATTTCTATATTTGAGACTAAACGTTCAATTTGACATTTACACGAGTCACCACGGATGAATCGTGTAATTTACTTGATTTAATATTTGTTAAACCTAATATTATATAGAAATAAAAATAATAATTCAGCCTTTGTTATTAAATTTATTTTATTTGATATCAACCAAGCAAATTACAAGTTACTTCTAGGAAATTTTGAATGTATATCAAAACTATTATGAACCAACCATCTCTTATCATAAACATCAGAATTAGAATATATAGAAATAAAAATAAAAATAAAAAAAAGAATTCAAATCTTATAGCAAACAAAAAATATTTAAATAAAAAAAAGTTCAAATTACTTGATCTTTTCATTATTTGATTTCATTACACATACCATGTTGGGTTATGCAATACACGTACATAAAAAGCAAACAACACTTCATTATGGCTTTCAATCCATCCAAATTCATGTTTGCACTGGACATAATGTTGGCAACACAGCCATAGCCTCTCCATCAAGAACAAGAACTCCATTCTTATTAAAACATCTGGTTGCAAATTTGGCACTAACCCAATTGAAGAAAAAAAAGAGTTAGAACTCAAGAATTCAATACAAAATCCTTTCATACTTCACTTGAAATGAAAAGAGTTGAAGATTTTCTACTCACACGTATTTCTTCTTCATTTCTCTTATGTTAGTAGCTTCAACTTCACCAATAATCTCCTCGTCTACATAAACAGGCAATCTGAAATGCAATGTCTGTGAGGCATATACTGCTCCAGCCTACAAATCAATTCAGTAGTGTAATAAAAATAATCATCTTCATCAAACCACATTCATATTACATATAAATCTGAAAAAGTGAAAAACTTACGAAATGAGAAGCAATGATTGTTGGGAATAGAGACGCAATAAGAATTCCAGGAACTATTCGATCTGTATATCCCGCCTTCTTTGCGTATTCAGAATCGAGATGAAGAGGATTTGCATCAAAACTCAGCTTCGAAAATTGAACTAGATCTTGACTTGAAAATATTCTTGTTTGTTTCAATTTGTCTCCGGTTTTCAGTAGTAACGAATCTGATGAGTATCTCAATGATGGAATGTAGTTGAACAACACACGCTTCATGGTCAACGATGTAAGTAATGAATGATTCGGATCTATTTGTTACTCGACTCGAATTCAATTATGTTAACGAGCAACCAATCGCGATAATGAAACTCACATCTCTCTGAAGCATTTCATCGAACACTTAGCGCGCAGATTACATAGAGCATATTTCATTGCAGATTACGTACAGATAATTCGCATTGTGTACAATGGACTCTTTAATTCATCTTCCATGCATGTAGTGAGAGAAAGAGTGCGTTTATGTGTGTGTGTGTGTGAGAGAGAGAGAGATAGAGATAGACAGGGAAGGGGTTACCTGGTGAGGAGAAGGGGGTAAAAGGGTTGAAGGAAGATTTAGCAACTGGAGAATAAATGGGCTGCTAATTGGACTACAAAACAAAAGTTAAAGCCAGTCCAACAAAGGAAATTGACTAATTCATTATATCTGGCCCATTTTGAAAACAGTAAGAATTTCATTTTTCGTTTTCATTACTTAATTTTTATTTAGACAAAACTTCAAAAATGGACCCTGTGGTTTTCGAAAATATCAAGTTTAGTCATTAAGTTCAAAAAACCTCACAGATGGTCCCTATGGTTTCAAAACTTTTAACAAATGGTTCTTTTCGCTAACACCGTTAGCTTTTGGCCGTTAAGTGAAGGGCAATTCTGTCATTTCACTTTCACAAGGACTATTTATAAAGTTTTACCTTATTTTTTTTAAAAAAAAGAAAAAATATATAATTATTTAATATTAAAGGGTCCCACCCCCCCTCTTCTCTCTCTCACACACACACACACACACACCATCTTCTCTCTCTCTGTCGCTCTCTCTTACATTAGCCATGGGAAGGAACAAGGGAAGATGCAGGTTACTCCTAGAAGGCCACCAACGAAATTGGCTAGTGAAGAAGATGGTGGAAATCGATAACTTCCACTACATCTCACCGTACCCTAATCTCTCTTTCTCTTCCCTATTCGAGTCAAACAAACAAGGAATTCTCTATTCGAGATAATGTTGAGATCGAAAATATTGATTCAACTGTAAGAGGTGCATGTGGGATTGGATCAACTGGGCGTTTGATTTCTTATTTTTGACATTAATCATAGCCAACATCACATTCTAGTTCTTCTTCCTTGGAGATCGTACAAGTTTCATTTTTTGTTATCAGAAAGAACACTTCCTTGGAGATCGTACAAGTCGAACACGAGCGTCTGAAAAACAAACCCAAGGGCAACTCGGGCGATCAATGTCTGTAAAGGGGTTGTTGGGGGATAAAGCTCGATCGAGCATATACAATACATAAGTGGATTCATTCTAAAAATCCTAAAGCCTTTCATCTTTGATTTCAAAATCAAAACCACAAACCCTTTCTTACCCAGTAATTCCTTTCAAAAAATCCTAGGGCTCTTTTGCACCAACAAGACCCAGATTGTTGGCGCTGGCACATTCACGGTGGCCTAGTTCACGGCGACATCAAAATCACGACGATGGCACATTTTTGCTAACCCAATTCATGGTTGCTTGTGTTCCAGGATGAGAAACTTAACAATGTTGTGTAATGAAAACAATGGTGGTCGTCTGATAGTAAGAATAAGGTAGCTTGCACATGTTTAGGAGTAAATTTTGCCTCAGTTCGTGATGCTTTTTACCTAAATCTGATTTAGGGTTGCTGACGGGAAGGGATTGCAGTGGATATGTGGAAGCAGATGGCAAACTATTGGTTCTAATAGAGATGGGGTTCAATGTTTTTCGAGGTGAAAGAGAAAGACATATGTGGATGTGTGTGTGTGAGAGAGAGAGAGAGAGAAGGAGAGAGGTGGGGCCCTTTAATATTAAATAATTATATATTTTTTTCTTTTTAAAAAAAAAAAATAAGGCAAACTTCATAAATGGTCCATATAGTGTGAAATGACTGAAATGCACGGTCAAATGTTAACGGTGTTAGCGAAAAGGACCATTTGTTAAAAATTTTGAAACCACAGGGACCATCTGTGAGGTTTTTTGACCTTAGGGACTAAACTTGATATTTTTGAAAACCATAGGGACCATTTTTGAAGTTTTGTCTTTTATTTATTTTGTAGGTCTCGTTTTTTAGAAAAACAAAAAACAAACTCAGTAGTATAATTTGCCATAAATTAGCTTATTTTTTCTGTTTTTTTTTTTATAAACAAATGCACGCTTATACATTTCGCGTTTGATATTAGTTTCTTTGTGTTAGATGTTGTGAAGTTCTTCAATAAAATCTACCGGGCCATACATAATAATGTTAAAACCCCAAAATCAATGAATGGTTTTCAAAATAATTTGTTTCGTCATAAAAAAAAAAAAAATTAGTGGTGCAACTTGTTGCTAATTACTGGTTACACCTATATAAAACTTTTATTATGTTTAATGAATGTCATAAATAGTTATAGATTTTACACAGGCTTACTCAAATACACTATTTATTTTCCTTTTGAAAATGGTTAAAACTTTTATTATGTTTAATGAATGTCATAAATAGTTATAGATTTTACACAGGCTTACTCAAATACACTATTTATTTTCCTTTTGAAAATGGTTTTGAAGATCTGATTTTTTTTTATTTATAAATTATGATCTCCATAAAAATATCAACATTTTTTTACAAAAAAATTCAAAGTATACAAAGACAATTTTCACTAAATAATATTTTTACTACTACTTTTTTAGTGAGTTTCACACAAAATGTAACGTCCCAAAAATTCCAAAGAGATTTTTTTTTAATTTTAAAATAAAATAACCAATTAAAAAATTTGTTTTTTAAAAACCACTAAGTAACATTCATTTAATTAAAACCATACAATATCAAAGTTAAGTTAACAAAACCACGGAAACGAATATCTTCTATGCATATGTACAGTCCTGCCAAACTCTTTTCGCGAACGACCTACAAAATATTTTAATCTACAACTGTAAGCATAAAGCTTGGTGAGTTTTCCAATATACCACACATTTCGTCATACATACAATACATCCACACAATATCTCAATTTTAGCGTCAAGAAATTAAATCTCATGTCTACATACATATATCATGAGTAACGGGGCCAACCCCATGGAGTATATGGGCCCAACCCCGAATCCATTGCCGTGGACTGAACCCTAGTCTTACATACATGAAAGACCTCTTTCATACTTAACATTATTACTCCAAGTTACTCCAAAACATGCTATATGCATATTCATAAACAATATTTTACATTGATAGTTTAATTGCAAAAAACTGGATACAAACCGACTAAGTTTTAGTATATTACATAACTACCCAGGAAATTATAATTTTATACATACACGATCACTAAATACAAAAGTAATATTATTAACTATTCTAAATCGTCCAACAGTATGAGTCTATATTGGATCCTTATTACCTGTAATAGTTAAACACTGAGAGGGATAAGCGGTGACGCTTAGTGAGTTCAAAAATAGATACGATATAACGTTATGTCATATATATACCAATATGAAAAAAGCAAGAGGAACAAAGAACAACAAAGACACATGTGAACCATGTGACAAGCTTTCCATATCAACACATGACTGGATTCAAAAATTTACAATCAATGAGATACAATAATTTTATCGGATGTACATCAATAAGACTTCAACCCAAGTGACACAGAAAATAAACGATTTCTGAATTAACATTTTGCTAGAATTTATAGGCTTTCAGCCCTATCCAACATTTTTCCAGTGCCAAAGTGATGCTTACTCATTCACTTCATAGTCAAAGGCTACATACCAATACCCAAATGATGTTTAGTCATTCACTTCATGGTCAAAGGTATAACTCATTATCATAATAACATGGGAAAACACATAACACATATAACACATAACACATATAACACATAACATATAATTGTTCCTATAATTTGAACTCATTGCGAAATAACCGGAGGTTAAAATAGTAATTTGGACAACACTTTGTTTCTATAATTAACTTTCTTCGATGAAAACCGGGAGCTTTATTGAAAACCGGGCCTTGTGAGGGTTGAGCTTCAAACCGAAAAGATCAATTTCTCGGGGTTTTCGGGCACTTCAGGACATTTTTCAGGTGTTAGGTATGATCCCGAGGCTTCGGGGGTTGTAAAATAGCTTAAAAATAGGTTTAGGGGTGAAAATTATGAAATTTGGTAACATTAACCGGGAGGGTTCGCACCTTCTTATATATGTGCGAGGGCTCGGATCCGAAGGGAAGAGGGACACGCGGCAGCTTCGCAGGCGAGGGGGAGGGCACACGTCGGCTTCGGATGCGAGGCACATGTCTCGGCTCAGACGTCTCCACGAACGCAACACGTGTCGGATTCTCGTTGGGCCGTGCTTCAGACTCATCATCTGGTCGGAACACGGGGCAACTGCGAGGATCGGGTGACGTGGCCGGTTCTAGGCCTAGTGTTTGCAAGAATTTTCAGAATTTGTGCCCAGATTTTCAAAAATTCATAACTTTCGCATACGAGCTCCGTTTTTGACGTTCTTTATATGCACGCGTAGGCGAGATTATACTCTACAACTTTCGTTTAGACTACTTGGCTAATTTTGACTTTATTTTTATTATTATTATTTTTAACAGAGCGGGACAGGAAAATCCGTTAAAAAATCATAACTTCTTCATCTGACCTCCGTTTTCTTCTGTCTTTTTACCGTTGTACTACTATTGACAAGACCTTCGATTCTCGTTTAGGTTGTGTCGGCTAAAATCACTCGATCTTTGTTTTGAGTTTTTAGCTGTATACTGCTATATTGAAACTTAGAAAAATCATAACTTCCTCATACAAAGTCAGATTTGGACGTTCTTTTTATGAAAATTCTCAGTTTAACGAATAATACGCCTTTCATTTAGATCACTAAAGTTAAAAATTAGTTTATCGGAAACTCACTTTTTATGCTAAATAGTGTTTTGTCGGTTTTGTAGCGGATCTTCGATTGGTCATAACTTCTTCATCATAACTCGAATTTCGATGAGGTTTTCGTCTAAATGTTTCTAACGAGATAATTTACAACTTTCAATAACATTATTTTTTATTTATTTCCAAATTTATATTTTCGTTAATTTCAATATTTGACTTTTGATTGGAGTCTCATAAGTCTTCCAATACTTTTGATTGACGTCTCATAAGACTTCCAATACTTCCCGAATGATTCTAAACATAGTTTTACTTCAATTCTTCATAAAACTATCTTGTTAGAACTCAATACTCAAAATCATATATTATTTAATAATATTCTTCTTTAAACAAAACACGATAACTGAACGTGTATGTTACAAATACCTCATCCTTTTGAGGATTTTGTCCCCGAAATTACAATGATTTAAACAAATGGTAATATTTTGCTCTTATTTCATTCTTACTTTCCCAAGTATAATTTGGGCCTCTATGGTGTTTCCACTTGACAAACACCAACTCCACTTCTTTATTACGTAGATTAGTCGTTCTTTCGTTTACGATCTCTTCAGGCTCCCCTACATATCTTAACTTGTTATCCAGTTTCACCTCGGATAACGGAATCGCTTCATCATATATGCTTAAACATTTATGCAGACAACTCACATGAAACACGTCATAAATACCTGCCAAATCTTCCAACAATTCCAAACGGTATGCTTGCTTACCAATTCTCTAGATGATTTTGAAAGGACCAACAAATCTAGGACTTAGTTTTCCTTTCTTCCCAAATTGTATAATGCCTTTTCACGGGGATACCTTCAACATTATGAAGTCACCCACCTGGAATTCTATGGGTCGTCTCCTCCTTTTTGCATATGACTTTTGTCGATCCTGGGCCACTTTCATTCTTTCTCGTACAATTTGAATCTTGTTAGTGGTGTCTTGAATCATTTCAGGGCCTCCAAGGATTTTCTGTCCTACTTGATGCCAACATAATGGAGTACGACATCTACGTCCATATAGTGCTTCATATGGTGGCATTTTGATTGAAGCATGGTAACTGTTATTATATGAAAATTCGACAAGAGGAAAGTATTTGTACCGTTACCACCGAATTCCAAGACACATGCACAAAGCATATCTTCTACTGTTTGGATCGTTCTCTCCGTCTGACCGTCTGTCTGGAGATGATAAGTTGTACTGAGAGCAACTCGAGATCCCAATTCACGTTGCATACTTTCCCAAAACTGAGAGGTGAAGCAAGTATCGCGATCGGAAATAATCTTTAGTAGCACACCATGTCTCGCAACAATTTCATCCAGGTACACTTGTACGTGATTCTCCATTGGAGCTGTTTCATGCATGGCAAGAAAATGTGCGCTTTTAGTCAATCGGTCGACAACTACCCAAATACTATCATTATGTCTAGTAGTCTTTGGCAATTTGGTAATAAAATCCATGGATAACTCTTCCCACTTCCACACGGGAACACTAAGGCTTTCTGGAATTCTGTAAGGCTTTTGGTGTTCTGCTTTGACTTGTAAGCATACTAAACATTCTTTTACATATATTCAAATGTCTTTCTTTAATCCAGACCACCAATAATCAACTTTTACATCATAGTACATTTTACTTGTACCAGGATGTATTGATAGTGTAGACTTATGAGCTTCATCTAAAATCTTTTGTCTTAATCCACTTATCTTTGGAATCCATAGTCGATTCTTAAATACCTTCAATCTTCGTAGATCATATAGTAAAACATAAGTATAGTGTACCATCCCTTCTTTCTTCACATTTTCTGGCTTTAGGGCCTCTACTTTCCATTTCTCTAGTTCATCTAGAATAGTGAACTTTATTGTAGTGTGAGTAATAACATAACACACACTATTATGATAAACTTTTCTTCTAAGTGCATCGACAACTACATTGGCCTTTCCAGGATGATACATGATTTCATAGTCATAGTCTTTGATCAACTCCATGGCTCGTTGTTGTCTCATATTTAGAGTCTGCTGACTGAATATATACTTGAGAGTTTTGTGCTCGGTAAACAATTGGCATTTTGTACCAAAAAGATAATGTTTCCAAAGTTTTAGGGAAAATACCACTGCAGTGAGTTCGAGGTCATGAGTGGGATAATTCTTTTCATAATCTTTTAGTTGTATTGAGGCATAGGCTATCACTTTACCACGTTGCATCAACACACAACCGAGTCCCAACCTTGAAGCATCGCTATATACAGAGAAATCATTATCACCTTCTGGGAGTGATAAGATTGGAGCATGAGTGAAAAGATCTTTTAAAGTTGAGAAAGCTTTTTCTTGGGCTTTACTCCATTTGAACTTCACTTCCTTCCGTGTAAGACTCGTGAGAGGTACAACTATACGTGAGAAATCTTTAATGAATCTCTGGTAATATCCCGCGAGACCCAAGAAACTACGAATTTCAGAAGCATTATGAGGCGCTTCCCAATTCTGAATGGCTTCAATTTTGGTAGGATCTACGGATATATCGTCACCTGAAATCACATGGCCGAGAAATTGAATTTAGCGAAGCCAAAATTCACATTTTGAGAATTTAGCATATAATTTCTCCTTTCGAAGAAGTTCTAATACTTCACGAATATGAATGGCATGATTAGCTTTAGACTTGGAATAGATTAGAATATCATCAATGAATACGATGACAAATTTATCGAGCATTGGACAACATACACGATTCATCATATCCATGAATACAGCAGGAACATTTGTCAGACCGAACGACATGACAAGGAATTCATAATGCCCATATCGAGTATGAAAAGTAGTCTTCGGTACATCCTATTTGTGTACTTTCAATTGATGATAGCCAGATCTCAAATCAATCTTCGAGAAATAGCTAACACCCTGAAGTGGATCAAACAAATCGTCAATGCGAGGTAGTGGGTACTTGTTCGTGATAGTTACCTTATTTAGCTCACGGTAATCAATACATATTCGCATCGATCCGTCTTTCTTCTTGACAAATAACACTGGAGCACCCGAAGGAGAGGTATTCGGTCGAATAAAGCCTTTGTCAAGTAATTCCTGCAGTTGGAACATCATTTCTTTCATTTCAGCTGGCGCAAGACGATAAAGAGTCTTTGCAATCGGAGCAGCACCAGGCACAAGGTCAATTCAGAATTCTACTTGCCTCTCCGGAGGAAGTCCAGGCAATTCTGCGGGAAAAACATTAGGATATTCATTAACAATGGGAACATTATTTACCATTTTCTTCTCCTCTTTTGAGATATCAACTGTGTAGGCCAGATATATAGAACACCCCTTCGATATGAATTTACGAGCTTTTAGGAAAGAGATTATTTTTATGATTTTAAGTCTTTGTTCACCGTAGACATAAATAAGATTCTCCCCTTCAGTGGGAATACATACTATCTTTTCATAGCACAAGAGTTCTGCGCAGTTCTTCAACAACCAATCCATGCCGGGAATAATATCAAAGTTGGGCAAGGAGATATGAATCAGGTTAGCAAGAATATTATAGCCTTCAGTTTCTATCACACAATCCCTATAGACTTTATCAACAAGTAACGATATACTTCCCGTAGTATCTACATTAAATGGTTGTGCGAGTGCATAACAAGCAATTTGAAAGGAATACGCAAATTCATGAGACACAAAAGAATCTGAGGCACCAGAATGAAATAAGATATGAGCAGGTCTAGAGTTAACTAGAAATGTACCAATCAAAACATTCGGGTCTTCACGTGCCTCCTTTGTGGTAATCTAAAATGCACGGCCTTTAGCTTTTGGCACCTCCTCGGTGGTAGCTATTGTTGTATGAAAACTCGACAAGTGGCAAATGGGTATCCCATGCTTTACAAAAATCAATCACATAGGATCTTAGCATGTATTCTAGTGTTTGAATGGTTCTCTCACTCTGCCCATCAGTTTGTGGATGGTAGGTTGTGCTCAAGTCCGAACTAGTTCCCAGAGATTTTTGTAATGACTGCCAAAATCATGAGGTGAATGTACTATCTCTATCTGAGATAATAGATATGGGCACACCATGCAGTCGTACTATCTCTCTGATGTATATTCTGGTTAGTTTCTCCATCTTGTCTGTTTCCTTTATTGGTAAGAAGTGAGCGGATTTGGTTAATCTATCGACGATTACCCAAATAGTGTCATGCCCATCTTTGGTCTTGGGCAACTTAGTTATGAAATCCAATGTAATCCGCTCCCACTTCCACTCAGGTATCTATGGCTGCTGAAGCAAACCCGAGGGCTTTTGATACTCTACCTTGACCTTGGCGCAAGTTAGGCACTTGCCCATGTAGGTAGCAATCTCAGCTTTCATGTTTGACCACCAATAAAGTTTCTTGAGATCCATATACATCTTATCTGAACCAGGATGAATGCAGTATCGAGTTTTGTGGGCTTCGTTCATGACAACCTCTCTGTATCCACCAAACTTCGGTGTCTAGATTCGGTTCATGAAGTAGCAAACTCCGTCACCCTTGATTTCTAAGTTTTTCTCCATTTCTCTTAAGGCTTCATCTGCCACATTATCTGGCTTCAAAGCTTCTAGCTAAGCCTCTTTGATCTGTGTGGACAGATGTGAATGGATTGTCATGGTTAGTGCCTTCACTCTACGACCTGTGTATTTTTTTCGACTAAGGGCATCTGCTACTACATTGGATTTGCCGGGATGATAGCAAATTTTGTATTCGTAATCATTGAGTAGCTCTACCCATCGTCTCTGTCTCATGTTAAGTTCTTTTTGGTCGAAGATGTGTTGGAGGCTTTTGTGGTCGGTGAAGATAGTGCACTTGGTACTATAAAGGTAATGTCTCCATATTTTTAGTGCAAAGATTACAGCTCCCAACTCAAAATCATGCGTGGTGTAGTTGACTTCGTGTGCATTTATATGTCTCGAGGCATATGCAATAAACTTTCCTCACTGCATAAGTACACAACCTAGCCCCTGATTGAATGCATCGCAGTAAACTACGAAGTTTTTTGTCCCATCTGAAAGAGACAAGATAGGTGCACTGCACAGGGCTGCTTCAGTGTTTGGAATGCAGAGTCTTGTTTCTCTCCCCAACTAAAAGTTACACCCTTTTGAGTCAGGTAAGTAAGAGGTTTAGCGATTCTGGAGAAGTTTTGTATGAAACTGCGGTAATAGCCATCAAGTCCTAAAAATTGGCGGACTGTTGCAACTCTCGGTGAGAAATCTCTGTCTGCTGCTCCGACGACTCTCCGACTATAAATTCCATAAAGACACTTAGTCCAAAACTGATACTGATCTTAGGGTAAAATGACCATTTTACCCTTGGCCAAATTCAACTATCCTGGTCAAAGTCAACATCCAGTTGACTCAACTCGCCGAGTTGTCCCGCCAACTCGCCGAGTCCCTATTCTTTCCCTTACCCCCAATCCAACTCTACTCGTTGAGTATGGCAAGAAATCGACGAGTTCTCCTTCAACTGATATCGGGACAATCTTCAACTGACTCGCCGAGTTCGACCTTGAACTCGTCGAGTTCATCTTTATCATAAGTGCTACTAGTCTGTGACTCGTCGAGTCCGTCTTCATGGGTTAGGAGATTGTCTTGGACTCGTCGACTACTACGAACGAGTCGCCGAGTCGACCATTGTCCAAATCCATTACTCGATTTTTGATGTACAACTCTCATCCAAAAGGTAGATCTGGACTCCTTAAGACGATATAACACGTAAAGTTATGAACTTTACGTACATGCATGGGAATTTTAGCTCAAAGGACCTAAAAATGAGGTCTATAGGATGCATGGGGCTATCATGGCCATAAAGCTTGCATCTTTATGCCATGTACTCCTCCCTAGAACCTAGATCTGAGATTTGAACCACTTGGGACATCCCAACCATCAAGGACCAAGGTTTTGAGCCAAAACCCTCTTAATATGGGGACAAATAGATCTAAGAGGAAGAAGACCAAGTTTTAAGCTTGATTACCAGAAAAGATGGAAAATGAGGTGTAGTTTCTGGATCTACTCCTTCTCCCTTGGGTCTTGTATCTTCCACTTCTTGCTCTAGCTTCAAAACACACCAAGAAACACTCAAAACAACCAAGAAAGCTCAAGATCACTTATGGAGGATTAGGGTTTCGAGTGAAATGCTCTGGAGGTGATGGTGGCTGGGGGTGGAAGCCTGATAAGATGTTTAAATAGGGTGCAAACCCTCCAATTTTGGGTTTCACCCAGACAACTCCTACTCGTCGAGTCTGACTTCCGACTCGCTGAGGAGGTCACAAAATCCCCCAATCTGGAGTCGATCCTACTCGATGAGTTGAGTCCCCAACTCGCCGAGTCGAAGAGCAAAATATGGAATTTGACTTGAAATTAAATGCGTACCTGAGACCGGGTGTTTCAATTCTCACCCACTTGTCTTAGAATTCATCATCGAAGTCTGTTGTCTTGGGAAACAACTCTAGGTAGTGTTCTCTCATTTCCTCCTCGGGCTCCCATGTCCACTCTGAACGCTTTCGGTGCCGCCACTGCACCTTCACTAACTCTACCCTCTTGTTCCTCAGGTCCTTCGTCTTGAGATCTAGAATAGCCACGGGTCTCTTTATGTAGTTCAAGCTATCATCAACCTAAATGTCCTCAAGAGGTATCATTGCTAAATCATCCACCAAGAACTTCCGCAACTGAGAAACATGGAACATGCTGTGGATCTGGCTGGGCTCTACTAGAAGGTCTAAACGATACGCAACCTGACCCACCCGGGCCAAAACCCTAAATGGACCAATGAACCTGGGGCCTAGCTTGCCCCGTTTCTGAAACCTGATAACACCCTTCCAGGGTGACACTTTCTGGAGGACCATGTCGCCCACCTGAAACTCCAAGTCCGAACGCCGCTTGTCGGCGTAACTCTTATGCCGGCTCTGAGCAGTCTGGAGCTTGCTGAGTCCGCTCCGTGGTCTTGAGTACTACCTCCGTACTCCCCATGAATCTCTGTATGACCTCACCCCAACAAATTGGGGTCCTTTACTTCCTCCCGTAGAGCATCTTGAAGAGAGGTCGGTCTATACTGGAGTGATAGCTGTTGTTATACAAAAATTCCGCTAATGGAAGATACGTATCCCAACTACCACCGAAATCCAACACACATGCCCGAAGCATGTCCTCGAGAGTCTGAATCATCCTCTCGCTCTACCCATCCATCTGAGGGTGGAAAGCGATGCTGAAATGGAGACGAGTACCCATCTTGTCGTGAAACCACTTCCAAAACCTGGAAGTGAACCGGACGTCTCGGTATGACACCACCAGGATAGGCACTCCATGACGTGCTACTACCTCTCGCATATAAATATCGACCAACTTCTCGGCCGAGTGCTCTCCTGGATCGGTATAAAATGGGCACTCTTGGTCAATCGATCCACGATAACCCATATCGAATCAACCCTACGCGCGGTCATGGGAAGCTTAAAATCAATAGCGATATCTTCCCATTTCCACACGGGAATGTTTAACAGATGCATCGTGCCATGAGGCCTATGGTGCTATGCCTTGACCTTCCTATAGGTAAGGCATCTCTCCACATACCAAGCTACGTCCCGATTCATGCAGGGTCACCAATAATCAGGTCGAAGATCTCTATACATCTTCGTCGCCCCTGGATGGATGGAGAACCGAGACTTGTGGGCCTCATCATCAACACTTTCCGTACTCCACCCCAGTACGGTACCTAGACCCTCCTATGTAGGGTCAACAATCCTCGGTTGTCGTAATCAAACGAAGCCACTCGACCCACTATCCTTTCGCTCTTCTGGCGCTCCTCCTTCAGGCCCTCAACCTGTGCCTCTCTAATCTGCTCCAACAGTGGAGTAATCACTGTCATCCTCAGACATATATTCCAGATTGGAGCCGCTACCGCCTTGCGGCTCAGGGCGTCGGCCACTACGTTGGCCTTGCCCGGGTGGTAAAGGATCTCACAATCGTAGTCCTTTACCATATCTAACCATCGACGCTGCCTCATGTTCAAGCTCGGATGATCAATGAGGTACCTCAGACTCTTGTGGTCAGTGTAAATAGTACACCAGGCCCCATATAGGTAATGCCTCCAAATCTTGAGGACGAACACTACCACCTCCAGCTCTAAATCATGTGTCAGGTAGTTAGCCTCGTGAGGCTTCAACTGTCTCGAGGCATAAGCTATCACATGCCCCAACTGCATAAACACTGCTCCCATAGATGTGATCGAAGCGTCACAGTAGACTACAAAGTCATCCATTCCCTCTGGCAGGGTGAGAATCGACGCCTCACACAGTCGCTGCCTGAGCGTCTCTAAGGATGTCTGCTGCTCAGGACCCCAGCGAAACACTACCGACTTCTTGGTCAGTCAGGTTAGCGGAACTGCTATCTTGGAGAAATCTTGGATAAATCTCTTGTAATACCCTGCCAATCCCAGGAAGCTCTGTAACATCCTGGAAATTCAGAAGTAAAATGGAAGGACTAAAGGTGTAAACAAGAAGGCCGACTAGGCGAGTTGATGGATAGACTCGGCGAGTCGAGTCGCGTACGGGTCGTATGTTAAGTGACCAACTCGGCGAGTCATATTGGTGGACTCGGCGAGTTGGTGCCGTGTGGAGAAAACCCTAATTTCGGGGGTTGAGCCCTATATAAAGAACATGATATCCTCTCCCCAGCCTCTTTACCTTCCCCTTGAGTTCCAGAAGCCCTAGATTCGTGTGAGCTTTCCTTGTGAGAGATTGGAGCCTTTGTGGAGGGAATCTTGGGGAGAAATCGAAGAGCAAGAAGGTTAGAGAAAGGGACTTTGCAGAGATTTAGCTTATTCTTCAGTTGGAGCTTTCATTTGAGGTAATAATCTACTGTTTGAGCTTTTGTGCAATCTAGATCTATCATTTGTGGGGTTTTTGGGGCATAAATGAGGTCCATCTCAAGTTTGGTGTAAGATCTGAGGTTGCTACCTCAGATCTAGGTTGTTAATAATCCAGAAAGCCATAAAGTCTATGCACAAGAGTTGTGGGTGAAGTTCTTTTGTCCCAAACCCTAGACCTAGAGTATATTATGATTAGATCTCTTTGGATTCACGTAAAGTTTGCCACTTTACGTGATGGATGGCTTGTAAAAGAGTAGATCTATGGATTTGAGACCCTGCATGGCTTGGAAAGTCTCTGTATGGGTTAAGAGCTAGTGGTAATCGGCGAGTCACATGGGTGTACTCGGCGAGTTGCTTGAAGATAGGCAGAAACTCGACGAGTTGGAAGAACAACTCGGCGAGTTGGTTGAAGATAGCCTTGGACTCGGTGAGTCTGTTCTTGGACTCGGCGAGTCTGGTCGTGAGGTCCTAACCTTTCCTGGTTGAGCTATGAATCGGCGAGTCAAGGGACGACTCGGTGAGTTGAGCAGGAAGTGACTCAGAGTTCGTGGGACTCAGCGAGTCTTGGGGCGACTCGGCGAGTTGGGTCGCGATAGGGGAGTTTCAGAGTTGAGGGACTCGACGAGTCAGCGGGATGACTCGGCGAGTAGGGTCAGTCATGAAGTTTGACTTTGATTGAGGACTTTGACTTTGACCAAGAGTTGACTTCCAGGGGTAATTTGGTAATTACTGGTATTCGGTATTTTGTTATTGTCAGTGGTGGAGTTCGTGTCAGAGGTTGGAGCCGCGTGATCTTATCTTTTTCAGTAAGTAGTTGCGAGGTGAGTTATCCTCACTATATCAACCGGGTCTAAGGCACCAAGGCCGGCCCTTTATCGGATTGTAATCCGGGTATCGTTGTTATGATTGTTGCTTTGCTATGTTTGCATCCTGTTATATAGGATGGTACATGTTAGAGACCTGGTTAAGGTCGGTATCCTGGTATATAGGATGATGCTATGCTAGTGACCGGTTAGGTCGGTATCCTGTTTAGAGTATGTCATGTTATGTGATCTGCTAGATCGGTTTGATTGGATGTGAATTGTTATATGATTGTATGTTTATGTGCACATGGTTGTTGGACTGGGGTTGGGTTGAAGCGGGTCCTGCTTTGTGCTGTAGGCCAACATACCCAGGGCAGACCGGTTATCCCGAAGGCCCAGTGAGCGGTCCAGATAGGCTGTAGGCCCCGCGAGGGCGGACCAGACGTGCCGAGGCTCGGAGAGTGGACTAGACCGACTGAAGGCCCGGTAGGGCGGACCAGTCATACTGTAGACTCAAAGAGTGGACCAGGTGGGTTGAAGGCCCGGTGCAGGCGGACCAACCACACTGCAGACTCGATGGATATGGCTAGACTCGGAGGGTGGACTAGGTGGACTGTAGGCCCGGTAGGGCGGACCAGTCACACAGTAGACCCAAAGTGCATGGCTGTTCTGTTCGGTTGTGATATATTATGCGTGGTATATGTGTTTGGTATTTTGGGGGTATCTCACTAAGCTTTCGGGCTTATAGTTGTGGTTTAACGTTTTTCAGGTACTTCAGGAGACCGTGGGAAGGCGCAGGCATGATCGTACCGCTCCTCATGTTATTGTTTTACGATATGGTTCTAGGAAGACTCTTATAATAATTATATTGAAAACCTTTTTGTAGTGACTTAACGAAAATGGGTTGTTTTTGAAAAGTTTAAATTGGCTTGAATTTTTAGAGTGTTACAAGCTCCGAATCTCATATGGAGACCTCGGGGCCTCCCACCGAATCACGACCTCTATCTTGGCCGGATCTACTAATATACCCTTCTAGTTGACAAGGTGCCCCAGAAACTGCACCTCGCATAACCAGAACTCGCACTTGGAGAACTTTGCGAAAAGTCTCTCTCTCCTCAAGGTCTCTAGCACCTCCCTCAGGTGTTCCTCGTGCTACTCCTCAGTCTTGGAATAAACCAAGATGTCATCAATGAATACTATTACATACCGATCCAACATCGGTCTCCACACACGATTGATGAGATCCATGAACGCTGCTGGAGCATTGGTAAGACCAAACGACATCACCACAATCTCATAATAACCATAGCGGGTCCTAAAAACGGTCTTCTACAAATCATCATCTCTGACCCGCATCTGGTGATATCCGGACCGTAAATCAATCTTGGAAAACCAAGATGCTCCCTGAAGTTGGTCGAATTTATCGTCTATCCTCGGAAGTGAGTAACGGTTCTTCACCGTTACCTTATTTAACTCCCGGTAATCTATGCACATACGGTGCGGCCCGTCCTTCTTCTTCACAAACAGGACCGAGGCTCCCCATGGCGAACTGCTTGGCCTGATAAAACCCTTGTCTAGCAGATCTTGCAGCTGTGTAGACAACTCCTGCATCTCGGGAGGAGCCAAACGATATGGTGCTTTGGCTATCAGAGCCGCACCAGGGACCAGCTCAATCCGGAACTCAACCTGTCTCTCTTGAGGTATCCCAAGCAAATCCTCTGAAAAAACATCCGGGTACTCTCGCACCACTGTTACGTCATCGACTGTCTCCTTTCCCTTATCCCGGGTATCCATGACATACACGACATATCCTGCACAACCCTGTTGAATGTGACGTGTCGCTCTCGCTGCAGAGCAGAAAACTGGTCCGTGATGTGGCCTCTCCCCCTGAATCACTAACTTTCCCCCACTGGGAGTGCGGACTGTAACCAACTGCTGTTCGCAATCTATCACTGCCCCTTTGGGGCTCAACCAATCCATACCTACTATGACCTTATTCCCACTCAGGGGAATAGGAACCAAATCCACTGAGAACCGCTCATCAAATAATTGAAGCGTACAACCTCTATGAACTCTCGTGACCCTGACGGTCCTATCATCCGCTATCTCGACCTCAAGTGGACAATCCAGCTCCCCCGGGGCTTTGCTAAACCGCTTGCTAAGAGCGAGCAACACAAAAGATTGGGTAGCCCCCGAATCAAACAATTCCATAGCTGTAATGTCGTTCACTAAGAACGAACCTATAAAGAACAAACAACTATGAGACATATACAATATCAGATATAGAGATAAGAGGAAAAATACATACCCGTCACCACGTCAGGGGCTGCTCGTGCTTCCTTTGCAGTAAGCTGAAAGGCCCTGCTCCGCACCGTCGGCGCCTCAGGCTGGCCTTGACGGCCGTCTGTAATCCTCAAGGTGGCAGGTTAAGGTGCTACCACCTTCCCTGCTGCCGCTAAGCTCGGGCACTGGGACCGCTTGTGTCCCCTCTGATTGCACTAAAAGCAAATCAGATTTGATGTTGGTGTAGTGGTGGTAGTAGCTGTACAATCTCGGCTCATGTGACCAGTTCGGCCGCACTTATAGCAGCCTGAACTCCCTGCCTTGCATGCTCCCTTGTGCATCCTGCCACACTTGCCATAACGACTATGGCCTTGCTGACTTCGAGATATGTGATCTGATACCTTGAGCTTCTTTCCCGAACTGACCATCTGATCTCCCTCTGGCTTCCTCTTCCTCTCCATCTCTAAATCCAACTCCCTCTCTCGAGCCCTCGCTATCATATCTTCCAGCATCTTGCAGCTAGATCGACTCACAAGTTGGCGGATGTCACTCCGCAACATCTCATGATATCCAGCCTTCTTCATCTCCTCGTCCGCCGTATACTGCGGAATAAGGAGGTCCCTCTCCTTAAACTTGGCGGTAATCTCTGCCACAGTCTCTGTCGTCTGCTGGAGATCTTAGAACTCCCTTGCAAGATGCTGCACCTCAATAACATGTGCGAACTCGCCTCTGAACCTGGTCGTAAAATCACTCCAGGTCATAGAATTCAACACAATGTCATCTTCAATGGCTCTCTCGACCTCCTCCCACCAATCACGTGCCCGACCATTCAGAAGACAGGACACGAGCCTAACCTTGTCCCCCTCGGGACATCTGCTGGCGCGGAATGCATTGGTGACATTTGCTAACCATCGAGTACTAGCAATGGGGTCTTGATCCCCATCATAATCAGGAGCTCCACATGCTCTAAACTCTCTGAACATGAGCGTGTGTGACCCCATCATGGAAGCCACCTCAGTGCGAAACATAGCCAACCTCTCATCCATAAGCTCTAGGATACCCTCCTTGATCGAACCGAAGATCACTGGAGTCTGCTCAAGTATGCTACACGAGATCTCTGAGGAGATAAACTCCCTAGTCTGCTCATCCAAGTGCTCAAATCCAGAGCCTGAACCTGATCCCTCCCCGACACTTGAACTGCCGAATGCTGGTCTTAGGCGTAAAACCACCATTCTAAAAATACATAATAACAAACGTCAGAATACTACTATAACTCGAGGGATCACATATATCACAAGTTCCCTGGTCTCGTCTTAGCATTCCTTGATTTGAGTACGGATCCTCTACTTTCATTAGTACGGTCCCATACTACCTTCCACATCTATCCGTACTTTCCTCAAGAACCACCTTGACTCCACCAAGTCCCTTCTACTGCTACTGCTCTATGCTAGTCTCATCCTAGGCTTGCCCTAGGGTAATCACCAAATCACTCTCCGCCATCAGCTGCACAAGAAGTCCTCGCTTTCTTCCCCTAACTAGCTCGCGAATACTATTACATATTACTCAGACTAGATAATTCTTCGAATGAAAGATCCTATCCTACAACGGTTGGACTCAAACAAGAGCTGCAAAATAGAGCTAGATATAACCTTCTGAAATTACTTAATCCTTGCAATATGTATCGTAGAATATTCATTTACTAGTTAGTAAAAGATAAATAAGACTCCTAAAAGCACAAAGCAAGCAACATTCAAGCATCGAGTACACATAATCAACCATATACTACTCTGGCTATCATACTGTCAATTCTGTACTTAGCATGCAGTTCTCATAAAGCTGAAACACATATAACAGGGACATAAAGCACCCCTTCCTAGATCCTTTGTCCTATTCTAGCATGCTGTTCTAATAAAGCTGATAATCATATCATAGCATAAACTTGTATGGGTAATTTGGGAGTACTTACTTGAGCTCGGCTGATTGCATGCAGTTCACCCTTTTCTTTTTTCAAAGTTCTTTTCTTTCTAAAAAAAATTCTTTTCGCTTTTTCTAAAACTCTTTTCTTTTGAAAATTTTTATACCACTTCCCTAGTTTGAGTTCAGACACATCCGAAAGTGCCCCCGAATCCCTCAAACCAAGGCTCTGATACCACTTGAAACATCCCAAAAATACAAGCCAAAAAATTCGTTTTCAAAATCATTTATCAAACATGGATATCATTGCCATAGTGTAAACCCATAAAACATGTATCTTGAAAGCTCATAAAATCTGATAACATATACGGTCTCATAACAAATACCAGAGTAAACTCCCAGGCTAAACAACTGTGGTGTGGGTGCCAGGCCATCAGCTCGAGCCCTTCCCTTTACTAGTTGAAGTACCTTAAACCAAAACTGAAACTGTAAGCACGAAGGTTAGTGAGCTCCCCTAGACTACCACATAACATACAAATAAAAAAATGCAAATAACATAACTCTGGGACTCTTCCCAACTACATCGGGACGTATCCCGACATCGGCTTACCCGACATCGGACTCCCGTCCGGCATCGGGCTCACCTCGGCATCCGACCGCATCGGGCATCGGGCTTACCCCGACACATACTCAACATAACATATATATATCATAAACACATAACATAATCACCTAAACTTCATTGGGCTTGCCCCGACATTGGACCGGAGTCTGGAACATATAACACATAAACTAGCATACTTCAGGCTTACTCCGAATACATAATACATGGCATAATGACTAACATACGTTGGGCTTTCCCCGACATCGGCCTTACACCGAAACACATAGCATATAACATAGTCACATATACTGCATCGGGCTTGCCCGACATCAGATCGGAGTCCGGAACATATGGCACATAACACATAAACATGCATGAATCACAAAGACATCAAACATACATAACTACTTCTCGGGATCTCCCCAGCATCAGCCCGAATTTCGGAAACATATAAACTGCATCTGGCTAACCCTGACATCAGGCTCACCCCGACATACTCTACTACTTAAACAGACCAGCCTTGGTGCCTTAGACCCATTCCAATTGGAAGGAAAACTCACCTCGTGTGACTGACTGCTACAACTCTCGTTGAGAAATCTCCGTCTGCTACTTCGGAGACTCTCCGACTATAAATTCCATAAAGACACTTAGTCAAAAACTGATACTGATCTTAGGGTATAATGACCATTTTACCCTTGGCCAAAGTCAACTATCCTGGTCAAATTCAACATCCAGTTGACTCGACTCGCCGAGTTGGTCCACCAACTCGTCGCGTCCCTATTCTTTCCCTTACCCCCAATCCAACTCTACTCGTTGAGTCTGGCAAGAAATCGACGAGTTCTCCTTCAACTGATATCGGGACAATCTTCAACTGACTCGCCGAGTTCGACCTTGAACTCGTCGAGTTCATCTTTATCATAAGTGCTACTAGTCTGTGACTCGTCGAGTCCGTCTTCATGGGTTAGGAGATTGTCTTGGACTCGTCGACTACTACGAACGAGTCGCTGAGTCGACCATTGTCCAAATCCATTACTCGATTTTTGATGTACAACTCTCATCCAAAAGGTAGATCTGGACTCCTTAAGACGATATAACACGTAAAGTTATGAACTTTACGTACATGCATGGGAATTTTAGCTCAAAGGACCTAAAAATGAGGTCTATAGGATGCATGGGGCTATCATGGCCATAAAGCTTGCATCTTTATGCCATGTACTCCTCCCTAGAACCTAGATCTGAGATTTGAACCACTTGGGACATCCCAACCATCAAGGACCAAGGTTTTGAGCCAAAACCCTCTTAATATGGGGACAAATAGATCTAAGAGGAAGAAGACCAAGTTTTAAGCTTGATTACCAGAAAAGATGGAAAATGAGGTGTAGTTTCTGGATCTACTCCTTCTCCCTTGGGTCTTGTATCTTCCACTTCTTGCTCTAGCTTCAAAACACACCAAGAAACACTCAAAACAACCAAGAAAGCTCAAGATCACTTATGGAGGATTAGGGTTTCGAGTGAAATGCTCTGGAGGTGATGGTGGCTGGGGGTGGAAGCCTGATAAGATGTTTAAATAGGGTGCAAACCCTCCAATTTTGGGTTTCACCCAGACAACTCCTACTCGTCGAGTCTGACTTCCGACTCGCTGAGGAGGTCACAAAATCCCCCAATCTGGAGTCGATCCTACTCGATGAGTTGAGTCCCCAACTCGCCGAGTCGAAGAGCAAAATATGGAATTTGACTTGAAATTAAATGCGTACCTGAGACCGGGTGTTTCAATTCTCACCCACTTGTCTTAGAATTCATCATCGAAGTCTGTTGTCTTGGGAAACAACTCTAGGTAGTGTTCTCTCATTTCCTCCTCGGGCTCCCATGTCCACTCTGAACGCTTTCGGTGCCGCCACTGCACCTTCACTAACTCTACCCTCTTGTTCCTCAGGTCCTTCGTCTTGAGATCTAGAATAGCCACGGGTCTCTTTATGTAGTTCAAGCTATCATCAACCTAAATGTCCTCAAGAGGTATCATTGCTAAATCATCCACCAAGAACTTCCGCAACTGAGAAACATGGAACATGCTGTGGATCTGGCTGGGCTCTACTAGAAGGTCTAAACGATACGCAACCTGACCCACCCGGGCCAAAACCCTAAATGGACCAATGAACCTGGGGCCTAGCTTGCCCCGTTTCTGAAACCTGATAACACCCTTCCAGGGTGACACTTTCTGGAGGACCATGTCGCCCACCTGAAACTCCAAGTCCGAACGCCGCTTGTCGGCGTAACTCTTATGCCGGCTCTGAGCAGTCTGGAGCTTGCTTCAAACTTGCTGAGTCTGCTCCGTGGTCTTGAGTACTACCTCCGTACTCCCCATGAATCTCTGTATGACCTCACCCCAACAAATTGGGGTCCTTCACTTCCTCCCGTAGAGCATCTTGAAGAGAGGTCGGTCTATACTGGAGTGATAGCTGTTGTTATACAAAAATTCCGCTAATGGAAGATACGTATCCCAACTACCACCGAAATCCAACACACATTCCCGAAGCATGTCCTCGAGAGTCTGAATCATCCTCTCGCTCTACCCGTCCATCTGAGGGTGGAAAGCGGTGCTGAAATGGAGACGAGTACCCATCTCGTCGTGAAACCGCTTCCAAAACCTGGAAGTGAACCGAACGTCTCGGTATGACACCACCAGGACAGGCACTCTTTACACATGTATTTTTGGGCTTTTTCGTAGCAAAATATATCAACACCACCAGAACTAACATCTTGTATTTCATTTACAACATGGGCTAGGAATGCGTGACACTCTTTACACATGTATTTTTGGGCTTTGATGCACGAGGTAATGCGAAGGTTCGTACTGGGTTTGTCGTTGTAGATAACGAGGGCTTCACCATTTGGCAGATTAAGGCGAATGGCTTTTTCGTAGCAAAATATATCAACACAGTGAGGACTTAACCAATCCATGTCGATAATGACGTCAAAGCTTTTTGCGGAGACCAACATAAGGTAAATTGGGAAAGATTAGTCGTTTAGAGTAAGGGTACAACCTATGAATATGTCGTTAGTGCTCTCTTTCTTCCTGTTTGTCATCTCGACAGTGAATGCTTCGTTTTGTGATTGTGGTTTGTGTTTGAGTAAGTGTTTGAATTTATGGCTAACGAAACTCCTCTCCGTACCACTATCAAAGAGAATGCATGCATAAGAGTTATCAAGGAGGATCGTACCTATGGCTACGGTGGGATCCGCTACCTCCTCCTCCTTACCCATTGCTAGCATTCTTCCTGTGTTGCCAACATTTCTTGCTTTCGGGCAATCCCTCTTGTAGTGACCGGTTTCACCACACCCATAGCAGGTTTGGCCTACTCCAGCTTCGAGGTCTGGGTATTATGCTGTGCCAACGTCTTACAAAAGCGGGTTGTATGCCCCTTCTTGTTGCAGTTGGTGCATTGCATCTCACGACAAGGCCCATGCTAGTGGAAGTTGCATTTGTTGCACCTTGACATATTTCCAACATAGTGGCTGGGAGGTGCTGGAGCATCAGGAGTAACAACAGGAATGGTAGTAGCCTAGAATGCCACTATTTGTTGTTTCTTTGAGGGCTCCTGCGAAGATTAGCCCTTTCGTTTGTTCCAAAACTTATTTTTGCTTCCACTCTCCTTGGGTTGTTCAGGAACGGCTGTTAAGGAGTCTTGGCGATCTCCGTGATCTATTATGGTTTGTGCCAGACGCTTGACACTATCAAAAGTAAGTGGATTGGCAGCTAGGACATTTCCTTGAATTGGGGGAGTTAATCCCCAAATGTACCTCTCCACTTTCTTACTCCTCGGGGTGACCATCCCAGGACACAGAAGAGCCAGGTCACTGAATCTGGTAGTGTAAGCAGCTATATCGGAGTCCTTCATCTTCAGGCTCCAGAGCTCTTGCTCTAGTTTTTACATCTCGCCCCTCGGGCAATATTCTGCTAGCATTAGCTCTTTCAGATCATCCCAACTCATAGTATTGGCTATCGGAAGAGTCAATGACTTGAATTGGCTGTTCCACCAAGTGAGAGCTCTGTCAGTGAAGGTGCATGCTGCAAATTTCACTTTGCTAGCCTCAGGGCCAGCACATATTTTGAATTTTGATTCGGTTTTCTCGAACTAACATGTTAAAGCAATGACACATCTAGTGCCATCAAAGGACTTGGGTTTAGCGTTTGTGAAATCCTTGTAGGAGCACTCCCTTGGGTGCTCATGACTATCCCCTTGATTGGAAGGGTTGACACCACTACCCGCCTAGTACCACTTGCGTGGATCTGCGACATAGCGACAGCCACAACAGCTGTTACTGCTGCTTGGAAGACAACAAGATCATACTGAGGAGGTGGTGGCGGTGGTCGATTTGTTGGAGGGTTGTTTTTATTCTTGTTGGACTTCTTTGGAGGCATCTTTCTCTATAATGATTTAAGAGAAAAATGATGATAAGTCCCTATAGTGGCCATGATTCAGGTGATAATGAACATGATATATCTTATCCTAACTGTTATAGAGTTCTATTAAGCGATTTACAGTGGAAGTCTACTAATATAAATAAACAATCACTAACTTCATTTATAGCAACAAATGTAAGGAATTTTGTATATCGTGACACACACTGGTACCTTCAATAATCACCTAGTGTATATGAATTATGTATAACTATCAAAACCTGAATGTTCTTATTCTAGTGTTGTAGGATCATAAAATACTCCTATAGTGTTTTAATTTCATGTTTAGCTCTATAGTTTCTCTTGTATGTATTGTTGGTAAGTTTTAGACTTGTTGCAACACCACTATCACTCCCAAACACATGTTGGTCGTATCTTAAATAAATATAGTTGATTAGGCTATATTTATCTCAGATATGATTACATAACCGTCCAGGTTTAACTGCAGTGTGCAACATCTAAATACTTTTGTATAGTTCTTTTCTGTGATACTGTTTCTGGTATGTATGTATGTTTGCATACTTCTTATAAAATACTTATATTTTAAAAGTATACTTTTAGTCAGAGCACTTCGTCTTCATTGTGTTTATAGTTGTATATCTTGGAAGGTTTGATATACTTAGTTCACTATAAACAATGCTCTGATACCAATCTGTCACACCCCCAAACTGGAACGACGGAAACGTTTGGGGGTCACAACAGTTGCATAATAGTAAATCAAAGCAAACACACCCATTACATTGATTAAATATAGTATTTACATCTGTTCAATAAATAGTTTCTATGACATCAAAATTTATAACAAAAGTATAAAAGAAGCGAATCTAAAAGCTCTGTCTTCTCAAAACCTGCAGGTGTACCTGTCTACCGGTTCCCTGAGAATACAAGTGGTTTTGAAAGTGTATAAACATTTAAATTGGTGAGTTCATAAGTGTGTATTTGAGATGGAAAACTTGTCTTTGCTCTTTGAAAATGTTATAGTGTACTTCCAGAAAATCCAATATTTTCTTTAGTGAACGAAATGTAGTCTTAGACCTTAAGACCCAAATGTATGTAGTTACTGTATTCTAAATTAGTGAACTATAGTTTGAAATAGTGAGTTGTACTTCATAATAGTAAACTGTAGTTTGTATTAGTAAACTATAGTCTTATTAATAAAGAAAACTATGTCATGAGTGTTTTTTGAAATTGTATATTGTAATAATGTATTCTGCACTAGAAAAGTAGTGTACTGTAGTAGTGTTTGTAGTAGTGTTTATATGAAACTTTAGTGTATGAATGCCTGAAATCCACTAGTTGTAGTGTAAAATAGTGTACTGTAGTTCTCCAGACATCTCTACCAAGTCATCTGAGATATCTTTCCATCATTTGAGACCAGTGATGATACTCATTTGCAACTAGTATTGGGGCTCGATTGGAACCACCAACACTGTTGGAAACATTCAGTGATAATGATTGTGCCATTTGAAATTTTTGTTTAGAGATGAGCTTCAGTGGTATAGAGGGCTCTTTGAAAAATCAGAGTTCCGATTTTCAAAAAGTAACCACTATGGCTCTGATACCAATTGTTGAGAGAAAATCTTTGAGACACACTTGAACAAAATGGTTAGAACAAGTATATAGCAGAATAGTTAATCTCGAAGGATCTGTTAGCTCAACAATAATATTAATAGTTAGAAGTTAGCGAGTTAGATGCGGAAAGTAAAGTAATGTAAATGACAGCAATTGTTATATCAAGAATACACATAAGTTGATTCATAACTTGGAATGCATTCAAACCAATGTTAGTAAGTGAGATCAAACTTAGTGAATAAGTCACAAGGACTTGCTCCAAAGAGTGATTATAATCAGATATGTTTAAGAAAGAAGTGGATAGTGAAGAGTGATAGAATGATAACTTTAGAATTTGTATTAAGATGAAATGCATAAGTTATCAGTAATCAGGAGAGGTATTCAATACAAGAGAATAAGTCTCTATTTATAGAGACATTGAACTACACTAGATTACAACTCTATAAGCAGCCGTGCAAGGCATACAAGATAATAGAGTGTATTACATAAAAGATAAATAAAGTAATCTAGCTAATGACTGCGGTAGCTGACTCCGGGTGCTAATGCGGTTGCGGTAGTGAAATGGTTGCGATAGCTAAGTTCAAGAGGGTCACTTCCATGATTCTACAATTTCCCCCTAAGTGACCTCTTTAACTTTGGTTCAGCTATCAGGTTTGAGGAACTTGATCAAAATCCACCCAGAACTTCCGACATTTTCAAGCGATGTGATTCTTCTTGTAATCTCAAACTTGACTTCTGCGGTAGTATGCTTCGATCTTTCAACTGCAGTCCGGCAGATGTCAAGTTGTTTATTGGGCAGACGGTTCATGGCACTTATGGGAATAAAGTATTTGACATTGTTGATTTTACTTTTGAAAATGATGCCGAGCTCTGGGAAGTTAGTTGCACCTAGTGATCTGTCAGTGCATCAATTTTGGCAAAGTCGCACACAGTTTCTCTCAAGAAGTTGTTGACCCGATCAAGTGCAGTCTTCATTTTTGGATGCTTCTCAGCCTTGTTCTGAAATACTTTGGCTATGAGAAACACTTCTTCCGGATTCATGTGGGGAAAGTCTGCTTGGGTGCGGACATAGTCATGTCCCCTTCGGGTGAGGATGTACTGGTAGAATTCTGCTTTCATGAATCTCCGAGGTTTGTAGTTTACCACTGCGGATGGCCTGTCATTGGACCATATGTGCTCTATGGGGGAGGAATGTTTAGTAAAGAATTGTGCAAGTCTTTCAAACTCCATAGGCAGTCTCTTGGCATCAGGAAGGCTTTGGTCAAACTTCTCAAATACTGTAAAGTATTTGGCATTGGGTGAGATGGGAACATCCCAGTAGCCATCCGAAGGAGGTTCTGCATAAGTGAGGTGGGGAATATAATCTTCATCTAGCAGCCTTCGGTGAGGATTGACCCAAGAGTTGATAATGGTTTCCTCTATGACAGTGTCGAAACCACTTAGCCTCCAGATTTCTTTAGCAAGTTTAGCTGACCTCCAGTCTCTTTTCTTTTGGGTTGTGGTAGGGGAATCAGTTGGGCTTGGTGAGGATATGTTCTCCTCAAGATTTTTGAAGTGAGGAGGAGTTTCAGGCTTTTTGGGAATATGCTGAGATGATTGCGGCGTGGGAATTTTGTTAGTGATGATGGGGGGACTCTGATGAAAAGGCAGTATCAGAGTGATGGACTTCTTCTTCTTCTTCTTCTTCACTTCCCCCTCTTGAGGAATGTAGCGCAGGTGCTTCCTCAAGCCATTGCCGAAGTCCATCCACTTTGGCGAAAACTTCTTGGAATTGAGCTTTTAGGAGTTCTGCCAATTGTGAATTGTTTGGAGTGGAGGAACTAAAGAGCAACTTGTAGATTTCTTTGGTAAGTTGGAGGATCTCAGGGCCATGGAAGTTGGAGGAAAGAGATTTCTACAGTCTGTTGATTGTCGTTTGAAGAACAGAGATAGTGGACTCATAAGCATTATGAGTCTCATCTATCACTTTCTGAGACTGAGAAGCTTGATCCGCGATGGCGGCCTGGAGATCCGTTTTGATTGTGGTCACCTCCGTGATGAGACGTTCTACTGCAGCCAAGAATTCTTTGTGGTCAACCATGCGGTTGTTGTCAAGGGACCGGATCCCCATCTCTACTTTAAGAGAGATGCATTCAGCAACCATGTGTTCCCTTGTCTCCAGACGCTCTATGCTTTCAATCAGAGACTGAGGTCCTGGAGTGTCTTCAGGTTGAGGTTGAGTTGGCTTAACCGCAACGAAGATCTGATCGACTTTGGCTTGAAGGGATGAGAATTCTTTTCTGGTCACCACATTCTTCTTCTTCTTCTTTTTGGGTTTGGAGGTGGAGTGATGGGAACCACTTGATTCTTCACCTTCATCAAACATCATGAAGTCATCATCTGAAGGAGAGGGTCTGTTCACCTCCTGAATGTCGTCATCATCCAGACCAAAAGTAGGAACAGGGCTGATTGAGATTGCGGGTTCTTCATCTTGTGATGGATTTACTGGGATGGAAGTTGGAGTAGGAGGAACTTTGGAGGGACCTGCGTGTGCACCTGAAGCTTATGCTTTGAGAAGTGTTTCTGTCATTTCATCCATCCAGTGTTGAACCTTTTGAATGGTTGCTATAGTATGGGCATTACTGATGGCATTTGCCCAATACCTAGCAACGAACTGGATCTCCTGTTCTTTCTGCTGCAGTTGCTTGATTTGTTGCTCCTTGCGGGCTTGGAAAGCCCTTTGGAAGGCTTCATACTTCTTGATTTCAGCCGCGGTCGTTGGTTGATAACGACTCCAAGAATCGCTAGAGTTACTACCGTCAATTCCTTGATTTCACACCAAGGTGTCCCTTGGGTTCATGGATCCTTGCACATTAGTGCTCACCGTGCCTAAACCACTTGTAAAAGATGAAAGCAAAGTAGGATTTCCTGAGTGTCCTTGGTCTCCTTGACCCGTGGTCAAGTCTGGCCTTAACTCAGTTCTGGCATGGGCTGAAGAATTGCCCTGCGGATGGGAATGTATTTGCAGTGTTTGGGTGACAGAAATAAGGATGGAGTGTAACTCCTCTGGAGAAAACAAATGCAGTCAGGAAGCCTTGGAGACCTTAGGGTGAGAACCAGTATCATCCCTTTGGGATGATACCAGAGGGGTGTCTCCATGATGATTAGAATTAGAATCATACTCACTTTCTAAGTCTGACTGAAAAATGATGGTGGTGATGAATGGGTCTGCGGCCACCCCAAGGACTACTGGAGCCTTTTGAGAGGCTTCAACATCGGTCCGGTTACGCATATGGCTAGAGGTAGTGGTGGTTTTTCTTTTCTTGAGGACAGATATCGGTTGCCTGTCCTCTTCTGAATCACTGCTAGATACAGTGGTTGGTTTGGTTTTGCATTTCTTGGTGGGTGCGGTTTGTTTGGGAGCATCCTTCTTGGGTGTTCTTTATTTCTTCTTGGATGCTAACTTCTTTCTTCTTTTAGAAAGGTTGGATAATGTAGTGGCAGAGGGGACTGCGGTACCCTCAGGGTTAACGACTGCGGATGGAAGAAGCGGGGTAGAAGGGTATGGGGCAATACCCTCCGTAGCCTCAATGTGGTCTGAGACATTAGCAGTCTCAGGACCAAGAGAAGAGAGGATATGAGTGGGAAGCTTGCGGATCGGTCCAAATAGAGTTTGATCAGAAGAAGGGAGGTACCTTTTAAGATCCTTAGTAACGAAGAAGTTGATGTCACTACCCATATCTATCCCAACGTCAGCATGTAGGTCTGATATGCAGAGAGACCAAAATCTTGCAAATGTGAGCTCGGTTGGGTTTTCCTTCGGGTGCTCCTTGGGAATGTACTGAATGAAATCATCCCAAAGAATTTGCCCATAGTTGACGTTGTGTCCGCTGAAGATGCTCCATACCAATTCCAAGAGCTTGAGTCCCATGTTGTCAATGCCTCCGGTTCTGCCGAATAGGCAGCGGATGACAAAGTGGCTCACAAACTGCCAAACCGCAGGCAGCTGGTTCTTTTTGAACTCACCAATTCCTTGAATTGGTTTTGATACCCCATCTGGTAGAGTGCGGATGTGATGTCAGCCATTGATGGTGAGAAGAATTTGATGGATGGATGAACCAGAAGGTTAATGGCTGTGAGGAACTTTTCTTTGGACAAGATGACCAAAGAACCATTAATGAGATTAAGATGAACTTCTTGAGGGTTTTCCAGTGGGCGATAAGCAGAAAAAGCGCTCTTGAAGAGAGTAGAAACTGGAACAACGTATGTAAATGCGTCAAACAGACCAAACAGAGGGTGGTTATTGAGAAACTTAATCATGAGCTTGATGGGAGCATTGTATGAAGGATGGTCTTCAAACACTGCCCTGAAATTGCTTGATGCGATTGAAGGAGAGTCTGAGCCTGTTGGATTCACCGAACCAGAAGCCTTGGATTGCTTCTTTGAAACTCCTGATTTCACCATTGTTGAAGTTGGAAGGTGTTTGAAGAAGAAGTAGAACACATAGTTCTTGATGGTTTTGAGAGGGAATGATCGATATTCAGAAAGCGTAAAGTGAATTTAGTGAAGGAGATGAGTTTATAAAAGGGGTGAAAAAAATGTTTAACCCTAGGTAAATGGTAGAATAGGGTAAAACGTCGATTGGGGTTTTTGGGGGGAATCGATGAATTTTGGATTAAATCTCAGCCACATATAATTAAAACGGGTTGTAAAAGATTTTTGGAGATTTCCAAAAAGGGTTTGCATTTAATGTAAAGTCAGACGCATGTCTATACATCAGGTAATCGTCGGGGTGATGGGAGAGGAAGACGTAACAGATAGGACGTGTTGGGGAGAGGAAAGGACAAATTAAGGATGAGTTTATTGGAAATACGTTCTTTGTGTCATCATCCCTAAAATAGGTCTGATAAAAGGATTATTCAGAAAGAGAAGGTGACAGTTTCTAAGGAGAATATTTTATTTTATTTAATGAAGGATCATTAAATAGCACACAAAGGTTCACATGCTGAGAAAACAGTTGAGAAATTATCACGACGATTGCGGATGAAAACTTCATTGCGGTTGGAAATGTCATCGCGGATGACCAAGGTAAAGACTGTAGTGAGAAGCTGAGAGAAGCGCTTGTACAAAAATTAGTAAACACAAACAAGAAGGACCCATGAAAGATAGATATAATATATGGTTGCGGTACATTGACTGTAGAACAGGGGATGTTCCAAAACCATCTGTTATAAATAATTTTTAGTAAGGACCGCAATGGGGACCAGGAAGGTCTGCGGTACGAGTTAATTCAAGAACAATTTAGGATCCGGATTCATTATTCCTAACATTTGTAGGAACACATTTAGTTTTGAAGAGTCAAGTGCTTTTGTAAAAACATCTGCAATCTCCTCATGAGTAGGAACAAAGATGAGTTCAATATTACCATTCAGAATATGGTCTTTGATGAAGTGATACCGAAGCTCAATATGTTTCGTCTTGGAGTGCTGAATAGGATTATGAGAGATCGCTATGGCACTTTCAGAGTCATAGTAAATTGGTATCCGCAACATTCTGTATCCGTAGTCTAACAATTGTGTCTTCATCCAAAGGACTTTGGAACAGCAGCTGGCTGCGGCCACGTATTCTGCTTCTGCGGTAGATAAAGAAACACAACTTTGTTTTCTTGAGGACCATCTGACAAGTCTTCCTCCTAAAAATTGACATCCACCAGATGTACTTTTTCGATCAAGTTTGCATCCGGCATGATCCGCATCAGTAAACGCTTGAAGACTGAAGTCATTGCCTGTGGGGTACCATAGACCAAGAGATTTGCTTCCTTTTAGGTACCGAAGAATTTGTTTGGCTGCGGTCATGTGTGACACTTTTGGGTTAGCCTGGTACCTTGCACACACACCGGTTGCGAAGACAATGTCAGGTCTACTTGCGGTGAGATACATTAGCGAGCCAATGATACCTCTATAAGTCTTGTGATCAACAAATTCACCAGAGGGATCAGCAGAGATCTTATATCCGAAGGCCATTGGGACCTTAGCCGAAGAGCAGTTGTCCATAGAGTATTTCTTCAAAAGTTCAGTGGTGTATTTATCTTGATGAATGAATATCCCTTGCTGAATTTGTTTGACTTGAAGACCTAGAAAGAAGTTAGTCTCTCTATTCATGCTCATTTGAAACTTGTTTGTCATGAGCTTAGCAAATTCATCCACCATTCCTTGATCAGATGATCCGAAGATGATATCGTCCACATATATTTGTACAAGCATAAGGTGAGTCCCGTTTGCTTTTCTAAATAGTGTGGGGTCAATCAATCCTCTTTTGTAGCCTGAAGAGACTAAGAACTCATAAAGAGTTTCATACCAAGCTCTAGAGGCTTGCTTCAGACCGTAGACTGCTTTCTAAAGCTTGTAGTAGTGATCAGGGAACTCGATACTTTCAAATCCGGGAGGTTGTTGAAGATAAACCTCTTCTTTTAATTCCCCATTGAGAAAAGCACTCTTAACGTTCATTTGGTGTACTTTGATGTTTTTGTGAGAAGCATATGCTAAGAAGATTGTGATTGCTTCCATTCTAGCTACCGGAGCGTATGTCTCATCGTAGTCAACACCTTCCAGTTGACTATAACCTTTAGCAATTAGCCTTGCCTTATTTCTGGTAACCGCACCAGATTCATCTAGCTTGTTCTTGAAAATCCATCTTGTACCAACAATAGTATGACCTTGTGGAATGGGAACAAGTTGCCACACTTTGTTTCTTTCAAATTCTTCTAGTTCTTCTTGCATTGCAGAAATCCAATCTGGTTCCAATAAAGCTTCTTTGATAGATCGAGGCTCGAATGCGGACATAAATGCTGCATAGTGACAATGATCAGATAAATCTTTGGCAGATTAAGTTTGGATGCCTGCGGACGGGTTACCAATAATTTGGCCCGGTGGGTGATCCTTCGTCCATACATGTAGACGAGGCATCATATGATCAGCAACTGCGATTGAAGGAATATTTTCAATATCAAAGGTTGCTTCGGATTGGGGAGGAAGTTCCCCTTGGATTTGGGAACAGCCTGCTGAGTCATCCTGACTTGTTGGAGCAAGATAGACATTTTCTTTGATAGGTTCCCCCTAGATTATTGAAGGGAGTCTATCTGGAACCTGAGAGGGTTCCCCCTAGACTGCGGATCGGAGAGTGACAATTCTTGGATCGGTTCTAGTGTCAATATTTTCTATGAGTTCATCATCCGAATCTGAAGATACGTTTGATGGTAATGATTCTTTGCAAGCTGGAATTTGAATATCATTAAGTACTGGAACCTCGATGGTTGCGGGTAGATCTGGAGTAGAGCTTTCCCCCTCAACCGGAGAGGTGGAAGTATTAAGAGATACTACTTCAGATGAAGATGGTCCAGAAATATCAGCATGTTGATATAGAGTTGCTGGAGACACAAGAACTTCAGATAGTTTTGCCGTTTCAACCGGTTCGAAGAGATCACCATAATTGACTTCAACTAGATTTAAAGGACCAGAAGAGACAGGAATGTCACATTCAATGATTGCGGCGGTTTCAGTGGATGGAGGGGCATCGCGGATGTGAGAATCATCGAATTTCACATCGAAGTTTTCAATGATCAGCCTTGTATGCCTGATAAGCACTCGATAAGCAACCTTGTTAGTGGAATAACCAAGGAAAATGCCTTCATCAGACTTAGGTGCAAACTTGTTAAGCTGGTCTCTGTTGTTGATCACGAAGCATCTACACCCAAAAATATGAAAGAAACGAACATTCGGCTTGCGGTTTTTAAGACCCTCGTATGGTGTTTTGTTGAGACGTTTGCACACAATGCTTCGGTTTTGGACAAAGCATGCGGTTGCTACAGCTTCAGCCCAGAAGTAGAGAGGAAGGTGGGCGAAGTTAAGCATGGATCTGGCTGCTTCTACTAATGTGCAGTTTCTTCTTTCTACGGCACCATTTTGTTGCGGTGTGTGGGGTGCTGAGAAGTTGTGAGAAATACCCTTGGACACCAAGAAACTGTTGAGAAGATGATTAGTGAACTCGGTTCCATTATCACTGCGGATGCGTCTGAATGGAAGCTTGATCTGAAGTTCTATTTCTTTGATGAAGTTTATGAGAATATGCGGTGTTTCGGATTTGAGTATGAGGAAGAAGACCCATGTCAAGCGAGTGAAGTTATCAACAACAACCAGTATGTATTTCTTGTGGTAGAGACTGGCTACAGTTGAGGGACCGCAGAGGTCAATGTGCAATAATTCCAGTGGTTCTGTAATAGACGAATCCATTATCAGAGGGTGATTTGCTTTGACTTGTTTTCCACATTCACAAGCTGGACATAGAGTATCGTTACTGAATTTAAGAATAGGGAGACCGCAGAATAGTTTTCCAGTGACCACATTGTTGATGTATCTGAAGTTGAGATGAGCTAGCTTGCGGTGCCATAGCCAGCTGACTTCGGATACAACTTTAGAGAGAAAACACAGCTGCGGTTTACCAATGATGAGAGAGATATCCAGAGGATACATTGTGCCTTCGGATCGTGACTTGATTAAGCAAGTGCTTCTGTCACTTGTCATTATGTAACATAATTGATCATCAAACTCCACTTGATTGCCTGCTTTACATAGTTGGCCAACACTGATGAGATTGTGTTTAAGGTGTTCTACATATGCAACCTTATGAATGGTAAAGTTCCTCGTGGTGAGAACACCGTAGTCTCGTATGATGCCATTTGCATTGTTTCCAAAAGTGACATTTCCACCATTGCATATAAGCCTGAAATCCCGAAGGTACTCTAACCTTCCGGTCATGTGCAAGGAGCAGGCACTGTCGATCAACCATTCTTCTTCTTGATCCTCGTTGCACAAAGCCTACAAAAACTAAGTGGTTAATTTGGGCACCCAAGCGAGTTTGGAGTCCGGGGTCACATACGATGTGTTAATCAATGCATGATGCGAGGTGGTAGGGACAGGTTTTAAGTCAACTTTCAAGCCTAGTCCTAGGTATTTGAAGTTCTTTGGAGTTTTGCATTGACATTGACAAGAGAACTTTTTGTCATTTTCCCTGACATTTGACCTGGTCTGAGGTTTTGAAGAAAAGGTATGTTTTTGTCCATTCTGAGGATTGTGAGATTTGACCCTTTTGTTTGTGTGTTTTGAAAAGGTGTTTTTTGCAGGTCTAGCAGGTGTGAAGGCACGTGCAGAGCTTTTGTGATGTGATTTCTTAAACATTTGAGACGACCTTTTGAGTGCCAGAGTTGGCAAAATTCCTTTCCACTTTTGAGATTTTGAGACCGACACTGGAAAGGTTGGAGTAGGTAAAATACCTTTACATTTTGGATCATTGGTAGAATAGATTTGCAATCCATTTGATCGAAAAGACTTATCCTCATATTTGGATATTTTTTGAGTAATGTCAGAAACAGTGAACTCTTTTCTTTTTGTTTTCTTGGAAACAATTTTCTTGAAATGATAATTTGAAAAGTAAACTTCTCAGGACTTTTTGACTTAGGACATTTCACAGATTTCTTAACTTTTGAGCAAATTTCCCGTTGCTTGCCACGAGAGCGAAATTCTTCTTTAAAAACTCTTTTTGCTTCTGTCTTAGGAGAACCGCAGTCAGTGATATTTAATTGCAGTTTCCTAGAATCTTTTGAGGATTTTGAAAAATAATGACTCGATTCATCTGAACTTGAGAAATCAGGACTTTGAGAACATTGACCAAATTCAAAATTTTCAATTGGTAATTCATGATTAATTGGTTCAATGGTCACAGAGCTTTTGACTTTAATCAGTGCTGAAGTGCTTTGAACTACCGCAGAGTGAGTCTTGGTGGACACCTCTATGGGGCATTTGATATCGGACAAAGGAAAAGATTACAGTACATGACTGCGGTCAGGAACACTGCGGTCAGACTGTAAAGATGGGAAGTCTAAAGAGACTTCAGGACTTTCAATAACATTTCCTCATCGACTACGGATGATGTCTGAGAATCTGTGTTGTTAACATGAGTAGAAGATTCAGGGAGAATTTCTTCTATAACACAATTATTACTCAGATCATGAAGTTTTCCAAAGTGGGCTTGGATATCCTTAGGAAATGTTTTGTCATTGACTGGAAACAAGAAGTTGCGGTCTGGTGGGACATAGGGACGTTCCGGTGTGAACCGAGGTGATGAGTCCGTTGCGGTTGGGTAACCATTCGACCAACCCCAGTTAAAAGTATTATCAACATTCCCATTATTAACAAGATTCTCAATGGCCTCAGTTTCATTAAACAACTTTTCAATTAACATATTTAAACATACAATTTCATTATGTGCTAGATCTCTCTGATTTAAGGCTATTTCTAATTGGGTTTCACTAAGCATTCTAGCATCTTTTTCTTGCATTAAATCCTTCTCTAACATTGCCATTTTGAGTCTCTAATTGTCCAAACGTCCTTTAACATGGAACATCTCCTGCGAAGCGATGTTCTTCTCATCTAGGGCTTTATTGTAGTCTGTAAGGACGACAACACAAGTGTCATTGAGTGTGTCTATGAAAGGTTGACAATCATGCATGTTGTAATTTAAATTTTGAATCATGAGTTTTACCTATTCCACAATGCTAAGAGTTCCATCTTTAGCCATATAGCAATGGTTCTTCTTTAGATTGGTTGAGCCGTCTTCATCAACAGTTGCTACCATACAGATCTTGCCTTTCCCTTTGCTAAGAACATCTTCATCTTCGTCTCCTGATGACCACACTTGATGATTCCTCTTCACTTGAGCAACATAGGCCTTTCCCTTTTCTTTATCTTCTAGTTCTTGAGCCATTCGGAGATAGAAGGTTCTATCTTTCACTACGTTTGCCTTGCAATCTTTGGCAAAATGGTTTTCCTTGTTGCACTTGTGACATATGATGACGTTACTCTTTTCTTCTATAGAGGTACCAGAGTCAGTTGATTGGGACTGCGGTGGTACTTCTTTGGGCTGAGTTTGCTGAGACTGCGGTGGAGGGAGAGGGTTTTCGGTGGAATGGAAGTGATTGTTTTGAAAGTTGCGGTTGAAAGGTGGTCGATTGAATTGTTGGTTTTTGCGAAATGAAGGTGGTAAGTGATTGAATATCTGACTGATAAGAGCAATGACATTCTGAAACTCTTCTTCATCGTCATATTCTGAGTCAGCTTCATATGACTGCGGTGGAGAGTCATACGAGGTGGGATAGGTTTGAGTGTGAGGTGATTGGGCTACTAATGCGAGTGATCCTCCGAAGTCTGAACAGTCCTTGAGTACAGTGGACTCTTGAGCTTGCAATTCTCCATAAAGCTTATAGAGAGATAAAGAGTGAATCTTCCTATCACCTTGTACAATCATTTTGGCTGTTGTCCAGTGTCTTCCTAAGCCATTAAGAAACTGCAGATTTGTTTCATGATTGCTGCAGATGGTACCCGCATTGGATAGTTTTGTGACAATCAAGTTGAACCTTTTAAATGAGTCTTCCAAACTTTCTCCGGAGTGGGATTTGAAGTTATGGAATTCGTTGAGTGCTGTAGTGAGCTTTTTGTCTTGAGCCTGCTCTGAACCTTCGTACAAGTTTTTGAGAACATCCCAAATTTCCTTTGCTGATTTGCAATTTATGATGATGTCGAAGTTGTCAGGAGCAACTCCAAGAGATTTCATAAAAGGCAATAGCATCATTTTCCATCTTGTCTAGATCATCTTTTGTGGGTCGAGTCAAAGCTGGTTGACCTCTTCCATGCCTTGCTGTGGCTCCATCAGTTTGGACAGGGGTAAGGATTGGAACATGGGGTCCTTTTTCTGTAGATCTCCAGACATCTCTACCAAGTTGTCTGAGATATCTTTCCATCATTTGAGACCAGTGATGATACTCATTTGCAACCAGTATTGGGGCTCGATTGGAACCACTAACACTGTTGGAAACATTCAGTGATAATGATTGTGCCATTTGAAATTTTTGTTTAGAGATGAGCTTCAGTGGTATAGAGGGCTCTTTGAAAAATCAGAGTTCCGATTTTCAAAAAGTAACCACTATAGCTCTGATACCAATTTTTGAGAGAAAAACTTTTAGACACACTTGAACAAAATGGTTAGAACAAGTATATAGCGGAATAGTTAATCTTGAAGGATCTGTTAGCTCAACAATAATATTAATAGTTAGAAGTTAGCGAGTTAGATGCGGAAAGTAAAGTAATGTAAATGACAACAATTGTTATATCAAGAATACACGTAAGTTGATTCATAACTTGGAATGCATTCAAACCAATGTTAGTAAGTGAGATCAAACTTAGTGAATAAGTCACAAGGACTTGCTCCGAAGAGTGATTATAATCAGATATGTTTAAGTAAGAAGTGGAGAGTGAAGAGTGATAGAATGATAACTTTAGAATTTGTATTCAGATGAAATGCATAAGTTATCAGTAATCAGGAAAGGTATTCAATACAGGAGAATAAGTCTCTATTTATAGAGACATAGAACTACACTAGATTACAACTCTATAAGCAGCCATGCAAGGCATACAGGATAATAGAGTGTATTACATAAAAGACAAATAAAGTAATCTAGCTAATGACTGCGGTAGCTGACTCCGGGTGCTGATGCAGTTGCGGTAGCTAAGTTCAAGAGGGTCACTTCCATGATTCAACAGTATTCCCCCTAAAAACATTGAAAATAGTGAAATGTAGGGGTATGAACTCACCTCTAGTGTGTTCGTGTCTGGATAACGGAATTGTAGAGATAATCCTCGGGATAGCGTACGTGGAAATAACGGTATCCTAATAAGATTTAAACACGTATTCGTATTTAAATTAGCGAAATAGTTTATTAAAGTGTTAGACAACACTTAATTTATGTAAGGAATAATTACCGAGAATTATTTGATGTGTTGAGAGGGGTTTTCTGTCTAGCCTTCACCGAAATCCTTGATTTCGGTCTTAAAACCCTCAACTGAGAACCTGGTTCTCGGTCTTATGGTGTTTTCGGTCGTAAACGGGTTCTCGGTCAGCTTGAAGATTTGAAGATTGTTCTTCGTGTTCTTGGTGAAAAATATGAAGATTTGAAGGATTTTTCTTAAAGATTGGAATGTTCTTGTATGATATTTGAGAGCAAAATGAAAGTGTTTTCGAGTGAAAAAGTGAGAAAAATGACTTATTTTTTGGGGAATATATATATACATATATATATATATATATATATATATATATATATATATATATATATATATATATATATATATATATATATATATAGCGGTTGGGTTTTCGGTCGGAAAGACGTTTTCAGTCAGAAGGTTCTCGGCCGAAAATGGGTTTTCGGTTCCAAAGGGAAAAATCTTGATTTTTCAGTGTATTTTATTCCAAATACTTATATTAAAACATCATTTATATAATTTAAAGCATATTTAACCCTTAAGATCTTAATAGAATAAATAAAATTCAAATTTTATTTAAAGGGTTTGACTTTTATTGGCTTGAAAAATAACGGGTTGTTACACATGTCCATCTCTCTTGTACCACTACTCCGTCGATTCCTAAAAATCCATCGTCGACAAACTTCATCTCATATCGCCTGAGAAACCACCTCTAACAACCTTTCCTCTTCCCATCCGCGATTATATTATTGTTACTAACCATCACACACATATTCCTCTCTTTGTTTTCCTACCAACGCCATCAAACATCACAAACACCTAAAAGGAAATGCGATCTGCAACTTCAAGACCAATTTCACCCCAACATTTGAACTCGGTTCGGATTCAAAAACAAAAATTATATCAGAAGGATCGATGATTGCAAATGCCGATTGAAACAAGAAAATATTTTTGGAACTTTTTGCATCAGGTTCTTTCGTAAAACAATCGAATTTTTTTATGGAATTAAAGGACGAGTTTGATTCTTTTTCAACCAACATGAGTGCTGAGATTGTGAGGAGTTAGTGACATAGCGACTCAAGGGAGAGGTTCCAGACGTTGTTGAGGTCGTAATTTTTATGGGTTGAATTATTTAAGTTCATCGTAGAAGGCAAAGAAGTGTACGTAGTGAGGTCGCTTGGTCGGAGAAGACATATGGTGGTTGTATATATGATGTACATGATTGTACATATGCTTTCACTGGTTGTATGTTGATGAAACCTTATTAATTTTGTAATAATAAAACGTAATTGAATAATAAAAATACAAAAAAATAAGTAAGGGTATTTTAGTCTTGTCTGTTAGAAACCAAAATCAATAAAAGTTCCTGGGTCGGTTATATTTTAACTAAATGCTAGACCAAATTTTGGTTCTCTTATCCAATTCCTAGTATGTAAGTTCCTTATTTCTCGGCAAAACATATAAAAACCAAAGTTAACTCTTAGAAAGTCGACGGATTTAGGTTCTTCTATCAATATATCGATTTCAATGAAAAAATATTTAAAATACTAAAAAGAAAGTGTAAGAAGTGGAGGGGGACCATGAATCCACTATATACATACGGGACAATGCAAACAAAATATTCAGCACAACAAAAATAGATTTGAAACCCTTTAAAAAAATTTCGAACGCTTCCTATACATGAACCCTAGTTTATTGATTTCACAAAACAAAGAAGAAAGATGCATACTTGTGTCGTGCGACAGGAGGACGACGAACCAACGACATGAGGGTGGAGGGGCGATGGAAGGTTGGAGTGATGATGATGGCGGGATGAAGATGATGACTATGGAGAAGAGTGATGATGTCTACGTACAGAGAAGAGAGATGCATTTTTATTTTCTAATATTTATTTATTTATTTATTTTATAAATGGTTAGACATGTATAATTTTTACTTCTAGAAGATGTTAATTTTATTAGTCATTTTTCGGCTTCTATAAGAAAAGGGTCCACAAATATTTTTATGTCTGAGGCCTTTGAAAAAAAAAACGGACTTTCAAGTGAAATGTCAGCACGTTCGTAGATATAAAAGTTTAGAAGAACTTTTAATCAAAAAAACAACACGAGTTTGGATTTTACTTATGAATTGATCAGCATTCAATATGTTTGATACAATCTCTAAAGAAGTTCTTAACGGATAAAAAAAACTCATGTAATAAGATAAAGAGCTTTACCTTATCTTAACCATTAAAAGTTGTAATCATTTAAAACTAAATGATTAATTTTTTCATTGACATGCTATACGTAAAACATAACACAAATCAACCGCTAAATAAATGATTTGATTAAACCCACTTTTAATTATTTTTTTTGCCCATAAATAATAGAAAAGTAATGGTTAAAGTCAAATGCTCACCGCCCAATTTAACTAATTACGCGTCTATTTAGGATCGTTAACGACTAATCAATTTTATAACCACCATTTTATTTTTTGTGTTCTGCTATCGTTTTCACCTTTACCTAACGATGTGAGTTGATTTAAGAAACCATTAAACTTGAATATATAAGATGGACGTATCTCAATTCTCAAGAATACATCTACGTTTAAAAGTTTAATGCAAACCTCTAAAAAATATTTGAATGATTTTTGTTTTTTAAATTTTTAAATTTTATTTTTGAAATATAACACATCTAAATATGCATGCATATTTATGTTTTATGGATTTTTTGACATTTTCAAGTTGCAATTCACTTAAACATTGACAAAAAGACAAATGTGAACGAACACATACATATATATATATATATATATATATATATATATATATATATATATATATATATATATATATATATATATATATATATATATATATATATTATTGAATTAAAAATAATTGAAAAATATTATCTAGTTTCACTATAAGAGTATTTTAGTCTAACTGAGATAAATTTAAAAAAAGAAAATTCTAGACTTTTGGGGATAGTTAATTCTCTTGATTTTAAAATTCTAATTTTTGAATTAATTCAAGTTTAATTCTAACGTAGTTTTTAATTATACCCGATTTTATTTTCTCAAAATAACATTCTGTTACAATAATATTCTATAAGAATGTCAGAATACATATTTGTGATAGAATACATATTTTGATTAAATAAACTTTTTGAAGAAAAACAACATTTTTGAACCATTAGTTAAAAAGTACAAGATCATTGTATATTCATGGACATCTGAATGTAAATTTAGACTCATACATGTTCTTACATAATAAAGGTTTTATACATTTTAATACAATTGTACGTATTCTAATAGACTGTCATAAATATGAAATAAGTGCTTAAAAACATAGCATTCTTAAATATACAATTGTGGAACGAATGCATTTGATCTTCTTCAATGGTCCAGAGTCAACTTGATTCCAACCATTCTTACGAGAATGACATAATGTGAGACTAACAGTAAGCAAGAATTACATTTTGTCAGAATACCATTTTATGAGAATAAATTTATCTTCATTATCTAATACATATACAACACCCTGTCTCTGAAAAAAAAAGACCTGTAACGTCCAGTTCCTGGTATGTATTTAATTCATAATTATTCATTTTTGTATGGAAACTCGATGAGTTGGAGGCTCCAAAGGCATCAAGTAGAGATGGACTGGGTTTTTGTTGGATTAGTGTCTAAGACTGTAACTATATTTGGTAATTACTTGACCTGGTTGTGCATGGTCCTTTTGGGTTGCTTTCACCATAGCAACTTGACATGATGATTTGTTAAGAGAGAAGAGATATTATTGTTTATATATTATGAGAATAATATACTAAAGGAATAATATTGTTATTTGATTAATATAAGTCATATATTAATTGAGAATTAATTTGGTGACTTAAAGAGGTTAATTGAATAAAGAGGCATAAACTGTCAAATGTGCGATAGTTGTGCTTTGGGCTATGTATCCTTATAGATGATGGGGTGGACGAAATTTAGGGTTTGGGAACCTTAAATTTGTCCAAGCCTAGAATCTAGAAGGATCTTGGATTGCTTAGGGCCTAAGTTATTCAATTAGGGTTAAAGGTGGAACCCTAGTATCCCATAGTATAAATAGATCCCTAGGGTGAGGGAAATCGGCACTCATGCAAGGCAAGGAACCCTAGGGCCGATTTCTCACCCTCTTCTCTCTCTCTTTCTCTCTCTCTCTCTCTCTCTCTCTCTCTCTCTCTTTCTATCTCTCTCTCTCTCTCTCAAGATCATCCTCTTCCTAGTTGGTGTTTATGAGCCATTAGAGGAGTGACAATTGTGACTCTAAGCTCTAAGAAGAAGAAGTATCAAGCAAGTAATCTAAGGTATTGTTCTGGATCCAATTTCATATGATTTGATTCAATTGTTTACATTAGATCTAGTATTGTAAGTCTTGGATTCAATGCATGTTCAATTAGAGAAACCTAGATCCAAGCATTAGGGTTTGCATGTGCCCATATGAAAGTTCTTATGGCTCAAACCCAACAGTGGTATCAGAGCCTTGATTGATTTCTATTGAATTGATGCATTGGTTAATTGCTTGTTGCTTGTAAAATTCGATTTTTGGTCTTCTGCCTGATGAACTCGGCGAGTAGCTCCAACTCGGCGAGTCCACAGTGGGTACTCGGCGAGTTCGAGCGTCAGAAAGAGGGAGTTTCGGGATTTCTTGCTGTTTTACTTGAGGAAACTTGCGTTAACTGTTTTGGGTCATTAAAATCCGATTTTAACCATATATATGAGTATATTCTTGACCAAACAAAAGATAATTACGAATTAGTTGAATAATAATTTCCTTATGTGATAATAATTGATTATTTGAATTAGATTGGTTAATTATTTTGCAAGTAATATTGAAGAAGATCAAATTGAGATAATTTAATTCTTGATTTACATTATTAGCTTTTTGATCATTATGTTTTGAAAAGTTTAAAACTTGTCCTCAAGTTTTGAAATTAAATTTTTTTTTTGTGATTAAAAGTTTAATTTAAATAATTTAAATTTCAAATCCTAAAATTTTACAAGTTTAAAATTCAACCCTATACTATTATATGATTACAATCTTAGTATACTATTATATGTAACGCCCGTAGATCTGGGCTAGTCAATTTAGGGATAATAGGGGTTGAAAACGACTTTTCGGCAAAAGATTATTTAGAATAAATAATCTTAACCAAGTTATATTATATGTCACAAGGTTTCCGTACATATAAAGAACGCTGAAATCCGAGTTATAACGAAGAAGTTATGGCTCGTCGAAGTTTTACGGCAAAACCGATACGGCACCAGGAAGCGTAAAAAGTGAATTTACGATAGAAGACTTTTTAGCCTTAGTTATCTAAACCAAAGTCGTAGATTATGTTAAAACGAGAAAATCCATAAAAAGAACGTCCAAATCTGACTTTGTATGAGGAAGTTATGATTTTTCAAAGTTTCGGCTTAGGAGTGTACAGTCCGAAACTCGAATTTTAGTTCGAGTGGTTTTTGGCTTACGCGACCTAAATGAGAGTTAAATATCTCATTAATAGGAACTCAATGGTAAAAAGATGGACGAAAACGGAGTTCGTATGAAGGAGTTACGAATTCTTCGCGGTTATTTAACAGTCTAAATGCCTCCTACTGTTAAATTTATGATCGGTCGAGAATTAGCCGACGGAGTCAAAATGAAAGTTGTAGATATTTTTTTTTACCTACGCATGGATATAAAGAACGTCGAAAACGGAGATAGTATGAGATAGATATGGACGAAGCTTAGTCTCTACTCTTCGAGCGCGATAGATTCGATACAATTTTATAAATCTGAGATAGAATGAGAATTAGCCAACGGGGTCTAAATGAAAGTTGTAGTACTCGTAAATACCAACACGTGGATATAAATAAAGTCGGAAACGGAGCTCGTATGCGAAAGATATGGACGAAGCTTCGTCGCTACTCTTCGAGCGCGATAAATACGATACAGTTTTTGTAAATATGAGATAGAAGAAGAATTAGCCGACGAGGTCTAAATGAAAGTTGTAGTCCTCGTAAATACCAATGCGTGGATATAAATAACGTCGAAAACGGAGCTCGTACGCGGAAGATACGGACGAAGCTTAGAGGCTACTTTACTATAAAATTCCTATAAATAAGAGATGAACTCTTCATAATTTCTTCACACCATAAGCCTCTCTTTCTCTATCTCTAACTTCTCTCTAACCTCCCTAAACCCCTCCCAAGTCTAGGGAACCTCCCTAGCACGAGAAGAAAGCCCCGGAGCGCCCGACGGCTCCGAGAAGAAAAGCTTTCGGCTCGGAAACGCTGCTTCAGCGAAGCCCGATTTTTTTTTTTTATAAAAAAAAACCGTTGTAAGTGAGCTACGCCTATACTATATTTAATATAGCTTTTATTTAATTATAGTAACATTTTTAGGACCTTAAAATAATTATTTGGGCTATTATTATGAGTTATATTGAGTGTTATTTAACGCTTATATAATAGTAATAATAACTAGACTATTAATTAGTCGCGGTTAACGTTAAAAACTAAACCCTAGTGGTATTGATACTAGGTTTTGTCGAGGAAAATTGTTTTGAGATAACGAAGCACTGTATGAGTTCGAAATCACCACCTAATCAAGTGAGTGCATGGTCCCTTTCATCTTACACATAGATATGAAGTATTTTAATATAAATTACGTGTTATGTGTGCATATTGTCTGAATACTTGCTGTCTATGCTGGGTGAAAGATTTTTATACACGTTTTAAATGATTTAAACTGTATATGTATTTTATATCTACAAAATGTGTTGGGTAAAACATGGGTAGATGATCATTAGCAGCTGCGCTTGACCAATGTGTCATTGGCAACAATGGACTTCATGTTGTTTCCTTAGGATGATCCTTAGGAATGAATGAATGAGAAATAGCTGATTCTTAGGGTAGATACTTAATGATGGGGATGGGTAATTGGGTTGATTGTTTGATTGTTTAAACATAATAATTATATTATTGTGGGTTGAAAACCCTATGTACTCACCAGGTTTCCGAACCTGACCCACTCAGTTTATTTATATCACAGGTGTTGATATGAAGTCACATTACACTGAGAGATTTAAAAGAGATGTAGATCACTAGTGTAAATGAATGTAAGTTCTGTTTATGCTTATGTTTCTGTATTGACGATGACATCCCAAATGTTTTATAAGTGAATAAAAATATATTTCTTTAGAAATGCTTTGATAACCGATTATCATGTTTTTCTGGGAACAAATTCCGCAATCTTTTTTATTAAAATAGATACTCTGATTTTTATAAAACATAAAAAAAATCGGTCTTTTCTGGCCGTAAAAATGGGGATGTCACAATATGCATGAGAATAACTATGCTAGTCTTACCGTTAGTAGGCTTCATTCACGAAGCCGGTCTATAAGGTGGGTATAAGGTTGATGCCTATAAAATGGCGCTTAATAGGTGTACACTCACACCTACCACTTGCTTGATCGGTGGAGGGTCGTTAGCCGAACGGGTAGAATAGGGAAACTCTCTCTCCTCATTAATAAGTATAATGAATCTATAAAGTAACTAAACTATTTTATAAAATTCCCAATCTTAGTTACTTTAGGAAAAGTAAATTGATGCAATCCCATGAAATTGCACTTTGCACCCTTGATAAGAAGTTAGTGGAGCGTGTGTGGTTTACTGACACAATAATTGGTTCTAAGCAAAGGTGGCAAATGGTGATTCATTGTTTATCATAGTTCGATGGAGCGTGTGTGGTTTACCGACATATCAAATAGATGATTGTAACAATGAAGGCACCATGTAGATTTGCATGGTAATTCACACCCGCTTTGTGATCCTCGATATCCCAGTCACAAACAGAGGGCATATCGAGATTTAAACATGCCATTGAAAGGTTCAATGAATCTCTAAAATCTAGGAATTCTCAATAAAACTTAAGGTTATGTTTTCATGGTGAAGAATTAGTGAATCGTCATTCACTTACCTTCAAATTATTTGCATGATTAGATTACGGCATCCCTTTTCTAATATGTAAATAATGTTGTTGGGTCCTAGCCCTAATTTTTCATTTTGGGTGCTTAATTAGGGATCCAATTCTAATCAAACTTTGACCTTTCTATTTGTAGATGTCGAACGCAAACAACGCTGTTGCTAACTCATTCACACTGATGAGTCTTTGCCAAATGGTGACCTTCGATGGTACGAACTTTAGCGAATGGATAAGATACATTCGTACCATTGCACGCTACGAGGATAAAGAGTATGTCCTTGATGAAAATCTCGAGAAGGTCAACCCACAAATTGCTTCTCCCGAAGAGATGGCTGTCTTTGAGACACACGAACGTGATGCAACGAAAGTCCATTGCATCATGATAGCCACTATGAACCAAGAATTCCAAAAGTCCTATGAGGACATGTATCCGTATGAAATGCATCAAGACTTGATGGAGAGGTACCACCAAAGCACGAGGCAAGAGCGCTACGAGATCATCACTAACATAATCACCACCAAGATGGGAAATGGAGAATCGTTGACTGTGCACTTGAAAAAGATGCAACAATATGTTGATCGTCTTTGCAAGTTATATGTTAAATTTGGGGAGGATTTGGCCATCGACGTTGTTCTTCATTCCTTGCCTTCATGCTACAACCAATTTAGGATGACCTACCACATGAACAAGGAAGAGGTCACCCTAAGCAAACTCCAAGGACTCCTTAGGACTGCTGAGAGCAACCTAAAGGACAAGTCTGTTGCACCATCTCCCGCACCAACCGCTACTCCTGTTTTGGCTATAGGGCAGGGAAAGGGCAAAAAAAGGAAGGATCCGTCAAAGAGCCACCACAAGGGAAAGTCCCAATATGGTTCTTCTTCTAGTGGGAGCAAGGTTGATCCCGCTAAGCCCAACCCTAACCCGAAGGAGGCAAAGTGCCATCATTGCCACAAGATAGGGAATTAGAAGAGAAGCTGCCCGGAATATGATAGCTTCATTTTATTTACTTCTTTTTATAGTTTATTTTAGTACATTTCATTCGCATTTTAGTTAACTTCCATGCATATTTTCCCTTTTGTTATTTTTATGACCATTTCGGGGTACTTTCTAGTTTCTTGAGCATTATTGCAGATTTTCTTGGAAACTAGCGGGGCGGCACTCTTGGGAGGCGATTGGGCTTGAAAGGAATTGGGGATTTCGTGCTTGATGGCTATGAAGGTGACTCAAGGGGTGGACCTGTCAATTGCTTGAAGACTTGGAAGAATTGAGATTTAAATTTGAAAGACGCGGGAGAATTCTTGAGTCTGCAAGATCAATATTTGGGAGTGTGCGGAAGTTTAGAGTGAAGTGGATGGACAAATTGGGCTTTAATTGAAGAAATATTGAAGAAAAATGGGCTAGGAGTTGATTGGATTCGAACTGGGCCAATGGATTAGTTGTGGGGGCCCAAAACTTGAAGAAGCCCAAAATTACCCATCAGAGCCCGCGGCCCGCGTAAGATTCCCCGCGGCCCGCGTGGGTTCCTGACTAGGGCAATTTCGGGATTTTGCTAAGAGCTCTATTTTGGGAAGTTTGGTGTGCCTCTTTAGCCTTATCTTGAAGGTCCGATTTTGAGACTTTCTCTCTACAGTTTGGAGCATTTTTGGAGGCCAAGAACACTTGAAGAATATCTTCTTTTCATCTCTTGAATCTTGTCAAATGTTTGGTACAATCTCATCTAACTTTGTTCATTTGAGTTTAGCCATGCTTGGCTAAGCAAATCTTGGTTGACTTTTTGTTGAATCTTTTGAACTTTTGTTGGATGTTGAAGAATCCAAGAACTTGATCTTAAATCTTTATGGAATTGTTTTGTGTTTTATCATATTATCACTACTAGTATGTTTTTATTCATGAGTTTAAATATGTTTGTGGTGATTAGTTGGCTAATTTCTTGATTAAGTAAATGATCCTTAAATTAGCAAGAAACAAATGATTTTTGTGTTGTTTTTGCTTCACACAATCATAAAAACATTTCCTCCAACATGATGGTGAAAGCATTTGACCCCTCTTGGATTTGGTGACTTTTTGGTTCTTAATGCTAGTTGACTTTCACTAATTACATGCTATTTAGAATTAGTGACTTTGACTAAGGAAATTGTTATGAGCTTCTCTAGCCATTTCAACAATTAAGAAAAGTCTAGGTAATCTCAAGCTCCTTGAATTGCTATAGCCAAATTAAGGATTTAAATCAAAGTATTGCACCATTGGATTCTAATGATATGTTCATCAAAAGTCAAAGTGAGGAAACTTTAAGTCAACCATCTCTCCTTTATTGATTTTACATCAAACTCTTATTTTTGTTGCATTTGTCTATTTAAATCATAGTTAATTCTAGTTTGTTTCAAGTATTTCAAAACACCAACACCCCCCATTTTATTTTTATTGTCATTTTACAAGTATTTTTACAAAGAGATTTTTCATAGAGTTATAAATTGAACCAATCTCCGTGGATCCGATCCCTTTACCACTATACACTATTTTAGTGTGTAATATTTAGGGTTATTATTTGTGTTGGCCTCGACAACCACCAAATTTTTGGCGCCGTTGCCGGGGATTGGTTTATTTTTAATCAATTTGTTTCTCTATGCCCAGATCTCAGTGTACAGGTGACTTGATTTACAATCCGGAAATCGAAAAAGAAGCAAGGCGTTTGGCGAAGGAAAAACGAGTTGAACTTGGTCAAACTTCTAACCCCCACGGGGACCCGGAGGTTGAAACCGCTTCATTAAGTGATATAGAACCCGATTCTAGTCCTGACCCTCACCAAGAAATTCTCGAAACACCACCCCTACAACAAAATCCACCCATTATTGAACCAATTGCAATGGCGGACGGAGGAGAAGTTCCCAAAAGAACTTTGAGGCAAATGATGGAGACCGATGTTACACAAACTCCAACCGGTATGAATTACCCGATTTTGGAAGGAGGCTCGGAGTTGAAGTCAAGTTTAGTCCATCATCTACCAACTTTTCATGGATTGGAGAATGAAGACCCTCATAAGCATTTGAAGATGTTCCACATTATTTGCACTAGCATGAAGCCACAAGGGTCAACCGATGACCAAATCAAGCTAAGGGCATTCCCCTTTTCATTGGCCGATAGAGCAAAAGATTGGTTATTCTATCTTCCACCGGGGTCGATCAACTCATGGACCGACATGGCAAGATCTTTCCTTGATAAATTCTATCCCACCTCAAGAGTCTCAAGTCTTAGAAATGAGATTTGTGGAATCCGCCAAGGTCAAAATGAGACTTTCCATGATTATTGGGAGGGGTTCAACAACTTGTGCTATAGTTGCCCACAACACCAAATTCCGGAACAACTCCTCATTCAACACTTCTATGAGGGATTGTTGCCAATGGAGAGAAGACTAGTTGATGCCTCAAGTGGTGGAGATGTCTTTAGTAAAACCCCACAACAAACAAGACAACTTTTCAACACCATAGCCGCAAATTCACAACATTTTGGCCCTCGCCAAGACATGAAGAAAGACACACAACACAAAGTCAATGAAGTGGGAACATCAAATCTTGAGTCTCAAATAAAAGATCTAACCTCCGTTTTCCAAAAGCTACCCATGGGATAAACTCCACAAGTGATGGTTTGTGGAATATGTGCAACAATGGGACATCCTACGGATATGTGTCCCATCCTTTAAGAAGATGCGGAACATGTGAATGCCACAGGAGAGTTCCAAAACTACTACAACAAACCATCCGGTTACCAAAATGCATATAATTCGAGTTGGAAGCCAAATCCCAACGTGAGCTACAACTCAAGACCATTGCCTCAAAATGCATTGGTTAGACCGTCCTATCCACCACCATAACCTCAATACCAACATCAACAACCACACTATCAACCCAAACCACACCCTCCACATCATCATCAACAACCTCCTTAATCTCAACCAAGTAGCTCCGGAATGTCTCTTGAAGACATTGTCAAATCTCTAGCCACTAGTACCCAACAATTCCAAAAAGAGACAAGGACTAGTATCTCCAACCTTGAAGCACAAATGGGAGATATAGTTACATCTATAAGCAAGTTGGAATCCCGTGGTAAACTCCCTTCTCAAACCGAAAAGAACCCAAATGTCAATGTGGTGACCTTGAGAAGTGGCAAACAAGCCGGAGAAAGTACTTCAAAGAAGAAGCCAAGGGAAGAAGAGGAAGAAATAGAGATCATTCCCATTGAAGAACCTATAGTCAAGAACGATGCACAAGTCGGAGCCCCAAAGAAGACTACCCCTTTAGTAACACCGATAGCCACTCAACCACCGTTCCCCTCTCGACTTGCGACTTCAAAGAAGAATATGGAGGAGAAAGAGATTTTGGACACCTTCCGAAAGGTGGAAGTAAACATCCCTCTACTAGATGCAATCAAGAAAATTCCAAGATATGCAAAGTTCTTGAAAGAACTTTGCACCAACAAGAGGAAGTTGAAGGGAAATGAGAAAATTTTGATGAATGAAAACGTATCCGTGGTTTTACAAAGGAAACTTCCACCCAAATGCAAAGATCCCGGGATGTTCACGGTTCCTTGCAAGATTGGAGATGTCACTTTTAGTAGTGCTATGCTTGATCTTGGTGCCTCTATCAATGTCATGCCTTATTCGGTGTATTAATCATTGAATGTCGGACCCTTAAGTGAAACCGGTGTCATAATCTCTCTTGCGGATAAATCAAGTGTCTTTCCTAGAGGTGTTTTGGAAGATGTCCTAGTGCAAGTGAACCAATTGGTCTTCCTGGCGGATTTCTATGTGATTGATCTAGATGAGCAAGTGTCCTCCAAATCGGCTCTAATCTTGCTTGGGAGACCGTTCTTGAAGACGGCTAGGATGAAGATCGATGTATATGCAGGAAGTTTGATAATGTGTGTAAAACGCACTAGTTTTAATCCTATTACTTCAAATACAAATTAAACACACGAAAGGCAGTGAACCTATCGATTAATAGTGTAGTTTAAGCAAGTAGGGTATCGAACACAGGGAACGGTAACAATCAAATTAAGTACTAGTATTACCTAATTAAAAACAATTAATAAAAGAGGGGGTTTCTCTAGTTTTGCAAGACTAGAAACTTAATCAATCAGTTAACTTTCAAACAAAGACAATTAACAACTAAGAAGAACAAGAAAGGACAACTAAATTCAATGATAAAAGAGACTTCTGTTCAGATTCGATTCACTTATTCCTATGGTTGGTTTCGTGGTAAGTGCAATGGATTAATATGTCAATGGTTACCTATTCCTAATGTGATTGGGTTCATGTTCATTATTACCAATCCTTTAGTAGACAAGTTAATTCAAACAATGGCCACTTGATTAAACTAACAAGTTTCCTAGTGTTTAGTTCGTATCAAGCAAGACTTATAATAATAGTTAATCAAATTTGTTCAATTCAATCAACTCATGTATAGATGTTCATCACACATGCTCACACATTGATTTACATATTTTATAGTTAACCCTAGTTTCATATTCACTATTCCTAGGCATACAATCTTATATTCATAAAACTATATGAATCAAGTAATCAAGAAGATATTCATGCAACTCAATCACTTATTTGTTAACTAAAAACATTTATCATCAATACATAAGGATCTTTAATAAGCTTAACAAGATGAATAACCATATTAATATCAATTCAACCACTCAATCAAACCATATTCATAAGATTCTCTCATCCAAACAGAAGTAAAAAGCTTTTAGCTCATATCTAAAGCAAGTAATAACCTAAAATCAAAATCTAATGATTCAAACATGGTTCAAAACAAAGATTAAGAAAAGAAGAATGATTATTTGCCTTTGATACCCTTCTGAATTGTCTCTTATGTTGCAATCTCGAAAATAGCAGCTCGAAGAACCCTTCTGGTCTTTAAAAGTCGCAGCTAGCCTCCACAAAAAGTTAGGGTTCGAATGAGAAGAGTTTCTATATATAAATTCTGAAAACAGCGTCAACTCGACGAGTTTTCACCAAAAACTCGTCGAGTTTTTTCGATAATCCGCGTATACAGCGTGTACAGCAAGGCATCTTCGAATCTGGAACATTCTAACCAACTCGTCGAGTTTACTTGGAATCAACATTTTCTCAAAACACAAAATTCGTCCGAAATTGTGTCTAGTTTTCATAACATTTTGAATCTCGTCAATCGGAGTTACGGTTCATGAGACATGGCCAAAATACTGACGAGGGGTCAAGCTGTCCAGCAACATCCTTCTTTCTTCAAAATCCAAGATCCAAGCTTCCAATCACTCAATCCTCTTCTTTTTTTCACCCGAGCATGTCTTTTATTGCTGAAATTGAAATATTAAGCTAATTAAGTACCTTTTGTTCATAAAATGATATAAAATCAACAATAATTAATAAGATAATGAATGATTTCTATGACTAAATAAGCCCATATCAAAATACCCCACACTTGACTTTTGCTTGCCCCCAAGCAAAACCGAATTTTAGCACACTAATACCACATAAGACAATCCCAATCGAACCCAGCCATTATGCCAAGACCGCAACGCATGCATTTGTGTCTAAAATTTTCCTAAGAACCCCCCTCAATTCTAAATACTCACAATCCTCATAAACACTCGCCCACTTCTTTCGAACAACGCTCATTTTATGCATCCCTCCGAATCCATCCCCATAAAACTTTCTTAACCTCAAGTCATTTTTTTTGAGCAAACCAGCTCACGCGGCCAACCCGCGCAGAAGTCTTTTTTTTGCTTTTGGTTCTGTTGTATTCGAGGATGCTAGACGCGGCCAGCATGCGGCCCGCGCCCAGCCCGCGTGTTGGTCGTTTTGACTGATGTTTTGAGCTGTTGACTGCCTTGACTTTCGTTGACCAAGAGGTTTAATGAGTTGACCAACATTGACCCGGATTTGACCTTCCTTGACCAAAGATTAAACACCTCCAACACCCTTCTTCTTCATTCTAGCCTAACACATTCCTCCATTCTCTCTCTAGAAGCTCAAGAACACTAAACCCACTTCTCATTAAAATCCATTTTACCGGAGTTCTATCGGTCGGAATCTCGCGAAACCACCGCCATTCTTCTCCATTTTTCATCCTCTACAAACCCCACCCAAATTCTGGTCCAATCTGTGGCCGAAATTCCGAGCGCCACCACCACCCACCACCACCTTCTTTCGTGTTTTCCGGCCAACTCCGGCCACCAGTGGAGAATCCGAGCACGGGGTTTTGTTTCTCTCATCAAGAGCTTTCTAGTCATACCAATCTTCCCGCAAAAACTCACGAAAAATTTCCGTCTAATTCCGGGTGCCGCCACTCCATTCGCCGGAATGTCATCTTGAAGCTAGTTTGTGGGGTTGTTTTAGCGATTAAAGCGTCAAATACGGAGCAAAATTGCAAGCTTGGGGTATGTCTTGACGAAATCTTTTTGGTGGCACTAGTTCATCCCGGGTCTAAGAAATTGGGTAATCTCATTCCTATAACTTGATTGTTTACATCCCAATTTCCCATTTGTTGTTGGTATTGTGTGCCTTTATTGTGGCTGAAAATTATTATTGGTAAAATTTTGTCCCGAATAAATGTCAAAGCGTGCAAAAACGGGGACGGGAGCAACTTCCTCTAAGGGAGGGTCGAAGGGAAAATCCAAGGATCCCTCGTTTCGTTTGTTGAATCGCGAGGATCGTAAAACTTATGATTTTCTCGTTTTAAATAAGCGTCAAGTCAAGTCAACAAAATTCCTCCATAGGGAATCTTTTGCTAGTCTTGGGGTGCTCGATGGAGTCCAAGCGTTATTTAACAACATCAGGTGGGGTCAATTCCTCTATAACCGTGCCGCCACCTATGTTGAACCCACCTTGGAATTTCTTGCCACATTCAATTCCGAGGAGGAAGCCCAAACTGTCACCTTCCAAATGCTTGGTGAGAAACGATCCCTACCGCATCGGGTTGTGAACGCCCTGATGGGCACTCCAGTGGACAACCTACATTACCAATATGACCCATGGCCCGGAAACTTCAATGAGCATCACTTTTGGCAACAAATTACCAACGAGCCACAATACTCATCGTCTTCGTCAAAGGCCTCCTCCATAATCCACCCATGTTTGCGCCTAGCGCATCGAGTTCTCACATGCACCATTTTTGCCCGCTCCGAAGTGGGACAAATTTCAAAGGCGGAATTATTTTTTCTTTGGTGCATGACTCGTGAGAACGGTCCGCGGCCTGATTTTGCCTCCTTTTTCTTCACCAAGTGTTACAACCTCACAACTATGGACAAAGGAGACATTTTCATTGGGGGAATAATCACCCTCATTGCATCCCGGCCACCGCTTCAAGTTCATCTCTCTACTCTTCCATTCGAGAAGGCTTCCGGCCCCTCTAGCCTTGACGGCAACGCACTTCGCCGAATGCAACTCATCCGGGATTCGGTCGTCGGTCCCATGTGGATCCTTGACAACCAACCATACCTCATTCTCCCCCATGAGTATATAGGGAGTTTTGAGCCGACCGATCCCGAGCAATGGATCATTCCATCAGACTACCCTCCACCTGTAGATGATGAGGATGACCAGTTTCAGCCTGCACAGCAATTCGTCGAGCCTCAGTTCAAGCCGCAGCAGCAGGGGGGACACGAAGTCCCACCATATTTCCCCCCTATGTTCTTTGATCAATTTGCCACAATGTTCTCCACGGTGCAGCGCATCGATACCCAAACGCAAGAGAATACGAGAGCCATCCAAGATGTGGCGAGTCGTGTTGGTCGATTGGAGCAGTCCTTCCCTCCCATTTCCCGCCAGGTCCAAGATATATGGGACTACCATTATCGCCACGGGCATTTCCCGCCGCCCGACCCTCCGATTTAGGTCCTTTCCGCCCTTTCCTTAAGCATTGAGGACAATGCTTGTTCTTAAGCTTGGGGTGGGGCATTTCCCTTATCTTTTACTTTTTAATGCATTTTTAACTAGGTTGCATAACATTTTAGTATTAAGCTAATTTTCATTCATTTATTTTATTTATTTAAAATTCCAAAAAAAATCTATTTTCTTCTTTTTCACCTTTTATATTTTTGCATAACATTTAGCCTAAGGCATTAACATTCATGCATTTTTGTTGTCTGTTTATTCTCACCTCTCTTGGATACCATGGAACAGGTTCATAGTTATTGTATCATTATTGGTCCAAGATCTTGTTGCTATCTCACACATCGAACCGGGACCATTGGCTGCAGTTTGAGATTTCATACTTGGGATCAGATGCTGGTAGCTTAAAGGGGTAAGTGATCATGACCAGGTAGTTTCATGAAAAATTATGCATACAATACTAACAACTGTAGGATATACTATATCAATGGATGTTCTTAGCCTTGCGGTCACTACCGCCGAGATGATCACACTTGATCATGTTTGAACTGTTAGGATGAAGCATTGGTGCTTGTCCCCGAGTAGAATCCATATCCAGTCTCTTTACATCACCATATCTTTTTGCGATTTTCTTAGAATTTTAGAGAGTCTTTTAGTCCACATTTGGACATTTTCATTATCTTTGAAAAACCACAAGTTTGAAAAGGAGCTTACATTACATCTTTATGCTCCACACATGGTCATTTTCACACTTAGGCCATTCGGATTATATCATTACCCTTTCGGTTCCACTTACACACCTTTGGGAACCAAATTTTGAGTCAAAGGGTTTCTTGTTAAAAATTTCGATAGTTAATAAATTACCTTCAAGCAAAAAAAAAAAAAACAAAAACAAAAAGAAGCATGCAAATTTTCAGTTGCAACTATCTTAGATAGGTGGCCGGTTCAACTATTGAAAAAATTTCCCAACACCTTGGTCACCCGGCATTTGATATTCATTTGTATAGGTCTGTTTTATTGTATATAGATCGAGTTTTTCTTTTTTCGCAAATTGGTGATGTTAGGGAGACTGTCGAATCGGATACTACGGGAGGTTTGGGCCAACACTTAGTGAACCGATTCCTACAACGGTGCCCGAGCAATTAAACCAAGTTACACATGAGAGAAACCGGCGGACGTGAGATCAGAGTGTGCACTTAAAGAAGAGCTCCACCCGAGCCCATCCAGTTGCTTTCTCCCTACTACAGATGTTCTTCATTGTATGCATGTTCCATTAAGACTACGACTGACCATCCCTCCTTATTCACCTAGAGGAGTTGTCCTGGCTGTGGTTTATGGTCCCATTGTTATCGGATGAAAAAGTTGTGAGACATCAGCGAGATCAATTCTGACCATGTTGACTAACATCGAACAGGTTCCATGGTTCTATCCATTCTTTTTATTTCTAGGGTAGTTCGTCCCAAGTTCATTTAGTCTTGTCTTACTTGAGGACAAGTAAGGTTTAAGCTTGGGGTGATTTGATAGCTTCATTTTATTTACTTCTTTTTATAGTTTATTTTAGTACATTTCATTCGCATTTTAGTTATCTTCCATGCATATTTTCCCTTTTGTTATTTTTATGACCATTTCGGGGTACTTTCTAGTTTCTTGAACATTATTGCAGATTTTCTTGGAAACTAGCGGGGCGGCACTCTTGGGAGGCGATTGGGCTTGAAAGGAATTGGGGATTTCGTGCTTGATGGCTATGAAGGTGACTCATGGGGTGGACCTGTCAATTGCTTGAAGACTTGGAAGAATTGAGCTTTAAGTTTGAAAGACACGGGAGAATTCTTGAGTGTGCAAGATCAATATTTGGGAGTGTGCGGAAGCTTAGAGTGAAGTGGATGGACAAATTGGGCTTTAATTGAAGAAATATTGAAGAAAAATGGGCTAGGAGTTGATTGGATTCGAACTGGGCCAATGGATTAGTTCTGGGGGCCCAAAACTTGAAGAAGCCCAAAATTACCCGTCAGAGCCCGCGGCCCGCGTAAGATTCCCCGCGGCCTGCGTGGGTTCCTGACTAGGGCAATTTCGGGATTTTGCTAAGAGCTCTATTTTGGGAAGTTTGGTGTGCCTCTTTAGCCTTATCTTGAAAGTCCGATTTTGAGACTTTCTCTCTGGAGTTTGGAGCATTTTTGGAGGTCAAGAACACTTGAAGAATATCTTCTTTTCATCTCTTGAATCCTGTCAAATGTTTGGTACAATCTCATCTAACTTTTTTCATTTGAGTTTAGCCATGCTTGGCTAAACAAATCTTGGTTGACTTTTTGTTGAATCTTTTGAACTTTTGTTGGATGTTGAAGAATCCAAGAACTTGATCTTAAATCTTTATGGAATTGTTTTGTGTTTTATCATATTATCACTACTAGTATGTTTTTATTCATGAGTTTAAATATGTTTGTGGTGATTAGTTGGCTAATTTCTTGATTAAGTAAATGATCCTCAAATTAGCAAGCAACAAATGATTTTTTTGTTGTTTTTGCTTCACACAATCATAAAAACATTTCCTCCAACATGATGGTGAGCGCATTTGACCCCTCTTGGATTTGGTGACTTTTTGGTTCTTAATGCTAGTTAACTTTCACTAATTACATGCTATTTGGAATTAGTGACTTTGACTAAGGAAATTGTTATGAGCTTCTCTAGCCATTTCAACAATTAAGAAAAGTCTAGGTAATCTCAAGCTCCTTGGATTGCTATAGCCAAATTAAGGATTTAAATCAAAGTATTGCACCATTGGATTCTAATGATATGTTCATCAAAAGTCAAAGTGAGGAAACTTTAAGTCAACCATCTCTCCTTTATTGATTTTACATCAAACTCTTATTTTTGTTGCATTTGTCTATTTAAATCATAGTTAAATCTAGTTTGTTTCAAGTATTTCAAAACACCAACCCCCCCCCCCCCCCATTTTATTTTTATTGTCATTTTACAAGTATTTTTACAAAGAGATTTTTCATAGAGTTATAAATTGAACCAATCTCCGTGGATTCGATCCCTTTACCACTTGTAACGACCCATTTTTTTTTTTTTGATATTACTTTAGAAAAACATTAATAATAAAAACATTGTCGAAATAAAAGAAACATTGTTTGTTCACACCATAACACATTGCAACCACGTTCTCAAAAGCCAAACCGTACATCCTATCAAAATATCAGAGTACAATCCCAGTAAATCTCATAAATGCGGAAACCGAAGAATGTGTGTATGACGTGCCGCTACCGCGCCGGCTCCTTCCCCTTCGATGCAGAGATACCTGAAAACAAAACCGTAAACCTAAGCACAAAGCTTAGTGAGTTCCCCCAACGTACCGCATACCATACAAACACACAACACATATACTGCCAGGCTATTCTGGGGTGCCTGACTACCCGGTACGGCCATTCTGGGGTGCCGACCTACCCATACGGCCATTCTGGGGTGCCGTCTTACCCGTGTCAAGCCATTCTGGGGTGCTGACTACCCATCGGTCCTAACAACCGATCCTCGGGGACTATTTCACCTCTACTACTACTATCACATATAACATAACAAGCCAGCATGCATACATATCGTCACATACTGTCAGACGTATCTGGGGTGTCTGACTACCCTTCGGTCCGAACAATCAAACTCTACTACTATCACATACAGCATATCAAGCTATCATATAACATGTCAGGTACTAACGAACTTAGATGATATCACAAAGACAATCATCTATCATACAACTCCTACTGGTGGGTCGGCATTGAGGCCTTAGACCCACCGCTACTGGAAGGTAACTCACCTCAAAGTAGCTGCTGAACTGATCGGGAACCGACTGACTGCTGCTGCTCCGGGAGTCCTCCGGCTGCAATTTCCACGACATACTCAATCAAACACCGCTAACTGACCTTTAGGTAAAATGACCATTTTACCCCTGGATTAACTCTAAGCCAAAGCTGGAGTCAACTTTCAGGTGACCCGACTCGCCGAGTGGATCACCACTCGCCGAGTCCCTAGCAAACCAATGCCCTGGGTCCCTGGTTCTACTCGTCGAGTCGGGCTATGACTCGACGAGTTCACCTTCTAACTGCCATTCAACACCTTCATCCTACTCGCCGAGTTGTATGAACAACTCGTCGAGTTCATCTTCATCCGATGAACACTTTATGCTAAGACTCGCCGAGTTGTATGAACAACTCGCCGAGTCTGTTCTTGAGCTATGAAGATTGCCTTGGACTCGCCGAGTCAGGGCATTGACTCGCCGAGTCCTAACATGGGTGAGTTCAGCTCCTAACTCACCGAGTCACCCCCTGTGACTCAAGGCTCAACTCGACACATGAAGAAGGGACCAATTCGGTGACTCGCGACCAGACTCGCCGAGTCACCTATGCGACTCGCCGAGTCGTCGCCATGCACTCCTTAAATATACCGATTTGATCGGTTCCAGACCATGCCATTCATAGATCTGGACTTCTAGGACACGAATCACACGTAAAGTTTCCAACTTTACGTGTGGATATTCACCAATATGGATTATAAGGCTCAAAATGTCTCAAAATGGTAGATCTAGGGCTAACAAGCCTTATGAGACCAAAAAGCTAACAGATCTGAGCTCCTGGAGCTCAATCTTACATAGATCCAAAGGCCAAACGCCTTATTACAACATATAATGAACATGCAAACTTGGGGAATTGACCAAGAAGGACCCAAATGAAATTTTAAGCATAGAATCAAGGGGAAAACGGGTTATACCTCAAGGGAAATGTTGAAATGACACAAGGATGGCTGATCTCCTTCTCCTCTTCTTGATCTACTCCTCTTACTCTTCAAAACCTTCAAGAACACACCAAGAACACCTCAAACTCTCAAGGAAACAAGGGAAAACGATGTAGGGGGAGTTCTGGGGGTGAATGGGGACGAGTTGGGACAGAATGAGAGTTTAAATAGGGTGCAAACCCTTGAAACTTAGGGTTTCATCCCGCAGCGGTGACTCGCCGAGTCCAGGATATGGACTCGTCGAGTCGCCTACTTAAAACGCGTCCTGAGTCTCGTCCCTACTCGGCGAGTCGGACCCTATGACTCGCCGAGTCTAAGGCTAAATTAGGGCAATGCTCAAATAAAATTCACATACCGGAAACCAGGTGCTACAAATCTCCCCCACTTATTTTAGACTTTGTCCTCGAAGTCTGCTGCCCGATCCTGAAACAGCTCGGGGTAGTGCTCCATCATCTCGTCTACCGGCTCCCAAGTCCACTCTGAACCCTTGCGGTGCCGCCATTGCACCTTCACTAGCTCCACCCTCTTGTTCCTTAAATCCTTCGACTTCCTGTCGAGGATTGCGACTGGGCGCTCGATGTAGTTCAGGCTGTCATCAACCTGAATATCCTCCAAAGGTACTACTGCAGAATCGTCCACTAGGCACTTCCGCAACTGCGAAACATGGAAAGTGCTGTGGATCTGGCTAAGCTCGGCTGGCAGATCCAGCCTATATGCTACCTTGCCCACCCGGGCTAAGACCCTGAACGGTCCGATGAATCGCGGGCCCAACTTGCCCCGCTTCCTGAATCGGATGACGCCTTTCCACGGTGACACCTTCAGGAGGACCATATCCCCGACCTGGAACTCTAAATCGGATCGACGCTTGTCGGCATAACTTTTCTGTCGACTCTGAGCAGTCTGAAGCCTGCTCCGGACCTGCTGTATCCTCTCAGTCGTCTTGAGCACCACTTCGGTGCTTCCCATAACCCTCTGGCCAACCTCACCCCAGCATATCGGGGTCCTACACCTCCGTCCGTACAACATCTCGAAGGGAGGGCGGTCAATACTCGCGTGATAGCTGTTGTTGTAGGAGAACTCGGCCAAAGGAAGATAGGTATCCCAGCTACCACCGAAATCCAGAACACACGCCCGCAACATGTCCTCCAAAGTCTGGATGGTCCGCTCACTCTGTCCATCTGTCTGCGGGTGAAAGGCGGTGCTGAAATGCAGACGAGTGCCCAACTCGTCATGGAATCTCTTCCAAAACCTGGAAGTAAAACGCACATCCCTGTCCGAGATCACCGATACTGGCACCCCATGCCGTGCCACAATCTCCCTGATATAGATGTCGGCCAATTTCTCGGCCGATATGCTCTCCGGAATCGGAATAAAGTGAGCACTCTTGGTCAATCTATCCACGATGACCCAAATCGAATCCACTCCACGCGCGGTCCTGGGAAGCTTCGTGATAAAATCCATCGTGATATCTTCCCACTTCCACAGTGGAATGTCCAACGGCTGCATCTTGCCATGCGGCCTCTGATGTTCGGCCTTGATTTTCCTGCAGGTCAAGCACCGCTCGACGTACCATGCCACATCCCGCTTCATGCAGGGCCACCAATAGTCTAGACGAAGATCCCTATACATCTTCGTCGCCCCGGGATGAATAGAGAATCGGGACTTGTGCGCCTCCTCCATCAAAATCTGGCGCACGCCCCCGTGATACGGCACCCACACCCTACGGTGTAGTGTCAATAACCCTCGGCTATCATAATCGAAGGAGGAGACCTGACCTACTACGCGCTCGCTCTTCCGATGCTCCTCCTTGATAGCCTCCTGTTGAGCTTCCCGAATCTGCTCCAACAGGGGAGTCACCACAGTCATCCTCAAACAGGCGTCCCTGATCGGCGCCGCCTTGCGGCTAAGCGCATCGGCCACCACATTGGCCTTTCCCGGGTGGTAAAGGATCTCGCAATCATAATCCTTCACCACATCCAACCACCGACGCTGCCTCATGTTCAGATTCGGCTGGTCCATGAGGTACCTCAAGCTCTTGTGGTCCGTGTAGATGGTACACCGAACCCCATAGAGGTAATGTCGCCAAATCTTGAGAGCAAATACCACCGCCCCCAGCTCCAAATCGTGCGTCGGGTAGTTCGCCTCGTGAGGCTTGAGCTGCCTCGAAGCGTAAGCAATGACATGCCCCCTTTGCATCAGCACCGCGCCCAACCCAGAAATGGACGCATCGCAATAAACCACGAAATCCTCTACGCCCTTTGGCAGGGCTAAGATCGGCGCCTCACACAATCTCTGTCTCAGCGTCTCAAATGCAGCCTGCTGCTCGGGTCCCCACCGAAAGACCACGGCTTTCTTCGTCAGCCGCGTCAGGGGCACGGCTATCTTGGAGAAATCCTGGATAAATCTCCGATAGTAGCCTGCCAATCCTAGGAAGCTCCGAATCTCAGATGGGGACTTCGGAACCTCCCATCTCATCACGGCCTCGACCTTGGCCGGATCGACCAGAATCCCGTTCTGGTTGACGAGGTGCCCCAGAAATTGCACCTCGCGCAACCAAAACTCACACTTGGAGAACTTGGCATACAAGCTCTCCCTCCTCAGGGTCTCTAACACCTCTCTCAAATGCTCCTCATGATCCTCCCGGGTCTTGGAATAAACCAAGATATCATCGATAAAGACTATCACAGACCGGTCCAGCATCGGTCTGCATACACGGTTCATGAGGTCCATGAACGCGGCAGGAGCATTGGTGAGCCCAAACGGCATCACCACAAACTCGTAATGGCCATAGCGCGTCCGAAACGCGGTCTTCTGCATATCCTCCTCCCTGACCCTCATCTGATGATAACCCGAACGCAAATCAATCTTGGAGAACCAAGATGCGCCCTGAAGCTGGTCAAAGAGGTCATCAATCCTCGGAAGCGGGTAACGGTTCTTCACCGTTACCTTGTTCAGCTCCCGATAATCTATACACATCCGATGCGACCCATCCTTCTTCTTCACAAACAGAATCGGGGCTCCCCAGGGCGAACTGCTCGGCCGAATAAATCCCTTGTCCAGCAGCTCCTGCAGCTGCGTAGACAACTCCTGCATCTCGGGAGGAGCCAACCGATACGGTGCTTTGGCTATCGGAGTCGCACCGGGAACGAGGTCAATCCTGAACTCCACCTGTCGCTCTGGAGGTATCCCAGGTAGTTCTTCCGGAAAAACATCAGCAAAATCTCGAACCACCGGGACCTCGCTCACGGTCGCCTTACCCGCCTCCCGGGTGTCCATCACGTACGCGACATAACCCGCGCATCCCTGCTGAAGGTAGCGCCTAGCCCTCGCTGCTGAACACACAGTGGGTCCACACTGCGGCCGCTCTCCATGAATCACTAACTCTCCCCCGCTTGGGGTCTTGACTCGCACTAGCTGCTGTGCGCAATCTATCACTGCCCCATTAGGGCTCAGCCAATCCATACCAATAATCACCTTGTTCCCACGCAATGGAATGGGAACCAAGTCTACCAGGTAACACTCCTCAAACAGTCGCAGGACACAATCTCGAAACACCATCGATGCTCGCACCGATCGATCATCGGCAATCTCTACCTCTAACGGGCAATCTAACTCGCCTGAAGTCTCATGGAATCTCTTGCTAAGAGCAAGAGAAACGAACGATCGGGATGCACCCGAGTCGAACAATACCTGAACCGGGATGCCGTTCACATGGAACGATCCTAATACACATATATACACACGGAGCACATATCAATATCATAACAACGTAAAATAAAAGATAGAAGGAAGGAATCATACCCGTCACCACATCGGGCGCGGCGCGTGCCTCCTCGGCAGTCAACTGAAATGCCCGACTCCTCACCACTGGAGCCTCTGCCTTGCCCTGACGGCCATCCGTGATCCGCAGGGTCGCTGGAGCTGGCGCCTTCACTGGCGCTGAGGCTGTCAACATGGGGCAATTGGCCCTCTTGTGGCCCTTCTGGTTGCAGTGGAAACACAGCAACTCCGATGTCTGAATAACGGTCGCAGGAGCAGTGCAATCCCTGCTGATATGCCCAAACTTGCCGCACTTGTAGCAGCCTGACGATCCCATCCTGCACGCCCCCTCGTGCGGCCTGCCGCACCTCCCGCAGCGGCTCGGTCCCGACTGGCCTTTCGGCCTCCCATCTGATCCCTTGGGCTTCTTCCCCGAAGCCCCCGATGACTGACCATTCTCAAGTTTCCGTTTCCGGATGTGCTCCAAATCTATCTCTCTCTCTCTAGCCCTGGCAATCATGGAGTCCAGGGTAGGGCAAGCCGAAAAACTAACATGCTCCCGAATGTCGGCTCGTAGCATATCATGGTAACGAGTCCTCCTCATATCCTCGTCACCTGCATACTGGGGCACCAATAAAGCCCTCTCCCGAAACTTGGCGGTGATCTCCGCCACGGTCTCTGTCGTCTGCCTCATGTCTAAGAACTCCCTGGCCAGCTGCTGAAGCTCGACCGCCGGCGCATACTCTGCCCTGAACCTAGCCACAAAGTCCGACCAGGTCATTGCCTCGATAGCCGAGGCTCCCATCGAGTCACCCACTGACTCCCACCAATCTCGGGCCCGGTCCCATAAACACCCTGCTGCGTACCTCACCTTCGACCCCTCGGGGCAGAAGCTGATCAACTGGGCGGACTCGATATCCGCAATCCACCGCCTGGCGACAATGGGGTCCTTCACCCCATGGAAATCCGGCGCACCACTGCTCCTGAAGTCCTTGAAGGACAGTGTGCGAGATCCTGACTGGCTAGAGGCCAAGTCGCTCCTGAATGCCCGTAGACGATCCTCCATCATCTCCACGATCCCTTCCTTGATCGACCCAAAGATGATGGGGGTCGACTCAAGGATGCCCCTAGTGATCTCCGACGTGATGAACTCACGTAGCCTCTCCTCAATCGGCTCGGTGCCAGGTCCCGAACCTGACCCCTCTCCTGACCCGCCATCTGCCGGTCTCGGACGAAGTACCACCATTCTGCAAAACATTAATAATAATCATTAGTGGTACTGCTACTTTCTGAGGGATCTCAACTACTTACAGGTTCCTTGGTCTCGTCTTGGCCTTCCTCGGCTCGGGTACGGATCCTCTGCTTTCAGTAGCACGGGCCCATACTACCTTCCACATCTATCCGTACCTTCTCCGAGGAATTCCTCGACTCCACCAACTCCCCTCTACTACTGCTACTATCCGATATTCTCACCCTAGGCTCGCCCTAGGGAGAATTCAAGTTCAACACAACTGGTCCTCAGCTGCTGTAGGTCTCCTCATAATGCCAGTTAGCCACCACCTAAACACCACCACCTGTGATGAGGATTAGATCATCCTTCAAGTGAAAGGCCCGTCCCTACAACGGTTGGACTCAAACAAGAGCTGCGCAATAGGGCCAGTCCCAACACCTTGGGATTATTCAACCCTGATTACATGTGGTGTGACGTGTTTACCTAGTGGCTCACTCCCATTACTCAGAATCCCACCGAGCACAAAGCAAGCAGCATTCGGATAAGGAAAAACAGACTCAAGCCAAAACTGTTCTTAGAACAAGAAACGACACTTAACATAGGATGCTAAGCGCATACTATCAGGCATAACCTAAACAGGCTACCCTACTGCTGTTTGCTCAATTCTAGCATGCAATATTCAATAAGCTGATAAACATAACATAAACTTGTATGGGTACTATGGGGAATACTTACTTGAGCTCGGCCGGTCGCGCACGTCACACACTTTACTCTTTCTCGTGACTCTTTTCCGGGTTTTAAAGAATAATTTCTTTTTAAAAAAAAAAATCTTTCAATCCCTCGGTTTGAGTCCAAACACTCCCGAAGGCGTGTCCGAATCCCTCAAACCAGGGCTCTGATACCAACTTGTAACGACCCATTTTTTTTTTTTTTTTTTGATATTACTTTAGAAAAACATTAATAATAAAAACATTGTCGAAATAAAAGAAACATTGTTTGTTCACACCATAACACATTGCAACCACGTTCTCAAAAGCCAAACCGTACATCCTATCAAAATATCAGAGTACAATCCCAGTAAATCTCATAAATGCGGAAACCGAAGAATGTGTGTATGACGTGCCGCTACCGCGCCGGCTCCTTCCCCTTCGATGCAGAGATACCTGAAAACAAAACCGTAAACGTAAGCACAAAGCTTAGTGAGTTCCCCCAACGTACCGCATACCATACAAACACACAACACATATACTGCCAGGCTATTCTGGGGTGCCTGACTACCCGGTACGGCCATTCTGGGGTGCCGACCTACCCATACGGCCATTCTGGGGTGCCGTCTTACCCGTGTCAAGCCATTCTGGGGTGCTGACTACCCATCGGTCCTAACAACCGATCCTCGGGGACTATTTCACCTCTACTACTACTATCACATATAACATAACAAGCCAGCATGCATACATATCGTCACATACTGTCAGACGTATCTGGGGTGTCTGACTACCCTTCGGTCCGAACAATCAAACTCTACTACTATCACATACAGCATATCAAGCTATCATATAACATGTCAGGTACTAACGAACTTAGATGATATCACAAAGACAATCATCTATCATACAACTCCTACTGGTGGGTCGGCATTGAGGCCTTAGACCCACCGCTACTGGAAGGTAACTCACCTCAAAGTAGCTGCTGAACTGATCGGGAACCGACTGACTGCTGCTGCTCCGGGAGTCCTCCGGCTGCAATTTCCACGACATACTCAATCAAACACCGCTAACTGACCTTTAGGTAAAATGACCATTTTACCCCTGGATTAACTCTAAGCCAAAGCTGGAGTCAACTTTCAGGTGACCCGACTCGCCGAGTGGATCACCACTCGCCGAGTCCCTAGCAAACCAATGCCCTGGGTCCCTGGTTCTACTCGTCGAGTCGGGCTATGACTCGACGAGTTCACCTTCTAACTGCCATTCAACACCTTCATCCTACTCGCCGAGTTGTATGAACAACTCGTCGAGTTCATCTTCATCCGATGAACACTTTATGCTAAGACTCGCCGAGTTGTATGAACAACTCGCCGAGTCTGTTCTTGAGCTATGAAGATTGCCTTGGACTCGCCGAGTCAGGGCATTGACTCGCCGAGTCCTAACATGGGTGAGTTCAGCTCCTAACTCACCGAGTCACCCCCTGTGACTCAAGGCTCAACTCGACACATGAAGAAGGGACCAATTCGGTGACTCGCGACCAGACTCGCCGAGTCACCTATGCGACTCGCCGAGTCGTCGCCATGCACTCCTTAAATATACCGATTTGATCGGTTCCAGACCATGCCATTCATAGATCTGGACTTCTAGGACACGAATCACACGTAAAGTTTCCAACTTTACGTGTGGATATTCACCAATATGGATTATAAGGCTCAAAATGTCTCAAAATGGTAGATCTAGGGCTAACAAGCCTTATGAGACCAAAAAGCTAACAGATCTGAGCTCCTGGAGCTCAATCTTACATAGATCCAAAGGCCAAACGCCTTATTACAACATATAATGAACATGCAAACTTGGGGAATTGACCAAGAAGGACCCAAATGAAATTTTAAGCATAGAATCAAGGGGAAAACGGGTTATACCTCAAGGGAAATGTTGAAATGACACAAGGATGGCTGATCTCCTTCTCCTCTTCTTGATCTACTCCTCTTACTCTTCAAAACCTTCAAGAACACACCAAGAACACCTCAAACTCTCAAGGAAACAAGGGAAAACGATGTAGGGGGAGTTCTGGGGGTGAATGGGGACGAGTTGGGACAGAATGAGAGTTTAAATAGGGTGCAAACCCTTGAAACTTAGGGTTTCATCCCGCAGCGGTGACTCGCCGAGTCCAGGATATGGACTCGTCGAGTCGCCTACTTAAAACGCGTCCTGAGTCTCGTCCCTACTCGGCGAGTCGGACCCTATGACTCGCCGAGTCTAAGGCTAAATTAGGGCAATGCTCAAATAAAATTCACATACCGGAAACCAGGTGCTACACCACTATACACTATTTTAGTGTGTAATATTTAGGGTTATTATTTGTGTTGGCCTCGACAACCACCAGGATATCTGCAAGCCATCAAGGATGGAAAGATCAAGCCATCTCTTGCAGGTATATACACAATTAAATCTAGTAATTCATCTCACACTATTTCTTGGGTTCTTGATACAGGATGTGGTTACCACATTTGTTCTGATTTGCAGGGACTAAGAAGAGATAGAGATGTGGAGCAAGGAAGAATAAATCTAATCATGGGAAACAGAATATCGTCGCTTGTCACCAAGATTGGAGTATATTCTTTAGTGCTTAGTAATGGATTAGGTCTAGATTTAAATAATTGTTGCTACTCGCCAGATATGGCAAGAAACATCATTTCATTTCATGGTTTATTTAGACAAGGATTTAGATATTCATTTAATAATATGAATGGTTCTATTTATGCTTATCTAAATGGTGTTTTATACTTTGAAGCAATGCCTTGTAACGGAATTTATGAAACTGTTATGGTTGTAGATAACCTAGGAAATGATGTGTTGTGTATAGATTCTTCCAATAGTATGGATAAAGCATATTTATGGCATTGTCGTCTTGGACATGTCAACAAGAAGCGCATAGCCCAACTCCAAAAGGATGGAGTGCTGGAGTCATTTGACCTTAGGGAAGATGACACGTGCGAATCTTGTTTACTTGGAAAGATGACCAAGTCACCCTTCACTGGCACATATGAGAGGGGTGAGGGTTGATTGGATCTCTTACATACCGATGTATGTGGGCTCTTTAGATCCACCACAAAGGATGGAAACCGCTTCTACGTGACTTTCACCGATGATTATAGTAGATATGGGTATATTTACTTAATCAAGCACAAATCTAAAACGTTTGAAAAGTTCAAAGAGTTCAAGAATAAAGTGGAGAATCAATTGGGCAGGAAAATCAAGATGCTTTGATCCGATCGAGGAGGAGAGTAACTAAGTCTTGAATTCCACGACTATCTCAAGGAATGTTGAATAGTTTCACAATTGACGCCACCTAGGACACCGCAGTTGAATGGTGTGGCAGAAAGGCGCAATCAAACATTGTTGGACATGGTTCGTTCTATGATGAGTCGTGCTTCACTACCTATCTCATTTTGGGGGTATGCCTTGGAGACTGCCGCCCATATCCTTAACCGAGTCCCTACAAAGAAGGTTGCCAAAACACCTCACGAGATGTGGACAGGGAAAGCTCCCTCGTTGTCACATATCAAAGTTTGGGGTTATGAAGTTTTCGTAAGACGAGAAACTCATGACAAGCTCGAACCTCGTAGTGAGCGATGTATTTTCATCGGCTACCCGCATAAATCCTTTGGATATCTCTTCGATAGACCGAGTGACAATGTTGTCTTCGTTGCAAGAAGAGGGGTTTTCTGAGAGAGATAACTCATAAGCCAAGGAGACAGTGGGAGGCAGATCGATCTTGAAGAGATTCAAGAGTCGAGTAATGAAGGAACCTCTACCGCTGGTGATCAACCTGAGGAGGAAACTCCGGTTGAACCAATTGACGATTCATTACCTCTTAGACGTTCCGAAAGAGTTAGAGTTCAACCCCAGTTGTATGGTTTTCATATTACTACCGAAGGGGACACGTATATTAGTGATAGTACACTAATAAATCTAGATGAACCTAATTGCTATAAGGAAGCCATGGCAGGCCCAGAGTCTGCAAAATGGAAAGAGGCGATGGACAGCGAGATTTAGTCCATGTATGTCAACCAAGTTTGGAATTTGGTTGACAATGTGCCCGGACGTAAGACGGTTGGGTGCAAATGGATCTTCAAGAAGAAGACCGACATGGATGGGAATGTGAACACGTACAAGGCACGATTGGTTGCGAAGGGCTTTACTCAAACTCCCGGAGTTGACTATGATGAGACCTTCTCACCAGTTGTGAAGATTAAATCTATTAGGGTAATGCTAGCCATTGCCGCATTTCATGATTATGCTAGCCATTGGCTGAGGATGTTTACATGGCTCAGCCAGAGGGTTTTGTCGATCCGAAGCATCCAAATAGAGTGTGCAAGCTTGAGAAGTCCATTTATGGACTTAAGCAAGCATCTCACAGATGTAATCTTCCCTCTGATGAGAAAGTCAAAGAGTTTGGATTTGTACGAAGCGAAGATGAATCATGTGTATATGTCAAGGCCAGTGGGAGCATAGTTAGATTTCTCGTTTTGTATGTTGATGACATACTGCTCATAGGAAACGACGTCCCGACTCTGCAGGAGGTCAAGTCCTGGCTCGGAAAGTGTTTCGCTATGAAGTGTTGGAATAGTGTCTAAGGCTGCAACTATATTAGGCAAGTATTTGACCCGGTTGTGCATGGTCCTTTTGGGTTGCCTTCACCATAGCAACTTGATAGGATGATTTATTGAGAGAGAGTAAATATTATTAATATATTTTGAGAATAATATAAAGAATAATAATATTGTTATTTGATTAATATAAGTCATAGAATTAATTGGAATTAATTTGGTGACTTAAAGAGATTAATTAAATAAGAGGGTATAAACTGTCAATTGTTTGATAGTTAAACTTTAGACTGTAAATCCATATAGATATGAATTGGACGGATTCTAGGAGCTAAAGGATAGCTCAAATCGTCCAAGAGTTATCTAAGGAATGGATTTGGATAGCCTTAAGAGAAGATTATCCAATTAGGGTTTAGGTTGTAACCCTTAAGGAATCTACAAGTATAAATAGACCCTATGGCTAAGGGAAATCGGCACCTAACCTAAAGTAGAGAAGCCCTGGCCGAATTCCTCCCCTCTCCTCTCTCTTAAATCATCCTCCTTGCTATTTGGTGTTTGTAAGCCATTAGAGGAGTGACAATTGTGACACTAGAAGCTCCAAGACAACAAGATCAACAAGGAATTCAAAGGTATGATTGTAGATCTGTTTTATCATTGTTCTTATTCCTAAATAGTCATTAGAAGTCTTGGATTCAAAGCATGTTTAATTAGAAAGCCTAGATCCAAGCATTAGGGTTTTGCATGCGCACATAGGAAAGTTCTTATGGCTAAAACCCATCAGTGGTATCAGATCCTATCTTGGTTTTCTTTAAATTGTTGCTTGTTTGTATGAAACATAACTGCAAAATTCGATTTTTTGTGTTTCTGAGTCATGGACTCGGCGAGTTCCAAAGTGGACTCGGCGAGTTGGCTTGACTCGGTGAGTCCCTTTGTGCACTCGGCGAGTCCAAGCGTCAGGAATGGCCAGATTTGGGATTTCTTCATGATTATCTTATGGAAACTTACCTTAAGCATATTAGATCAACCCTAATCCGATTTTTTTGATATATATGACTATAATCTTGATCTAATTAAAGATATTTATCAACTAATAAAATATTTAATTTCCTTATATGATAATTAATTAATTATTTTGATTATTTTGGTAATTATCTTGAAAGAAATCTTGAATAAATTAAATATAGATAATTAGGAAATTAATTGTTAATTGAAATTATTTGTTATTTGATCCTCCATGTTTAAATGTTTAAAAGTTGCCCTCAAGTTTTGAAATTTATATTTTGTGATTAATAAGTTTTAATTTAGACAACTTAAATTTCAAACCCTAGATTTTTAAAAGGTTTAAAATACAACCCTATACTAATATAATATTACAAGAATAATATATATATATATATATATATATATATATATATATATATATATATATATATATATAACTAAAATGCTAGTCTTACCGTTAGTATGCCTCATTCACGAAGCCGATCTATAAGGTGGGTATAAGGTTGCGGCCTATAAAATGGCGCTTAATGGGTGTACACTCACACCCACCTCTTGCTTGATCGGTGGATGGTCGTTAGCCGAACGGGTAGGATAGGGCAACCTCATCCTCTCATTAAAAGTATAATAAGTAATACAAAGTAACTACACATTTTTTTAAAATTTCTCAATCTTAGTTACTTTAGGAAAAGTGAATTGATGCAATCCCATGAAATTACACTTTGCACCCTTGCTAAGAAGTTAGTGGAGCGTGTGTGGTTTACCGGCACACTAATTGGTTCTAAGCAAAGGTGGCAAAGGGTGATTCATTGTTTATCATAGTTCGATGGAGCGTGTGTGGTTTACCGGCACATCGAATAGGTGATCGTTACAATGAAGGCACCATGTGAATTTGCATGGTAATTCACACCCGTTTTGTGATCCTCGGTATCCCAGTCACAAACAAGAGGGGCATATCGAGATTTAAACATGCCAATGAATAGTTTCAATGAATCTCATCCGAACCTAGGAATTCTCAAAACATTTAGGACTAATAGTTAGGTTTTGTGATGGAGAATTAGTGAATCGTCATTCACTTACCTTCAATTTATTTGCATGTTAGATTACATCATCCCTTTTCTAGTATGTAAATGTTATTATTGGATCCTAGCCCTAATTTTTCTTATTGGGTGATAATTAGGGATTCTTATTCTAATCTATCTTTGTAGATGTCGAACGCAAACAACGCTGCTGCTAGTTCTTTCACGTTGATGAGCCTTTGCCAAAAGGTCACCTTCGATGGAACGAACTTTAGCGAATGGATAAGATACATTCGCACCATTGCTCGCTATGAGTATAAGGAGTATGTCCTCGATGAGAAGCTCGAGAAGATCAACCCTGAAATCGCTACTCCAGCTGAAATTACCGCTTTTGAAACTCATGAGCGAGATGCAACGAAGGTACATTGCATCATGATAGCCACCATGAACTCCCAATTCCAAAAGTCCTACGAGGACATGTACCCACACGAGATGCATCAAGACTTATTGGAGAGATACCACCAAAACGCGAGACAAGAGCGTTATGAGATTTTCACTAACATGATTTCTGCTAAGATGGGTCATGGAGAATCTCTTACCGTGCACCTGCAAAAGATGCAAAGGTATGTCGACCGCCTTCGCAAGTTAAATGTTGACTTTGGGGAAGACTTGGCGATCGACATGGTGCTTCACTCTTTGCCTCCGATGTACAATCAATTTAGGATGACCTACCACATGAACAAAGAGGAGGTCACCCTAAGCAAACTCCAAGGTCTATTGAGGGTCGCTGAGAGCAACTTCAAAGACAAGTCTGTTGCACCAACTCCCAATCCACCCGCTGCTCCTGTCTTGGCTATTGGTCAAGGAAAGGGAAAGAAGAGGAAGGCTTCGTCTAAGAACTATCGCAAGGTTAAAGCCCGAGATGGTTCCTCTTCTAGTGGGACCAAAGTTGATCCCGCTAAGCCCTGCCCTAACCCTAAGGAGGCAGAGTGCCACCACTGCCACAAGATAGGACATTGGAAGAGAAGCTGCCTAGAGTACCTGCAAGCCATCAAGGAAGGAAAGATCAAGCCATCTTTCGCAGGTACATAGACAATTAAATCTAACGATTCTAATCATGCTATTTCTTGGGTTCTTGATACCGGTTGTGGTTATCACATTTGTTCTAATGTGCAGGGACTAAGAAGAAGTAGGGATGTGGAGCAAGGAAGAATCAATCTAATCATGGGGAACAGAAGATCGTCGCCTGTGACCAAGATTGGAGTGTATTCTTTAGTGCTTAGGAATAATTTATGTTTAGATTTGAACAATTGTTGCTATTCGCCAGAAATGGCTAGAAACATCATTTCATTTCATGGTTTATATAGACAAGGTTTTAGATTTTCTTTTAATAATGAGAATGGTTCTATTTTAGCTTATCTAAATGGTGTCTTTTACTTTGAAGCTATACCATGTAATGGAATTTATGAAACTGTTATGATTGTTGATAACTTAGGAAATGATGTTTTGAACATAGATTCTTCCAATGGTATGGATAAAGCATCCTTGTGGCATTGTCGTCTTGGACATGTCAATAAGAAACGCATAGCCCAACTCCAAAAGGATGGAGTGTTGGAGTCATTTGACCTTAGGGAAGATGACACATGCGAGTCTTGTTTACTTGGAGAGATGACTAAGTCACCCTTCACGAGTACGTGTGAAATGGGTGAGGGTCTATTGGACCTAATACATACCGATGTATGTGGACCGTTTAGATCAACCATGAAGGATGGGAACCGCTTCTACGTGACCTTTACTGATGATTATAGTAGATATGGGTATCTCTATTTAATCAAGCAAAAGTCAGAAACCTTTGAAAAGTTCAAAGAGTTCAAAAATGAAGTGGAGAATCAATTGGGTAGGAAAATCAAGATGCTTCGATCCGATCGAGGAGGAGAGTACCTAAGTCTTGAATTCCACGATTATCTCAAGGAGTGTGGAATATTTTCGCAATTGACGCCTCCTAGGACACCGCAGTTGAATGGTGTGGCAGAAAGGCGTAATCGAACCCTATTGGATATGGTTCGCTTTATGATGAGTCGTGCTTCACTACCTATCTCTTTTTGGAGGTATGCCTTAGAGACTGCCGCCCATATCCTTAACCAAATCCCTACTAAGAAGGTTGCCAAAACACCTCACGAGATGTGGACAGGGAAAGCTCCCTCGTTGGCACATATCAAGGTTTGGGGTTGCGAGGTTTTCATAAGACGAGATACTTACGACAAGCTCGAACCTCGAAGTGAGCGATGTATTTTCGTCGGCTACCCGCAGAAATCCTTTGGATATCTCTTCTATAGATCGAAGGACAATGTTGTCTTCTTTGCGAGGAGAGGAGTTTTCCGAGAGCGAGAACTCATAGGCCAAGGAGACAGTGGGAGGCAAATCGAGCTTGAAGAGATTCAAGAGTCGATAGATGAAGGAACCTCTGCCGCTGGCACTCAACCCGATGAGGAAACTCCGGTTGAACCTATTGACGAGTCCTTACCTCTTAGACGTTCCGATAGAGTTAGAGTTCATCCCCAGTTTTATGGTTTTCATATTACTACCGAAGGGGACACATATATTAGTGATGGTACACTAATAAACCTTGATGAACCTAATAGCTATAAGGAAGCCATGGCAGGCCCGAAGTTTGCAAAATGGAAAGAGGCAATGGATAGCGAGATCTAATCCATGTATGACAACCAAGTTTGGAGTTTGGTTGATTATGTGCCCGGACGTAAGACCGTGGGGTGCAAATGGATCTTCAAGAAGAAGACCGACATGGATGGAAACGTACACACATATAAAGCGCGATTGGTTGCGAAGGGCTTTACTCAAACTCCCAGAGTTGACTATGATGAGACCTTCTCACCAGTTGCGAAGATTAAATCTATTAGAGTGATGCTAGCTATTGCCGCATTTCATGATTATGAGATTTGGCAAATGGATGTCAAGACCGCTTTCCTTAACGGAAAGTTGACTGAGGATGTTTACATGGCTCAGTCAGAGGGGTTCGTGGATCCGAAGCATCCAAATAGAGTGTGTAAGCTTGAGAAGTCCATTTATGGACTTAAACAAGCGTCTCATAGATGGAATCTTTGTTTCGATGAGAAAGTCAAAGAGTTTGGATTTGTACAAAGCGAAGACGAATCATGTGTATATGTCAAAGCCAATAGGAGTATAGTAAGCTTCCTCGTTCTATATGTCGATGACATATTACTCATAGGAAACGACATCCCGACTCTACAGGAGGTTATGTCCTGGCTCGGGAAGTGCTTCGCTATGAAGGACCTCGGAGAGGCTTCTTACATTTTGGGAATAAGGATAGTAAGAGAAAGAAGTAAGAAACTAATTGGACTTAGTCAGAATACTTACTTAGAGAAGGTACTAAAACGTTTTATTATGGAAAACTCGAAGAAGGGAGAATTACCGATACAAAGTAATGCCAAGTTGAGTAAGACTCAAAGTCCGAATACCGAAGCTGAGATAGCAGAAATGAGCTGAGTACCATACGCTTCCGCAGTTGGCTCAATCATGTACGCTATGACTTGTACTCACCCTGATGTAGCCTTCGCTTTGAGCATGGTTAGCAGATCAAGGGAATCCTGGCAGAGCACATTGGATTGCGGTGAAGAATATCCTTAAGTACTTTCGGAGGACGAAGGAATGGTTCTTAGTCCTCGGAGGGAGTGATGACTTGAAGGTGCGAGGGTATAGTGACGCCAGTTTTCAGACCGACAGGGACAACTATCGTTTACAGTCGGGCTGGGTCTTTACCCTAAATGGAGGAGTAGTGACATGGAAGAGTTCCAAGCAGGAAACCGTAGCTGATTCAACGTGCGAATCAGAGTACATTGCAGCGAGCGAAGTGTCGAAGGAGGCAATATGGCTGAAGAACTTCATCAGTGATCTTGGAGTTGTACCTGCCATAAAGGAGCCCATGGAGATTTTCTGTGATAACGAAGGAGCGGTTGCCTTGACCAAGGAACCGAGGGATCATGGTAGATCAAGACATATCGACAGAAAATATCACTTCTTTAGACATCATGTAGAAGAAGGACAACTCGTAGTGAAGATGATATCATCAGAAGATAACCCAACATATCCGCTTACGAAGGGACTGAGTAGGGTTAAGCACTTGCAGCATGCTAGGAGTATTGGGCTGAAGGATGATATTAGCATAGATTAGATAGTATTAGAAACGTGTAATAGATAAATGTAATTAACATTTGATGATTAAATAAAGGAGTTTTATTTATGAGTAATGTTACTGTCTTATGTTAATTGTTTAACTATTGTTTCACTTTGCATGTTTTGACTTCCAGAATAATTGAGTTTATTAGGAATAATCGAATTGTTCAAATTGTCCACAATCGTTCATATGTTGGAAGTAGATATGAATGAAGATTGTCATGAATTGGTGTGTAGATTGTCTAAATGGTGTTAGACATAGCAAAGGGTTGCTGCAACGTTCATGAGTGCTTATGAACTAGTTTTGAGCATTGGAACAAACCCGCGCTTGCTGGAATCACCTTATGGAATATGATATAAAACGGTGATCGCAAGACGATAATATCATATAGTCTTAAAACCTAGATATATGGTTTGTTATTTGTTAATTGATTGTACATTGATAATGCGAAAAACGCATCAATAACTCGGTGTTATAAAACGCATTTTTGTGTATAGTTGGTTAATGAATAAGTAAATGCATATAAGTCAAAGTTTATCTGTAACTTTTATCTAAGAAGGTAAAAGCGATATCTCGGCCGCTCGATGATTTGATTTGACTTATGTGCCGGGCCCGGTCAAAACTGAATTGATGTGTTCGATTAAGTTCTAGGTCAAATAAATCAGAGATCGAGAAACCTAAATGCTTGACTAACCATTCCATAAGATTGTCAGCATGATATCTATCAGAGGACTGTACGATCCCTTATCTAAAGGACAAGATTGATTAGATCAGAGTTTGACAACGTCTTTGAGAGCTACGATTGCAAACCGAATTGTGCTTGTGCATATAGTTACTAGACTTATCCAAGTGGTAGACTGTTGGAATAGTGTCTAAGGATGCAACTATATTAGGCAAGTATTTGACCCGGTTGTGCATGGTCCTTTTGGGTTGCCTTCACCAAAGCAACTTGATAGGATGATTTATTGAGAGAGAGTAAATATTATTAATATATTTTGAGAATAATATAAAGAATAATAATATTGTTATTTGATTAATATAAGTCATAGAATTAATTGGAATTAATTTGGTGACTTAAAGAGATTAATTAAATAAGAGGGTATAAACTGTCAATTGTTTGATAGTTAAACTTTAGACTGTAAATCCATATAGATATGGATTGGACGGATTCTAGGAGCTAAAGGATAGCTCAAATCGTCCAAGAGTTATCTAAGGAATGGATTTGGATAGCCTTAAGAGAAGATTATCCAATTAGGGTTTAGGTTGTAACCCTTAAGGAGTCTACAAGTATAAATAGACCCTATGGCTAAGGGAAATCGGCACCTAACCTAAAGTAGAGAAGCCCTGGCCGAATTCCTCCCCTCTCCTCTCTCTCAAATCATCCTCCTTGATATTTGGTGTTTGTAAGCCATTAGAGGAGTGACAATTGTGACACTAGAAGCTCCAAGACAACAAGATCAACAAGGAATTCAAAGGTATGATTCTAGCTCTGTTTTATCATTGTTCTTATTCCTAAATAGTCATTAGAAGTCTTGGATTCAAAGCATGTTTAATTAGAAAGCCTAGATCCAAGCATTAGGGTTTTGCATGCGCACATAGGAAAGTTCTTATGGCTAAAACCCATCATGAAGGACCTCGGAGAGGCTTCCTATATTTTGGGAATAAGGATAGTGAGAGAAAGAAGTAAGAGACTAATAGGACTTAGTCAGAATACTTACTTATATAAGGTACTAAAATGTTTTAGTATGGAAAACTCGAAGAAGGGAGAACTACCGATACAGAGTAATACCAAGTTGAGTAAGACTCAGAGTCCGAGTACCGAAGCTGAGATAGCTGAGATGAGCCGAGTACCTTACGCTTCCACAATTAGCTCAATCATGTATGCTATGACTTGTACTCGTCCTGATGTGGCCTTTGCTTTGAGCATGGTCAGTAGATATCAAGGGAATCCTGGTAGAGCGCATTGGATTGCGGTAAAGAACATCCTTAAGTACCTTTGGAGGTCCAAGGAATGGTTTCTAGTCCTCGGGGGGAGTGATGACTTGTAGGTGCGAGGGTATAGTGACGCCAGTTTCCTGACCGATAGGGACAACTACCGTTCGCAGTCGGGACGGGTCTTTACCCTTAATAGAGGAGCAGTAACTTGGAAAAGTTCCAAACAAGAAACTGTAGCTGATTTAACGTGCGAATCAGAGTATATTGCAGCAAGCGAAGCATCAAAGGAGGCGATGTGGTTGAAGAACTTCATTGGTGATCTTGGAGTTGTGCCTGCCATAAAGGAGCCTATGGAAATTTTCTGTGATAATGAGGGAGCGGTTGCCTTGACCAAGGAACCAAGGGATCATGGTAGATCTCGGCATATCGACAGAAAATATCACTTTATTAGACATCGAGTAGAAGAAGGAAACCTTGTAGTGAAGAGGGTACCGTCAGAGGATAATCCAACAGATCCGCTTACGAAGGGACTGAGTATGGTTAAGCATTTGCAGCACGCTAGGAGTATTGGGCCGAAAGACGATATTAGTTTAGATTAGATAGTTTTTGAAACATGTAATAGATAAATGTAATTGACATTTGATGATTAAATAAAAGAGTATTATTTATAAGTAAAGTTACTGTCTTATGTTTATTGTTTAAACTATTGTTTCACTTTGCATGTTTTGACTTCCTGAATAATTGAGTTATTAAGAATAATTGAATTATTTGAATGGTCCACAATCGTTCATATGTTGGAAGTAGGTATGAAAGAAGATTGTCATGAATTGGTGTGTAGAATTGTCTAGAAGGATATTATACATAGCAAAATTTTGCTACAACGTTCATGAGTGCCTATGAACAAGTTTTAAGCATTGGAATAAACCCGCGCTTGCTGGAATCACTTTATGGAATGTGACACGAGTGATCGCAAGACGATAATATCATATGGCCTTAAAACCTAGATATATGGTTTATTATTTACTAATTGGTTGTACATTGATAATGTGAAACCGCATCAGTAAATTGATGTCATAAAACGCATTGTTGTGTATAGTTGGTTAGTTGATAAGTAAATGCATATAAGTCGAAGTTTATCTGTTACTTTTATTCTAAGAGGGTAAAAGCGATATCACGGTCGCTCGATGATTTAATTTGACTTATGTGCCGGGCCCGGTCAGGACTGAATTGATGTGTTCAATTAAGTTCTATGTCGAATGAATCTGAGATCGAGAAACCAAAATGCTGGACAATAAGCTCCATAAGATTGTCAGCATAATATCTAAACAGAGGACTGTACGATCCCTTATCTAAAGGATAGAAGATTGATAAGATCAGAGTTGACATCGTCTTTGAGAGCTACGATTGCTAATCGGTTTGTATTGGCATATATAGTTACTAGACTTATCCAAGTGGGAGACTGTTGGATTAGTGTCTAAGGCTATAACTATATTTGGTAAGTACTTGACCCAGTTGTGCATGGTCCTTTTGGGTTGCCTTCACCATAGCAACTTGACAGGATGGTTTGTTAAGAGAGAAGAGATATTATTGTTTATATATTGTGAGAATAATATACTAAAGGAATAATATTGTTATTTGATTAATATAAGTCATATATTAATTGAGAATTAATTTGGTGACTTAAAGAGGTTAATTGAATATAGGGGCATAAACTGTCAAATGTGTGATAGTTGTGTTTTGGGCTATGTATCCTTTTAGATGATGGGGTGGATGAAATTTAGGGTTTGGGAACCTTAAATTCTTCCAAGCCTAGAATCTAGAAGGATCCGGATTGCTTAGGGCCTAAGTTATTCAATTAGGGTTAAAAGTGGAACCCTAGTATCCCATAGTATAAATAGATCCCTAGGGTGAGGGAAATCGGCACTGATGCAAGGCAAGGAACCCTAGGGCCGATTTCTCACCCTCTTCTATCTCTCTCTCTCTCTCTCTCTCAAGATCATCCTCTTGCTAGTTGGTGTTTGTGAGCCATTAGAGGAGTGACAATTGTGACTCTAAGCTCTAAGAAGAAGAAGTATCAAGCAAGTAATCTAAGGTATTGTTCTAGATCCAATTTCATATGATTTGATTCAAGTGTTTACATTAGATCTAGTATTGTAAGTTTTGGATTCAATGCATGTTCAATTAGAGAAACCTAGATCCAAGCATTAGGGTTTGCATGTGCCCATAGGAAAGTTCTTATGGCTCAAACCCAACAGTTTTGCACCCTATTTAAACACCTTAACCCCTACAAGCTGGCCTCATTTCCATCCTCCATTGTCCCAAACCCTAGCCTTGAAACCCTAATTCACTTTTGAGGGTTTTGAGCCAACTTTTGTGCATTCTTTGTGATTTTGAAGAAAAGGTACTTGAAGAAGGAGCAAGGACATGTAGAAGGAGAGTAGATCCAAAAGTTGGGCTTGTTTTCTGGTTCATCTGAGGTATAAAGCTCCCACCTTTCCTATAACATGCTTAGATCTAGTTTTAGGATGCTTTCTTCATGTTTTGGTCCAGGTATGTTGGTTTTTGGGATTTGGACGTCCCATGTGGGCAAACCCTTCAGATCTAGGGTCTTGAAGGGACTTCATGGCATAAAGGTGCCAACTTTATGGCCATGGAAGTCCCATGCAACTTTTAGACCCTATTTTTGGTCTTTTGATCCAAGTAGGTCATGCATGCAAGTAAAGATAGAAAATTTACATGACCAAATCATCCGTAGAGTCCAGATCTATGACATCATGGTCTATCTTGAAGTTTTGATGGATTTTGGAGTTGGATCTAAGCCATTTTGAGTTAGGTTTAGAGCTGATTTCTTCTAGGATGGTTTTTAATGGGTAAGTTTAGAAACTTTACCCTCCTAGGTGTATTTATGACCCAGATCTGGAGTATGGGACTTGAATTCAAAGAATGATGGCTTAATACATTAAGAATGCTTAGCAGGCTGAAAAAATCGATGAGTTTATAGAGGAACTCGACGAGTTGGGTCGAAGTGTCCCGATTCTGTTAAAAGGAAGAACTCGACGAGTTCAAGGATGGACTCGATGGGTTGATTTGAGAAGTACCGATTCTGTTTATAGGGAGGAACTCGAAGAGTTTATGAAAGAACTCGACGAGTTGGATCACGATTTTAGGGTTTTATGATTTATGGAACCTCGGCGAGTTGAAGGGCCAACTCGACGAGTTGAGTCAACTCGGAATGTTGACTTTGACCATAATGTTGACTTTGACTTTGACCAAAGTTGACCCTTAAGGGGTTATGAGTATAAAAAGGGAATTAAGGAAATCTTTTATGTGTAAGGATTGAGTTGGGTTGATTTCAGAGCTGGATATTTTTCAACCACGTTACAGCATTCGAGGTGAGTTACCTTCCTATATGAGTGGGTCGAAGGCACCAATGCTGGCCCACTGGTAGTTGTCTGTAGTAAAAATGATTGTCTTTGTGATAATTTTCTGATATACCACTATCTATTATGCTTTATGTGCTTATTTGCTATGATATTATGTGGTAGTGGTAGGGGTGAAATAGACCCAGTAACCGGTTGAGATACACCAGAGAGTAGGTCGGGCACCCATATATGCCTGACATGGTAGGTTGGGCACCTAGATATGCTTAACAGGGTAGGTCTAGCACACAGATATGATTGACAGGGTAGGTCACACACCCATATATGTCTGACAGTATGTGATTATGTGGTATGATGGCGGGGGGGAACTCACTAAGCTTTGTGCTTACAGTTTACAGTTTTGGTTTCAGGTACTTCTTCCTCGAAGGGAAAGGAGCCGACATGATTTTCGCACTTGAGATCTTTGGGAGTTATACTTTGATATTGTTTTATGAAGTGTTTTGATTATTGACATTTTGATCATGATATGAGATGACACTATTGATGTTTTCATACTATTGGTTTTTATAATTACTTAATTAAAATGAAATTTTTGGTCTTGAATTTTGGGTTGCTATAAGTTGGTATCAGAGCCTTGGTTTGAGGGATTCGGACACACCTTCGGGGGTGTCTGGACTCAAATCGGGGGTTTGAAATTTTTTTACTATGAAAATGATTTTTCAAAAATTAAAATTAAAGGTTTTGAGAAAGAACAAGGAGTGTGATGTGTGCAATCGGCCGAGCTCAAGTAAATTTTCCCCAAGATACCATATATGTTATGTTATCATATGATTATGAGAATTGCATGCTAGAATAGGGTTAAGGATCTAGGAAGATGCCTTATATGCCTACTGTATGTGTATGAGAACTGCATGCTAGATTAGGACTAAGGATCTAGGAAGATGCCGTATATGCCTACTGTATGTGCTTATTGAACTGCATGCTAATACTGATAAGTCAGTGATATGATGACCTGGTTAGGATATTCTTGGTTTTGGTTACTCAATGCTTGAATGCTACTTGATTTGTGATTTTAGGGGTCCTAGTTGTCTTTAATTAACTAGTAAATGAATACATTAAGTTACATATTACAAGGGCTAAATAATTTCAGAAGGTTAGGTCAAACCCTATTTCACAACTCTTGTTTGAGTCCAACCGTTGTAGGGTATGACCTCTCATTCAAAGAATTATCTGGTCTTAGTAATATGTAATAGTATTCGTGACTAGCTAAAGAGAGATAACGGGGACTCCTTATGCAGCTGATGGCGGCAACTGGGTCGGAGATTACCCTAGGGCAAGCCTAGGATGAGATTAGTGCAACGAGCAGTAGTAGTGAAAGGGACTTGGTGGAGTCAAGGCAATTCTTAAGGAAAGTACAGATAGATGTGGAAGGTAGTATGGGCCCATACTACTAAAATAATAGGATCCATACTCAAATCAAGGAGAGTTGATGTAACACCAGTCAAAATAGGTCAACAGAGAATCACATGTGATTATGCCAATCATGTAATTTGATGTTGTTAAATTAGTAATGTGATAAACTTACTATGTAGTTCAGGATAAATTATAATACATATATGAACTTTCTTTATGATATAACTCAAAGTATATGTCCATACGAATCCAAAGATATAGAGAACGTCTAAATCTGACTTCGCGTGAAGAAGTTTTGATAAACCGAACACTATAAATATCTATCATAAGAGGAGCTTAAAATCAACTTAGAATTAGCTATTGGAGTCTAAAATAGAGTTGTAGTACTCGTAAATATCCACACGTGCATATAAAGAACGTCAAAAACGATGTTCGTATGTGAAAGTTACGACCTTCTAAAGATACAGCTGTCAGAAACCCTAATCCGACTGAGCTCACGACGTGAGCATAGAAACTCACGACGTGAGGAGTAAAATTGCCACATTTCGGACCTAAAAGGTGCATGACAAGGCTACGAAGGGATAAGTTCTAAGCTCACAACGTGAGCAAGGATATCTCACGACGTGAGGAGTCACATGGCCACCTTCCGAAGCTAGGGACACAAATGTTGATATTGTTGGTTTTATGATAAGATAAAACTTGGTATGTTATATATTGTTATTGTTGGTTTTATGTTAAGATAAAACCTGATTTTTCCTGAAGTTATATCTATTGTACTTCCTAGAGTAATATGGACTTAGGAGTAATGTTTAAAGGCATAGTCTAATAACTTAGGATTTTAGACATGAAAATGATTTTGTTGTTAGAGCTATAGGGAGCTGTCGAAGTCTACATGAGTAATTGTATTCATCAACTAAGATTGGGGATCTTAGCGGAAATCCTCTGAACTGTAACCGTTAATCCCGTGTGAACAAGGAAGTCGTGTATAATTAGTATATGGGTTGACCACCCCACTTGTGATTGTTAGCTACACTCAACCATAAGAAAGTGATGAACTATCCTTTTACTTGTTATTGTTCCGACATCGATGAAGCGTACGGTGTTGTTCTCATGGAAATCATGAGTGTTGTTTCTCATGGAAATCATGAGTGTGTTATTTCTCATGGAAATCATGAGTATGTTTTATCAGAGGTATTATGTCATAGTAGCAGTTACAGACTCATGGTAGCAAATTGTTAGAAACATTATACTTTGTCGTATACAAGTATTAATGTTAAGTATAAGTTTTCCCCTACTTATACCTTAGGCTCAAGGAATTTTTAGGTATAACACTTAATTGATAACTAAACTATTATACGTAATATATATACTAAATGTTGGAGAGTCTAAATGATACTTTCAAAACTATACTTTTGAACTTGGAAAATGTATTATTTTTATATGGAGTCAAAACCTGTGGACTCACCAACTTTATGTTGACGTATTTTAAAATGCATGTGTTTTCAGGGACTTGAAAAGCTGGTATGTATCCGAACAGGAGAAGTTTTACTATTACCTTTCTGTTCATTAAGAAGTATGCCATAGTCAGATATTATGTAATAAGTACTAGGAAAACAATAATGTAACTTTCAATCATCAATAAAGGTTTGTATTTTCTTTAGTACTGTTCAATGTATGTTATATAACTGTGATATGAAGAATGACGTTACACCACCTGGTGTTTCCGCCGACGGTCGGGGTGTGAAAGTTGAGATTACACCTGTAACGACGTAAAATTTTCAAAACAAAATTTTCTTATTTTAAACACAAATTATCTCAAATCATCATTCTCAAAATCACAAGTGTCTCAAATGTCAATAATAAAACATAAATCCCAGAATCATAAAACAACTCCTCGCCAGTGTGTACAATCACGTCGGTGCCTTTCCGCGATCCTCGTAACTACCTGAAACACATAACACATAACACGGTAAGCGCACAAATTAGTGAGTTCCTCAAAATACCACACACAACTCATTAGCTACTCAAGGCTATAGCTCAATGAGACCCTCCGGTCAATGTGTCTCAGTGGGTCCCTCCGGTCCCACAACTCAGATGGACCCTCCGGTCCCTCAACTCATCATCTCACTATAATACACAGAAAGCATAACACAAACAAATAGCAGGATATCTCATTGCACAGATCATACACATAAGACCCTCTGGTCACACATAAATATTACCACTCAAGGTAAGTATAGTGAGAAGACTCACCTTGTAAGCTAATGGATGAAAATCTCGCACTCGGGTTCTCGATCTCTACCCACCGGTCTAGCCTTCGCCTAACACATAATAATTATCCCTAATTAATATTGGCCACCAAGAAGCTAGACTAAGGTCCCGTTTATAGTTTCGGTCTGGGAAAGTGCTGTCTGGGAAAGTTTTCTGACCGAGAAAGAAACCATGCTGTTTGATTGTACATCTGATTGACTTTGCTGAATGATGAAAAAAGTAATAATTTAATACAAAATAAATTTAAAAAAAGTTATTTAAAAAAAATTAATAATCCAAGAAAGAAAGAAAGAGGCGGGGTTTGGTGCATAATTGTCTTTCCAGCTCATTAAGCAAGAAAGATATGATTTTGAGGCTTTTTGGGAAAGACATATCTTACCGGGAAAGACATTTGTTTTGTACAAATCAAACAGTTTTTCCGATCCATTCAGCCAGAAAGATCTGTTTGGACCTGGAAAGATGCATATCAAACGGGGCCTAATACTAATTCATCTCAAAGAAGGGTAAAAGACCATTTTACCCCTCCAAGGCTTAATAGTCCTCAATCCTTACCAAACCCTAAAAGTCAACAAAAGTCAACAGTAGGGAGTACGCTGCACGTTCCAACTCCCTACGTTGGGCGTACTCGGCTGCTTATAGAATCGGGGGTGCTCGATCCCTACGTTGCGCATATTGGGATTACGCCCAGCGTACGCCCCGGTTTCACTCTTCTCACATTTTGGTCTTAAGCCGTTAAGACATAAGCTCATGTCTTAGATCTAGACCTTCTAATGCCTCTTAGTCCATAAAGTCATCGACTTTAAGCCCTTGCATGGCTGGAAAGTCACAATCCTCCAAAAATACACACTCTTTTGTCCCAAGGGTGTCATAACTCATGCATGGAATGATTTCACCAACCAAGATTGGATTTTTATGGCATCACACTACTCATACACTCAAAAGGGGTTGGTCCTAGACTCTGGAGTTCAAGATCTCATGAAGACTCCACCTTTATGGGAAAAAACCCTAAAATGTCCAACACAACTTGCTCATAAGAAGGAAAGGTAAATTCTGAAGCTTTATACCTCAAATAGAAGCTTCACACCTAGATTTGCTCAGATCTAGAAGCTTGGACTCCAACTCTCCTTCTTCAAGGTCTTCTCTTCTCTTCAAAACCACACAAACACTCCTTCAAAGCTCAAACACACACACACACACACAAGCTTTAGAATGGAGATTAGGGCATTCTTAGGGTTTTATCTCTGGAAATGGTGGCCAGAAATGAGGCTATCATGTTCCTTAAATAGGGGACTCACCCCCAAATTAGGGTTGCATTCTGGGCCTAGTACGCCCGGCGTACTCACGGGTACACCCAGCGTACTGGGTGGTCTCCGCGTTGCATGCATGCTGACGTGTATGCTAAGCGTACCCTCAGGTACACCTCGCGTACTCGTTCCTCACTCTGTTATAATTAAGACCAATAATGACAATAGTCCAAAAAATTAAGATTCTCGAGGTATACCTGAACTCGGGATGTTATAATTCTCACCCACTAGAATCAGACTTCGCCCCCAAAGTCATGCCCCCCCAAATAACTCTGGATGCCACTCCCACATCTCGGACTCTGGCTCCCAAGTCATCTCGGACCCTTTCCGATTTTGCCACTGAAAAGGACACCTCCTTGTTCCTTAACACTTTCACATTTCGACCTATAATAGGTCTCTTGATATAATTCAGGCTCGCATCCACCTGAATGTCCTCTAATGGTACCGCTGCCGTCTCATCGGTCACACACTTCCTTAACTGGGACACATGGAAAGTGTCATGGATCTGACTCAACTCCGTAGGTAGCTCCAAGCGATAGGCTACCTTACCAACTCTAGCGATCACCATGAAAGGGCCGATAAATCGGGGCCCCAACTTGCCACTCTTCCTGAACCGTATTACCCCTTTCCACAGGGATACCCTCAGGAGAACGAAATCTCCAACCTGAAACTCAAGTTCGGATCGTCATCTGTCCGCATAACTCTTCTGGCGACTCTAAGCTGTCAGTAATCTCTGTCTGATCTGCTGAATCTGCTACGTCGTCTTGAGCACTATCTCAGTGCCCTACTTGCCCCCAACAAATAGGGGTCCGACACCTCCTCCCATAAAGGAGCTCAAAAGGAGGCATGCCGATACTGGAATGGTGGCTGTTGTTGTAAAAAAACTCTGCCAGGGGTAGGTATGTGTACCAAATTCCTTCGAAGTCCATAACACACGCTCGAAGCATGTTCTCGAGCGTCTGAATCGTCTGCTCGCTCTGTCCGTCTGTCTGTGGGTGGTAGGTTGTGCTAAAATGCAATCACATGCCCAACTCCTCATGAAACTTCTTCCAAAACCTAGAAGTAAACCACACATCCCGATCTAACGCGATGGATATCGACACTCCATGCCGAGCCACCACATCTCTCACATATATCTCTGCCACCCTCTCCGCAAAAGAGCTCTCACTAATAGCAAGAAAGTGAGCGCTCTTCGTCAACCTGTCCACAATCACACAAATTGCGTCAACACCCCGTGCGGTCCTCGGCAATTTGGTGATAAAATCCATAGAAACTTGTTCCTACTTCCACTGGGGAACCTCTAGTGGCTGCAACATGCCATGTGGATGCTGATGCTCGGCCTTGACCATTCGACAGGTCAAGCACCTCTCGACTACCCACACAACGTCCCTCTTCATACAGGGCCACCAATAATCTATCTTTAGATCCAAATACATCTTAGTGGCCCCGGGATGGATCGAGAATTTCGATCTATGCGCCTCCTCCATTAGGGTATGTCGAGCTTCGCCCGTATAGGGCACCCAAATCCTTCCTCGGAAGGTCATAATCCCTCGGCTGTCCGTCACAAACTTGGACACCTGTTCAATCACCTGCTCCCTCTTGCGGTTCTTTAGTCTCACGGCCTCCGCCTGGGCCTCTCGAATGATATCTAACACTGGAGTCATCACCGTCATCCTTATACACACGTCTTGGATAGGAGCTCTCTCTGCTCTGCGACTCAGGGCGTCAGCTACCACATTGGCCTTGCCCGGATTGTACAGGATCTCGCAGTCATAATCTTTCATCACATCCAACCACCTCCTCTATCTCATGTTAAGGTTGGGATGATCCATAAGGTATTTCAAACTCTTGTGGTCCGTGTATATGGTACACCGAACCCTATACAGATTGTGACACCAGATCTTGAGGGCAAACACTACTGCCTCTAGCTCCAGATCATGGGTGGGATATCTCGTCTCATGAGGCTTCAACTACCTCGATGCGTACGCTATCACATGCCCTCTTTGCATCAATACCGTACCCATGCCAGTAATAGATGCATCACAGTAAACCACACAATCCTCCATCCCCCCGAAAGGGCCAACACGGGAGCATCGCACAATCTCTGGCAAAGGGTCTCAAATGAGGTCTGCTGCTCGGGACTCCAAGAAAACGCGACAACCTTCCCGGTCAAACTGGTGAGCGGGACGGAAATCTTGGAGAAATCCTTGATAAATCTCCGATAGTACCCGGCCAGCTCCAGAAAACTCCTGATCTCGGTGGGGGATCTCGGCACCTCCCACCTCATAACTGCCTTAATCTTGGCTAGATCGACAAAAATACCATTCTGGTTAACGAGGTGTCCCAGGAACTAGACCTCTCACAACCAGAAATCACATTTGGAGAACTTGGCATAGAGCCTCTCCGACCTCAGCATGTCCAGAATCTCTCTCAGATGCTCCTCATGCTGCCCTCTGGTCCTCGAATACACCAAAATGTCATCGATGAACACAATCACCGAACGATCTAACATGGTCCTGCACACCTAGTTCATGAGGTCCATGAACGCTACCGGTGCGTTGGTGAGCCTGAAAGGCATCACCATAAACTCATAGTGCCCATAACGTGTCTTGACGGCCGTCTTCTGGATATCCTCCTTGCGGACTCTCATCTGATGATACCTCGACCTCAGATCGATCTTCGAAAACCAAGATACTCCCTGCAGCTGATCGAACAAATCGTCGATCCTCGGAAGTGGGTAACGGTTCTTGACCGTCAACTTGTTCAACTCCCAGTAATCAATGCACATCCGGTGTGAACCATCCTTTTCTTGACAAAAAGGATTGGGGCTCCCCACGGCGAGCTACTCGGCCTGATAAATCCCTTTCCCAATAGCTCCTGCAGCTATGAGGATAACTCCTGCATCTCCGGAGGCAGAAGGCGATAAGGTGCCTTGGCGATAGGCGCCGCTCCCGGTACTAAATTGTTCCAAAACTCTACCTGCCTCTTGGGAGGCACTCCCAGCAACTCCTCAAGAAAAACATCTGGAAACTCGCACAGTATCGGAACCTCGGAGAGAGAAATCGATCTCTCTGTAGAAGCCCGAGCATCTAACACATACGCTAAAAACCCCATACATCCTTGCTGAAACTCTGCCTCGCCCTGGAAGTAGAGCAGAACGTTGATCCAGATCTAGTGCTCTCGTCGTACACGATAAGTACTCCCCCACTAGGGTCTCGTACAGTCACCAGATGGCGCTCAGAGTCGATCACAACTCCAAATCGACTCAACCAATCCATGCCCACGATAACACAGACTTCCCTCATCGCGATCGGCATCAGATCTATAGGAAGCTCAACGCTGAAAATATCAAGCACACATCCTCAGAGCACATCATTCGTGTGACATCCCCAAAATCTCGGCCAGAAAAGACCGATTTTCATTTATGCTTTTAAATATTTTCAGAGTAAATCCTTTTGATTTGAAAGAGTTGCGGAATTTGTTCTCAAAAACAAAACATGATAAAACAATGTTTACCGAAGCATTTCATAAAAGAAATGTATTTTCATTATAATCAAAACTCGGGGTGTCATGTTCCGATACAGACCAATAAGCATAAACGAATACATTACAAGTCGTATAACAAATATAAACATATGCAGACTTGTAAACAAAACAACTTGATGGTTCATCCATCTCATGCCCTTCCGCCACTACCTGTAATACAATTTAAAACTTAGTGGGTCAGGCTTGGGAGCTTGGTGAGCATATAGGGTTTTCAACCCACAATAAATATCATATTTAATTTTCACCAACCAACAATAACCCAATTACCCATTCCCGTTATTCTCACTTTAATGTCCCTAACACAACTAACATAAGGGACCTAGTCTAAGAATATTTCATCGGGGCGACAACACATGCTTCGGGGGTACCTCAGCAATATAAGTCAAATAAGGCAACCATGAGGGGGATGGAGTACAGCGAATGAACACCCAAGTTCATTAACACCTACATGTGGCGAACCTGCTAATGTTTCCACAAGACTATCTAGAAAAGTATGTGGTCGTCATCTAAACTCCGCTAGATGACTCAATCAAACAACAACGAGGCCTCTCATCTGTTTATTACACACCAACTGTCTACCCATGTTCTACCCAACATATTAGTAGATAAAAATATACATTTGTATACATAGTTTAAAAACCTGTATAGCATGCTTTAATCAACACATATATCACATAACAGATGAGGCACACACACACATAACACGTATCTCATAGAGAAATAATCAGATCTATAAGATAGAAGAGAGTGAATACACATTCACACCTAACATAACCAAATATATTCACATAGCACGTATTTTACATAAAATACTTCATATTATTGTATTTGGAAGAAGGTAACTACACACTCTCACTTATAAACAACAATACACTTAATACACTCGGACCAAACTTGTATTATTATCGTGTTAATGAAAGTTAGTATACACTCACTTGATCAGAAGATGATCCGACAGCACTACGGCTTATGGAAGTAGTAATCCTCCGCAGATCTGGAAGATCTTCACAAAAATCGAACTTTTCGCGGGCAGAGCTTCGACTCGGGAACCGCACTTCTCAGGATCTTCGGGATCTCGGGACTTGCCTCGGGGCTAGAGTATGATACCGGGGATTCGGGGTATTTTTGGCATGCAAAACGATGCAAAACGGGAGAGAGAAGAGAAGAAATGAACAAAACTCTCGGCTGCCTTCGGATCCCTTTTATAGAGGCTGGAGCCTCGGAGTACGTGGGGCGTACTGCAGTACGCAGCGCGTACTGCTTCCGAAATCGTCACTGCATGCGTCATCCGACGTCTCGACACTATTCTGAGTACGCGGTAGCGTACCCTCGTACGCAGGGTGTACTCCGGATCACACCGGTGACTCGTCTTCGGATAATACCTCCGAATTTATAATTAAATTTAAATACAAAATGATTAATAAACTTCGGAAATTCATAACTTCTTCATACGAACTCCGTTTTCGACGTTCTTTATATCCACGGAAAGGTGAGACCACGCTCTACAACTTTTGTTTAGACTCCGTCGGTTAATTTTGACTTTATTTTTATTAATTATTTTTAATAGGCCGGGACAGAAACTTTCGTTATAAATTCATAACTTCTTCGTTTGACGTCCGTTCTCGCCTAACTTTTTATCGCTTCGATACCAACAATGAGATCTTCGATTCTCATTTAGATTGCTTCGGCTAAAAACCGCTCGATCTCAAATCGAGTATTTTAGGCTGCATACCGCTAAGCCGGAACTTCGATAAATCATAACTTCCTCATACGAAGTCAGATTTGGGCGTTCTATATATATTCGGAAACCTCGTTTCAACTACTACAACATTAACCAAAGATATTAAGTTTATTTACACTTAAATTTTTGACGCTTATTTTTATTCTTAATTAATCAAACCATATAATTAAGCAATTAAGCACAAAACACACAATACTCAAATAATACAATCTTATTATTTCAAAACGGGTTACAAAGATTAACCTAGACCATTACATTGCTAAAAATGGCAAGCCTGGAAACACAGGCGTTACAATTCGCAAACACTGAATGCTCATCAGCTATGGAAACTCTCAGAGGTCGACTCAACACCTCTCTACGGATACTGAGGTGACGACTAAAAGCTAAAGATACGAATGACCGACTCGCGCCCGAGTTAAAAAACACCAAGGCAGGCACATAACACACAAGAAAAGTACCTATACATAATCACCATATAATACCAAAAAGCTCAAAAGAATAAAATAAGAATACGTACCAGCCACAACATCAGGTGCTGCGAGGACCTCCTCCGCTGTCAGCTGAAAGGCTCTCCCATGAACCCTCGCTGTCTCAGCCTTCACTGGCCGGCTCTCAGTAGCACACACAGAAGTAGGTGCAGATCCCTGCGCTGATCCCTGCACTAGCTGGGGGCACTCGGCCTTCCGGTGGCCGGTCTGGTTGCAATGAAAGCAAACCGAGAATCCCTTGGGGCAATCCTTCGCCATGTGCCCCTCCTTTCTGCATTTGTAACAGATCCCCATACCACAAGAACCCTCGTGACTCTTTCCGCACTTGCCATAAGTGCGGCTCTTCTGGCCCCCAACTCTGGAATCAGCAGGCTTGGCCCGCTTCGTCGCCGGCTGTGACTGCACTAGTCTCCGGTCCCTCCCCCGGGACTCCTTCTCATCCTCCCTGGTCTGTAACTCAAGCTCAATCTCCCTCCTCCTGGCATTGGCTTGAAGCTCGGCCAATGTCTGGTATGACGAGTTCGCCATAAACTCTTGTATATCCCTCCTCAGTATGCTCAGATATCGACTCACACGTGCCTGCTCAGTGGATACGTGTTTAGGGAAAAACATTGGCATCTCATGGAACATCCTCGAGATCTCAGTCACTGACTTTGTCTTCTGCCTGAGAGACATAAACTCATGCGACAAATGTTCCCTCTCCACCGGGGAACATACTCGTCTCGAAACATCTGAACAAACCTCTCCCATGTCACTGCAACATGATCTACAGTGGTAAAGCCAGCTGTCGCAAACTTCCACCAGTCCTTCGCTCCCAAGCGAAACTGGTTCAGTGCAAACCGAACTCTAAAATGGTCGGGACAGGAACACGTGTAAAAACACTCCTCGATATTGGAGATCCACCTCATCGCAGCAATCGGATCCTGCGTCCCATCCAACTCCGTTGGATTCGTGTTGCCAAACTCTCGGAACAACAACGAGTCAACTCCCTGTGGCCAAGCAGCGGCAACGGCTGCAGTGGCCGCGGCAGCAACAACCTCAGTGATAGCAGTGTATCGCTCGTCAAACGTCTGAATCAAGGTGGTCTTGATAGACCCAAACATCTCCGGAATCTTTGCTCGGATAGCTTCAGCCACCTCCTCGTGGATCATCCTTCGTATCTCCTCGTCGTTACTCTCACTGCTCCCAGGGTTTTGGCGTGTCCCCACCATGACGTCTCTGAAACACAATACAATATCATCAGAGACTTGCTCGAGCATACTCACACTCAATCACCCGCCCCTACTTGTTCCTTAGCACCCCTAGGATTCTTACTTGGGCCGCTCACTGATCCGGTGCTTCCAGTAGTACAGGCCTAATTCTACTTTCCACACAACATCAGTGTTCACCCCAAGTACTTCTCTTCGGATCCCAATTTACAAGCACTCTATGCCTCAGAAGCTACTCTCACAGTAGTCCTCTCATTAGGTCGCTCCTGCTAGGTACTCATACTCAAGCTAAACACTAATAGCAAAAATCCCTAGGCTAAGGCATCACAAATCAGGCCACCCTAGTTCTAATATATATGAATCACTTAGCCTACTCTCTAACATGCATTATATCACATAAAATATATCATAACACAAAATAAGGGTATTTTGGAAAATCACCGCTCGACTCTGGCTGATTGTACACACTGCTCCGGCTCGACTTCTCTTAGACTCTTGCTTATTTTTAGAAAAATTTATCTCTTTTTGAAAGTCCTTATCAAACTCTAAGTTTGAGTCGAAACACACCCGAGGGTGCATCCGAATCCCTTAAACCAAGGCTCTGATACCAACTTCTAACGACGTAAAATTTTCAAAACAAAATTTTCTCATTTTAAACACAAATTATCTCAAATAATCTTTCTCAAAATCACAGGTGTCTCAAATGTCAACAATAAAACATAAATCCCAGAATCATAAAACAACTCCTCGCCAGTGTGTACAATCACGCTGGTGCCTTGCCACGATCCTCGGAACTACCTGAAACACATAACACATAACACGGTAAGCGCACAGCTTAGTGAGTTCCTCAAAATACCACACACAACTCATTAGCCACTCGAGGCTATAACTCAATGAGACCCTCCGGTCAATGTGTCTCAGTGGGTCCCTCCGGTCCCACAACTCAGATGGACCCTCCGGTCCCTCAACTCATCATCTAAATATAATACACAGAAAGCATAACACAAACAAATAGCAGGATATCTCATTGCACATATCATACACATAAGACCCTCTGATCACACATAAATATTACCACTCAAGGTAAGTATAGTGAGAAGACTCACCTCGTAAGCTAATGGATGAAAATCTCGCACTCGGGATCTCGATCTCTACCTACTGGTCTTGCCTCCGCCTAACACGTAATAATTATCCCTAGTTAATATTGACCCCCAAGAAGCTAGACTAACCCTTCTTCATCTCACAGAAGGGTAAAAGACCATTTTACCCTTCCAAGGCTTAATAGTCCTCAATCTTGACCAAACCCTAAAAGTCAACAAAAGTCAACAACAGGGAGTACGCTGCGCGTTCCAACTCCCTACGCTGGGCGTACTTGGCTGCTTACAGAATCGGGGGTGCTCAACCCCTACGCTGCGCGTACTGGGAGTACTCCCAACATACGCCCCAGTTTCACTCTTCTCACATTTTTGGTCTTAATCTGTTAAGACATAAGCTCATATCTCCGATCTGTACCTTCTAATGACTCTTAGTCCATAAAGTCATTGACTTTAAGCCTTTGCATGGCTGGAAAGTTACCATCCTCCAAAAATACACACTCTTTTGTCCCAAGGGTGTCATAACTCATGTATGAAATGATTTCACCAACCAAGATTGGATTTTTATGGCATCACACTACTCATACACTCAAAAGGGGTTGGTCCTAGACTCTGGAGTTCAAGATCTCATCAAGACTCCAACTTTATGGGACAAAACCCTAAAATGTCCAACACAACTTGCTCATAAGAAGGAAAGGTAAATTCTGAAGCTTTATACCTTAAATAGAAGCTTCACACCTAGATTTGCTCAGATCTAGAAGCTTGGAGTCCAACTCTCCTTCTTCAAGGTCTTCTCTTCTCTTCAAAACCACACAAACACTCCTTCAGAGCTCAAACACACAAACACAAAAATGAGCCCATCATGTTCCTTAAATAGGGGGCTCACCCCAAATTAGAGTTGCATTCTGGGCCTAGTACGCCCGACGTACTCATAGGTACGCCTAGCTTACTAGGTGGTCTCCGTGTTGCATGTATGCTAACGAGTATGCTAAGAGTACCCTCAGGTACGCCCCGCGTACTCGTTCCTCACTATTTTATAATTAAGACCAATAATGACAATAGCCCCAAAGATTAAAGTTCTCGAGGTATACATGGACTCGGGATGTTACAACACCAAGGAACTTGTAGTGAGCATGAGGTCTCTCAATATTATGTATGACTCAGATGATTGTGTGGTTTGTTTCAGAATGGTGATGACACTTCACGGAGCAGGAGGTTCAGGGTCTGTGTCAGGTTTGGGTATAGGTTCTGAGCCAGTTAATGACGGATTGCACGAGTTAATTGGATCCGATATTACGAAAGGCATCCTTGAGGCGACCCTGGTGATTTTTGGGTCGATCAAGGAGGGTATCATCGAGGTGATGGAAGATCGCCTTAGGGCATTCAGGTGTGACATGGAACTTGGCCAGCCTGGGACTCACACACTCTCCTTCAAGTATTTCAGGGGATGCGGTGCACTAGAATTCTGTGGGGTGAATGACCCCATTGTGGCGAGACGTTGGATCGCGGACATTGAGTCTGCATAGATGATGAGCTTTTTCCCTGAAGGGTCGAAGGTCAGGTTTGTTGCTGGTTGTTTGAGAGAGCGGGCTAGAGACTGGTGGGAGGCAGTCAGTGATACATTAGGAGCCCCAACCATTGAGGCTATGACCTAGACGAATTTTATGTCCAGGTTTCGGGCAGAGTTTGTGCCAGCCGTGGAGATTCAACACCTGGCTAGGGAGTTTTTGGATATTAGACAAACTACTGAATTGGTGATAGAGATTATTGGCAAGTTCCGGGAAAGGGCCTTGTTGGTGCCTCAGTATACAGGTGATGAGGAGATGAAGAAACCCGATACCATGATATGCTAAGAGCTGACATTCAAAAATATGTCAGTTATTCGACATGCCTAACTTTGGATGATATGATAGTCAGGGCTCGAGAGAGGGAGATTGATATAGAGCACATTAGGAAGAGGAAGGCAGAGACTGGGCAGACGATTGGGGTTTCGGTGAAGAAACCCAAGGGATTCGACTCGAGGTCGAAAGGCGAGTTGGGCCGGGGATACTGTGGGAAATGCGGCAAACCCCACGAGGGAGTATGCATAGTTGGGGGATCAGGTTGCTATAAGTGCGGCAAGACTGGACACTTTTCCATTGCAATCAGAGTGGCCATAAAAAGCCCAATTGGCCGAGATTGGTATCAGTAGCGCCAGCTCCAGCGACCCTGCGGATCACAGATGGCCGCCAGGTCAAGACAGATGCTCCTATGGTGAGGAGCCGAGCCTTCCAGCTAACCGCCGAGGAGGCACGTGCCACACCAGATGTGGTGATAGGTATGTTTTCTTCTCCGTAAATTTTATTATATGTCAGTTTTGATAATTATACTCCATGTGTTTTGTTTAGGATCATTCCATGTGAACCAAATCCCAGTACATGTATTATTGACTCATGGGCTACCCGATCATTCTTATCTCTTGCACTCAGCAAGAGGTTTGATGAGTCTTCAAGCATATTGGATTGTCCGTTAGTGGTCGAGATCGCGGACGACCGATTCGTCCGGGTATCAGAGGCTTACAGAGATTGTGTCCTGAGGATGTATGACGAGCGTTACCTCATGGATTTGGTTCCCGTTTCGTTGCGTGGGAACAAAGTCATCATAGGAATCGATTGGTTGAGCCCTAATGGGGTGGTGATCGACTGTGAGCAACAATTGGTTCGTGTCAGGACCGCAAGTGGGGGAGAGTTGGTGATTCAGGGCGAGAGGATGCAGCATGGTCCAACTTTATGTTCAATAGCGAGAGTTAGGCGCAACCTTTAGCAAGGTTGCGAGAGTTATTTCGTTTATGTTATGGACACCCGGGAAGGGGGGTAAGGTGACCGTAAGCGATGTACCAGTTGTGCGGGAGTATCTAGTTGTGTTTCTGGAGGAGTTTCCTGGGATACCTCCAGAGAGACAAGTGGAGTTCAGGATTGACCTAGTTCCTGGTGCGGATCCGATAGCCAAGGCACCATATAGTTTGGCTCCTCCTGAGATATAAGAGTTGTCTACGCGGTTGCAGGAGCTGTTAGACAATGGATTTATTAGGCCGAGTTGCTCACCATGGGGATCCCTGATCCTTTTTGTGAAGAAGAAGGATGGGTCACATCGGATATGTATAGATTACCGGGAGTTGAATAAGGTAATGGTGAAGAATCGTTATCCATTCCTGAGGATTGACGATCTCTTCAACCAACTTCAGGGAGCCTCTTGGTTTTCCAAGATTGATTTGCGGTCTGCCTACCATCAAATGAGAGTCAGAGACGAGGATGTGCAAAAGACAACGTTTCGGACTCGCTATGGCCACTATGAGTTCGTGGTGATGCCATTTGGGTTCACCAATGCTTCTGCCGAGTTCATGGATCTCATGAACCGCGTTTGCAGCCCAATGCTGGATCGGTCTGTGATAGTTTTTATTGTTGATATCTTGTTTATTCCAAGACATGGGAGCAGCATGAGGAGCACTTGCGGGAAGTGTTGGATACCATGAGGAGGGAGAGCTTGTACGCCAAGTTCTCCAAGTGCGAGTTCTGGTTGTGCGAGGTGTAGTTTCTGGGGCACCTTGTCAACCAAAACAAAATTCTGATCGACCTGGCCAAAGTGTAGGCCATGATGAGATGGGAGGTTCCGAGGTCTCCATCTGAGATTCGGAGCTTCCTCGGTTTAGAAGGCTATTATCGGTAATTCATCCAGGATTTCTCCAAGATAGCGGTACCCCTGACTCGGCAGACGAAGAAGGGTGTTGTCTTTCGCTGGGGGCCTGAGCTGTTAGGTTATGAGCATAACATCATTCCTATGGTGTCCATGCAACCCTAATTGATTTGATCTAGGTTTTTCTAGTTTGAACATACAACATTGAATACCAAAGCAACAAACCTTAATCTAGCATATCGAAATTGACATAATAAAGAAGTTAGAATGATTACCTCAACTTGTTATGTGGTAATAACAAGAACTCCTTGACCTTTGAAAGCTTAGTGCCCCAAGTGAAACACCTTTAATGGAGTTACAAACACCACTAGCAACAAGGAAGAACAAGAGCGAGATGAGAGGCTCAAAATCGGCTATGGAATCCTTCTTGGGTTTCTAGTGGCCGATTTTTGCCTGCCCAAGGGTTCCTTATATAGCTGAGCAATTAGGGTTAAGTCAAAACCCTAATGCAGTTGCTTAGTCCTTAAGTAGCCCAATGGATCCTTCCAGAAGGCCCCTTGGACGATTTCTATATGGACTCCCACATAGAATTCTTCCATTGCTTCCTTATGGATCCTAAGCCCAACTTTGTAACTATCTTATAATTACAGTATCGGCTCCCTTGATTTAATTAATCTCTTTTGACCACAAAACTAATTCTAAGTTAATTATTCATCAATATAAATTAAATCATATAATTTCTCTTTTAATATATTATTCACATAATATATTAATAAATCACAATTAATCCTCTTTCTGCATAATTCATCCTATCTGTTGCTAAGGTGAAGGCAACCTAAAAGGACCATGCTTATAATCGGGTCAAGTACATACCAAAATAGTTATGGGCTTAGACACCTAATCCAACATGAGCAGCAGGAAACGTTCGAGACTTTGAGGAAGAGGTTTTGCAAGGCGCCAGTCTTAACCCTGCTAGAGGGCGTTGAGGATTTTGTAGTGTACTGTGATGTGTATATCTCAGGTTTGGGTACAATGTTAATGCAGAGAGGGCACGTCATCGCTTACGCCTCGTGGCAGTTGAGGCCTCACGAGGCAAATTACCCAACGCACGACCTAGAGTTGGGGGCGGTTGTTTTTGCCCTCAAGATTTGGCGACACTACCTCTATGGGGTCCATTGTACCATTTACACAGATGATAAGAGTTTGAGGTACTTGATGGACCAACCAAATCTGAATATGAGACTGCGACAGTGGTTGGACGTGGTGAAGGATTACGATTGCGAGATTCTCTACCACCTGGGGAAGGCCAATGTTGTAGCCGATGCACTTAGCCGTAAGGCATTTGCAACCCCGATCAGAGACATCTGCCGGAGGACGACAGTAGTAACCCCGCTTTTGGAGCGGATTCGGAAGGTCCAATAGGAGGCTATGAAGGAGGAATACTAGAAGAGTGAGTGAATCGTGGGTCAGATTTCCTCCTTCAACTATGATTTTCGTGGGTTGTTGTCACTCCACCGCAGAGTGTGGGTTCCGTACGCGGGCGATGTGCGCCAAATCCTGATGGAGGAGGTGCACAAATCCATATATTCCATCCACCCCAGGGCGACGAAGATGTATAGAGATCTCCGTCCTGATTACTGGTGGCCCTGCACGAAGCGGGATGTAGCCTGGTACGTCAAGAGGTGCTTGACCTGTCGGAAGGTCAAGGCCAAACATCAAAGACCTCACAGAAAGACCCAACCGTTGGACATCCATGTGTAGAAATAGGAGGATATTACTATGTATTTCATCACGAAGTTTCCGAGGACCGCATAGGGAGTGGACTCGATTTGGGTTATCGTGGATCGGTTGACCAAGAGTGCTTATTTCATTCTGATTCAAGAGAGCATCTTGGCCAAGAAGCTGGCTGACATCTACATCATGGAGGTAGTGGCTCAACAGGGGGTGCTAGTTTCCATGATTTGTGACCAATATGTACGTCTCACTTCTAGATTCTGGAAGAAATTTCATGACGAGTTGGGTATTCGTTTGCAGTTCATCGCGACTTTTCACCCACTTAAGGATGGTCAGAGTGAGCGGACCATCTAGAACTTGAAGGATATGCTGTGGGCGTGCGTTCTAGATTTTGGTGGTAGCTGGGATACCTACCTTCCCTTGGCAGAGTTTTCCTTCAATAATAGTTACCACGCCAGCATCGACCGCCCTTCCTTTGAGACGCTTTATGGGAGGAAGTGCAGGACCCTGATATGTTAGGGTGAGGTTTAACAAAGGGTTATGGGGAGTACCGAGGTGGTACTCAATACCATAGAGAAGATCCAACAGGTCCGGAGTAGGCTCCAGACTGCTCATAGTCGGAAGAAAAGTTATGCTAACAAGCGACGATCAGACTTAGAGTTTCATGTAGGAGATATGGTCATCTTGAAGGTGACACCTTGGAAAGGTGTCATCCAGTTCAGGAAACGGGGCAAGTTGGGTCCCATATACATAGGTCTATTTAGTGTCTTGGCTCTGATGAGCCGAATTGTGTATCGACTGGATCTGCCAGCCGAGCTCAATCTGATCCACAACATTTTTCATGTCTCCTAATTACGGAAGTGTTTAGTGGATGACTCTGTAGTTGTTCCTTTATAGGATATTCAGGTGGATGATAGCCTGAACTACATCGTGCGACCAGTAGCCATCCTCGACAGGAAGATGAAGGATCTGAGGAACAAGAGGGTAAAGTTGGTGAAGGTGCAATGGCAACACCGCAAGGGCTCAGAATGGACGTGGGAACTAGAGGATGATATGAGGGAGCACTAGATACACCAGAGGGTAGGTCGGGCACCCAGATATGCCTGACAGGGTAGGTCGGGCACCCATATATGCCTAACAGGGTAGGTCGACCACCCACATATGCTTGACAGGGTAGGTCAGGTACCCAGATATGCTTGGCAGTATGTGATTATATGGTATGAAGGGGGAACTCACTAAGATTTGTGCTTACAATTTATAGTTTTTGTTTCAGGTACTTCTTCCTTGAAAGGAAAGGAGTCGGCATGATTGCAACGCATCACACCTTGATTTCCCGACTTGAGATCTTTGGGAGTTATACTCTGATATTGTTTTATGACGTGTTTTGATTATTGACATTTTGATCATGATATGGGATGACACTATTGATGTTTTCATACTATCGGTTTTTATAATTACTTAATTAGAATGAAATTTTTGGTATTGAATTTTGGGGTGTTATAAAAACATTATCAAGACCTATGATAAAACATCCTGACAAACATTAGTGATTCTGACAGAATGCATGCCATATGGTCATAACCAAGTCATAATTCTCTTTGTGTTCTTGAAGAATTTGAACATCAAATTCTCTTCGTTTGATTCATAAACAAATTGATGTAACCTTGTTTCAAAAAACATATCCTAACGTATTGATTTGATGTGCATTCTAACATAATCATACATAAGTGAAAGTACAAGATTTCATTCCTTTGAAACAATTGAAAAAAAAGTAATTAAATAGGAAAAATCATAGGGAAGTGAAATTACAACATACTATTATGTATTGTGTTTAGTAATTCACTGCTTAAGTTGACATAGAATTTGAGATTCCATCATGACAGAATTGGAATCTGAGATTCCATTACGGCAAAATTGTTTTCAGAAATACACCATTGTCCTTTGTTCAATATCAATATCATTGATTACATTATCCACTTCTATCGAAATGCAAACATAGAACCTAGAGATATGATGATTAAAGAGGAACAAACTTTTGGAATTAAACCAAATTAACATAGATTTCAAGAAACGTAATTAATTATAACGTAGTGGTTTATTCAAAACAATAAATGATAAATTTGTACAACACATTATTTATTTATTTTCAAAACACATGTTGATAATTTCATGAAACATAAGTATTTTAGGAATTATAATTTTTGAGCATAACTAATTGCATAACCAAAACTAATTAATAGGTAATATTACAATTTTATCTTTATGTACATTTTTGAAATGATTGGCTCACATTAATCCTTCATCCACACAATAAATAGTTAGAACATATGAACCTACCTCTCTCTTGACTCTCTCTCTCTCTCTATATATATATATATATATATATATATATATATATATATATATATATATATATATATAGTTATAAAAGCCATAAAATTATTGTGTTAGACATGAAATGTGGATGAACATTTTCACCCTTCAAATAGTTTCCTTTAACTATTTAGTTACTTTTTTGATGATGTAAGAATAGGATGATATGTAGTATAAATACATATTAAATGTGAAAGAAATAAACACATCATCTTGAATACAATTTTCTAAGCGTTCAAGAATTCTCTCAAATCTTCATCTTTTGTTTTATAATGTTCTAGTTTAATTTTGTTAGTTTTAGTTTTAATTACATCAAATTTATAACATGTGATCAGCATGAAAGCTCTAATCAAGGTTATTAAACAAGTGGAAATCACATCTATCTTGATCAATGTATGTATTACTTAGTAAGAACATTATTAATTATAAAAACCTGTATCATATTAAAAAAAATACTAATGAATTAATAAAAATTATTCGTTATGGACATTATGGACTACTAATGATTTTTATTTCTTATACTAACATTTACTTTATGCAACTAACTTTTATTTATGCATACTAACATTACTTTATGCAACTAACTTTTATTTATGCACACTAACATTTACTTTATGCAACTAACTTTTATTTATGCATACTAACATTTATTTTTTTCAACTACCTTTTATTTATGCATACTAACATTTACTTTATGCAACTAACTTTTATTTATGCATACTAACATTTAAATTATGCAACTAATTTTTATTTATGTGTTCTAACATTTATATATACATGTCAACGTTTATTTATTTATATTTTAGATATTCTTCATAATTTTATTTAAACATTTACTAATATTTATTTATGTTTCTAATTAGTAAAATTATACCAAGTAAAATTGTGTACTACATAAGGTCTTATTGAATGACTTATAAAATACATATAAATATATGTAATATATATACACACAACGGCTATATATATGCAACGGTTCTAAACGGCCAAAACAATTGCTATTTTATTTACTATAATTAACATCACTATCATATTTTTTTTACCACAAAAGGAGTAAATTATCTCACTTTTCAAGGTTATCAAGTTAAAATGATTCATATGGTTGTGATTGTTGCAACTATAATGACTGTAGCACTTAGCTTCCTATTTTTCAATCTCACATCGGATGTATTTTATCCTGATTTATTTTATCCTTTCTTAGTCTTGTATGGGATGGTTCTTCTCCCACTCCTGTTTGGTGCAATACATATTGAAATAAATGTATTTTAATTTTCATTTTGTTATTTTGTTTAAATTTATAGTTACAACATGTCCAACATTGCAAAGTTCGAGTTTGCAGCACTTGAAGTTAATGGGAAAAACTATGTGCCAATGATGATAAATGTAAAAATGCATCTCGAGTCCATGGAAATCTCAAATGCTATATATGAATTTAATAATTTATTAGCACAAGAGAAGGAGAAAGCACAAGTATTCCTTTGCAAGCTTGTTGATGAAATGTTGAGATATGAATATCTTGATATTCCTGATCCAAATAAACTCTGGAATCTCTTGAAAGAAAGATTTGATCATCAAAAGGAAGTTATACTTCCAAATGCTTGAGATGAATGGAGAACACTGAGGTTTCAAGATTTCAAGAAAGTAAATGAATACAACTCAACTTTGTTCAAAATATGTTCACAACTCAAGTATTGTGGAAAAGAAGTTATCGATGAAGATATGTTGGAGAAAACTTACTCCACATTTCATGCAACAAACATTACCTTGATGCAACAATATCAGTTGCAAAAGTTCACAAAATATTCTGAACTGAATTCATGCCTACTTGTTGCAGAGAAAAACAATAAGCTCTTAATGAAAAACCATGAATCTCGTCCAATGGGATCAATAGCACTTCCAGAAGCAAATGCTACAAATACTGATGGTTATCGAAACAATACACGTGGACGAGGGCATGGCCGTGGTCGAGGATGAGGTTGTGACTACTTTAATAGAAACCATATCCATAATCAGAACCATAATTTTGTTCGTCGACAAGGTAATTATCGTGGTCGTGGACACAGAAGGAATAATTACCAATCTTTACAAAGAAACAATATTCATACACAAGAAAAGGCCAAAGTTGTAAGGCATGATGTTAGGACATCACAGAAATCGGATGCTTCATGTTATATATGTGGTAGCACAGACCAATGGTTAAGGACCTGTCGCACATGTACACATCTTTGTCAACTTTATCCAGAGTCTATTAAAGGAAAAGGAAAAGAGTTAAACCTCATTGATAATGTTGAATGCACTCCGCTAAGTGTTGCTGATTTCTGCAATGATATGGAAGACATAAACTAAAAATTTATGTTATTATTCAAGTAAAATTTTCCTTTCTTTGTTTTTCATGTAATGTCTTTCTTACAATAAATGAACTTTCTTTACAATAATTATTGTGATTATGTTTATTGGCTTATTATTTCTTTAATATGTGAAGTTTAATATGAGTTCAACTGGAGCACAACACCAAGAAAAGGTTGGATATCTTTGTATAGTAGATACTAGTAGTACGCATACTATTTTGAAATCAAATAAATATTTGTCAAAATTAGTACCAACAAAAACATTCATACGTACAATATCAGGTCTTTCAGACTTGATAGAGGGAACTGGGAAAGCCCAATTTATATTACCAAATGGTACGAGCTTTTGTATAGAAAATGCCCTATTTTCTCCAAAGTCTAATAGAGACTTACTAAGTTTTAATGACATATATTTCAAAGGATGTGACACAAAAACTATGACCGTTGAAAATAAGAAATATATGTATATTATAGACAAAAACCATATGCTTGAAAACTACCAACACTTGATTCATACACATATACATATGATTGAATCAAAAATGGTAGTCAATGAAAAAAATTGTGATCCTGGGACATTCAGTTTATGGCATGGGAGGTTGGGCCACCCAGGATTAACAATTATGTGAAGGATAATTAAGAATACACATGGGTACCCATTGAAGGACCAGAAGTTCCCTCAATCCAGTAGCATAATACCATGTACATCTTGTTCCCTTGGAAAGTTAATTATAAAACATTCTCCAATGAAAGTTGAAAGGGAGTCACTTAGATTTCTAGAAAAAGTTCAAGGTGATATATGTGGACTAATTCATCCACCATCGAGACCATTTAGATTATTTATGGTCCTAATAGATGCATCAAACAAATGGTCTCATGTTTGCCCATTATCAACTCGTAATGTGGTATTTGCAAAGTTTCTTGCTAAAATTATTAAATTAAGTGTACATTTCCCTGATTATACTATCAAAAGGGTGAGACTTCATAATGCTGGTGAATTTACTTCACAAGTATTTGATGACTATTGTATTTCTATAGGAATGGTTGTTAAGCCTCCAGTTACTCATGTACACACACAAAATGGTTTAGATGAATCACTGATTAAACGTCTCCAGCTAATAACTAGACCATTGATAATGAGAACCAAACTTAGTGTTTCTATTTGGGGTCATGCAATCTTACATGTTGGATATTGATATGCATGAGACCAAGTTCATATCATGTATATTCTCCCATACAACATGCTTTTGGTCAAGAGCCAAATACATCTCATTTGAGAATTTTGTGGTGTCCAGTATATGTCCCCATTGCACCACCAAAACGGACAAAAATGGGTCATCAAAGAAGGTTAGGAATATATGTTGGTTATGATTCGGTCTTTATTATAAGATATCTTGAACCTTTAGCATATGATGCTTTCACAGCACACCTAGCCGATTGCCAATTTGATGAGGCAAATTTACCATCATTAGGATGAGAAAAGAAGATTACATAAAAGGATGTTTCATGGCATTAGCCTTCTTTATCATATCTTGACCCTCACATAATGTAGTGTGAAAGGAAAGTTCAAAAGATAATGCATTTGCAAGAAATGCCAAATCAATTGTCTGATGCATTTACTGGCATGAAAAGGGGGACTAAATCATGTATACCATCTGTGAATGTTCCAACTTGAATTGAAATTCCATATGGACAATCTGAGGATAAAGTCACTCAAGAGTATAAAAATGCCTGAAGCGTGGAAGACCATTTGGTTTTAAGGATAAGACCCCAAGGAAAAGAAGAGGAGTAGAAAATGCACTAGTTTATGAGGAAAGCGTTCCTAGAGAAACACGAAATATAAAAATTCCCTATGAAAGGAAGATGTTGTACTAAATTATGGTCAAACAAATAGAATATGTGACCAAAATGAAACTAATAATGTAAGTGCAATTGTAATGCCCCATTTCTTAGGTATTGATTTAATGTGTGAGTTTCTTGATTTCAAGGGCCACTCGACGAGTTGATTGCTATACTCGCCAGCAGCGGGTTGGTACACGTATTTTAATGACCTACTCGCCGAGTCCAGGAAGGGAATCGACGAGTAGAACCTGGCAGATGAAACCCTAAATCTCGGGGTTTTGCACCCTATTTAAAGGATCATTGGCCTCCCCCAGCCTCCCCTTTACTGCTTCTTGTCCTTCTGAAACCTTAATCGAGTGTGTGTGTTCCATTTGTGTATTTTTGAGCTTGGAAGAGGATTTTGTGGAGAAAGGAGCTTGGAGAGAAAGTATTCAAAAGCAAGGAGCTTGTGGGATCTGAAATCTACCTTATTGGGCATCTTTTGGAAGGTATAAATAATTACCCTGACCTTATTGCATTCTAGATCCCCTCTTTGGACAAATGCTAGGGTTTTCATGGTATGATTGGAAGCTATTCTTGTGTGCAAGTTAAGATCTGAAGTTGTAACTTCAAAACTGAGCTCCCTTAGGCTTCTTAGTCCATAAAGTTTCCAGCTTGTGCAAGGATGAGACTCTCCCAAGGTGTAAAGCTCCATTGGAAGCTTAGATCGGTCATTTAGAGCCTTTACAGCCTTGCATGTGCGTAAAGTTTGCAACTTTACGTGATGAACGTGCCTTAGAAGCTTGGATCTGTAATCTGGAACCTTGCCATGGCTTAAAAAGCGTCTGCATGGAAAAAGGTCTCAATGAACTCGACGAGTTGATGAAAAACTCGGCAAGTCCGTTGAATATGGTCATGAACTCGACGATTTGATGAACAACTCTGCGAGTCCGTTGAAGATTGCCTTGAACTCGGCGAGTCGTTCGAAGACTCGGCGAGTCGGCTAAGGTTTCTCCCAATTCTTGGACACGTATGAACTCGGTGAGTTAAAGGGGAACTCGGCGAGCCAATCAAGGATTTCATGACTTCTCGAGTTCAGGAATGACTCGACGAGTCGGTGAACTGCACTCGACGAGTCGAGTCAACATGGACTGTTAACTTTGACTGTGGAATTTGACTTGGACCAAGGGTTGACCAGTTGTCTTCTGAGGGTATTCTGGTAATTCGGAGATTTATGAAAAAGGGTTTTATGATAACTATAGGTGGTGGAGTTCGCGTTGGTGATCCGGGAGTTGAGCTTTCTAGTTTCAGACGTCAGTTGCAAGGTGAGTTATCCTCACTATATCAACAGGGTCTAAGGCACCAAGGCCGGACCTTATGGATTTGTATTTTGATTATTATATAATATGTGCATTGTTTCGCATCCTGTTAGTTAGGATGGTGATATGCTTACGCTTAATGATCGGGTTCGGTTGATATCCTAGTACATTCAGCACGGGTGTGCGGGTTATCTAGCGTATGTGGTAGATACGCGAGTCAGGGATCAGATTTCGGTTTCTGATGTATCGGTGGTCTAGGAGTTTGCAGATGTGTTTCTGGAGGAGCAGCCAGGGATACCTCCGGAGAGGCAGGTCGAGTTCTGGATCGTCCTGGTGCCAGGTGCGGCCCCTATCGCTATGGCGTCGTACCGATTGGCACCACCCGAGATGCAGGAGCTATCATCGCAGCTGAAGGAACTGTTGGGCATGCAGTTCATTCGACCTAGCAGTTCTCCATAGGGAGCGCCGATTCTTTTTGTCCGGAAGAAGGACGGTTCACACCGGATGTCCATTGATTACCGGGAGTTGAATAAGTTAACGGTGAAGAACCGTTACCCACTCCTGAGGATAGACGATCTCTTCGATCAGTTACAGGGCGCATCTTGGTTTTCCAAGATAGACTTGAGGTCTGGGTATCAACAGTTCAGGTTCAGAGAGGAGGACGTGGAGAAGATCGTGTTTCGAACTCGTTATGGACATTACGAGTTCGTGGTGATGCTGGTTGGGCTCACCAACGTGCCAGCAGTGTTCATGGACCTGATGAATCGGGTCTGCAGACCGATGCTTGATTGCTCAGTCATAGTGTTTATAGATGATATCTTGGTGTATTCCAAGACCCGAGAGCAGCATGAGGAGCATCTGCGAGAACTGTTGGGAGTTTTGAGACGAGAACGACTGTACGCCAAGTTCTTGAAGTGTGAGTTTTAGCTACCAGAGGTCCAGTTCCCTCGGACATCTCGTTAACCAGGAGGGGATTTTGGTTGATCCGGCCAAAATCGAGGCGGTTATGAAGTGGGGGATTCCGAAATCTCCCTCAGATATTAGGAGCTTTCTGAGATGGGCAGCGTACTATCGGAGGCTCATACGAGATTTATCCAAGATTGCAGTAACCCTCACTCGTCTGACGAGGATGTGGGTGAGTTTCCGGTGGGGCCTCGAGCAATAGAGGGCGTTTGAGACCCTCCGTCGGCGTTTGTGTGAGGCACCAGGCTTGACACTCCCGGAGGGAGTTGAGGATTTTGTGGTGTTCTGTGATGCATCCATCATAGGTTTAGGGGCGGTCCTCATGCAGAGAGGATGAGTGATAGCCTACGCATCGCGGCAGCTGAAGCTGCATGAGACGACATACCCTACGCATGACTTGGAGCTGGGGGAGGTGGTGTTCGCCCTTAAAATATGGAGACATTATCTCTATGGGGTCCATTGTACCCTTTACACAGATCACAAGAGCTTAAGACATATCATGGATCAGCCAAACCTGAACATGAGGCAGCGCAGGTGGCTGGATGTATTCAAGGACTACGATTGCGAGATCCTTTACCGTCCTGGTAAAGCAAATGTAGTTGCGGATGCTCGGAGCTGCAAGTCAGCTGGGTCTTCCACCCCATCGGTATGTATGAGGATAGCGGTGGATTCTCCGCTTGTGATTTTGATCAGGGATGCCCAGGTTGAGGGCATACGACCGAAAAATTGGAAGCTGGAGAGGATCAAGGGCGAGAATACATGGTTCGTGCAGGATAGTCGGGGACTATTGACCCAATTCGGTTGGGTTTGGGTTCCAATGTTGGGTGGGGTTAGGCAGACGGTTATGGAGGAGGCTCATAAGTCTCATTTCTCTATTCACCCCGGGGCCACCAAGATGTATCGGAATTTAAGTTTGAACTATTGGTGGTCGTGCAAGAAGCGAGAAATTGCTTGGTGTGCTTAACCTGTAGGATGGTCAAGGCCGAGCATCAGAAGCCGCATGGCAAGCTGCAGCCCCTGGAGATACCCATGTGGAAATGGGAACAGATTAAGATGGATTTTATTACCAAGTTGCCGAGGATGGCGAAGGGGTTTAATGCTATATGGGTCATCGTGGATCGATTGACCAAGAGTGCCCATTTCTTGGCCATACGGGAGAGCTCATCGGCCGAGAAATTGGCCGAAGTGTATGTTCGTGAGATCGTGTCTCGCCATGGGGTTCCCGTTTCCATTTTCTCTGATCGAGATGTCAGGTTTACCTCCCGCTTCTGGCAAAAGTTTCACAAGGAGCTGGGCACGCGGTTGCACTTCAGCACAACATTCCACCCACAGACAGACGACCAGAGCGTGCAGACTATTTAGACCCTCGAGGACATGTTGAGGGCGTGTGTCATTCTAGACTTGGCGCCCCGCCATTCGAGCTGTTGTACGGACGGAGGTGTCGCACTCCGTTTTGTTGGGGGTGAGGTTGGTCATAGGGTGATGGGTTGGACGGAAATGGTCTTGCAGACTACCGAGAAGATTCAGCAGATCAGGCAGCGACTACATACCGCTCAAATTCGGTAGAAGAGTTACGCTGACCGGCGCCGCTCCGAGTTAGAGTTTCAGGTCAGTGACATCGTACTCCTAAAGGTCTCGCCCTGGAAGGGTGTGATCTGCTTCAGGAAGAGGGGAAAATTGGGTCCCCATTATATTGGGTCGTTTAGGATCATTGCCAGGGTGGGTAAGGTAGCTTACAGGCTAGAGCTGCCGGAGGAGCTTAGTCGGATACACAACACTTTCCACGTTTCGCAGCTGCGAAAGTGCATTATGGATCAAGAGGAGGTGGTGCCACTGGATGATATTCAGGTTGATGAACGCCTAAATTACGTAGAGAGGCCTGTGGCCATACTGGAGAAAAAGATGAAGATTTTGAGAAATAAGGAGATACCTTTGGTGAAGGTACAGTGGGAGCATCGGAGGGGGTCCGAGTGGACGTGGGAGGCGGAGGCTGAAATGCGGGAGCATTACCCGGAGTAAGTCACTGCAGCAGACTTCGAGGACGAAGTCTAGTTCAAGTGGGGGAGAATTGTAATGCCCCGTTTCATAGGTATTGATTTAATGTGTGAGTTACTTGATTTCAAGGACTACTCGACGAGTTGATTGCCCTACTCGTCAAGTAGCAGCGGGTTGGTCCACGTATTTCAATGACCTACTCGCCGAGTCCAGGAAGGGACTCGACGAGTAGAAGCTGGTAGATGAAACCCTAAATCTCAGGGTTTTGCACACTATTTAAAGGATCATTGGCCTCCCCCAGCCTCCCCTTTATTGCTTATTGTCCTTCTCAAACCCTAATCGAGTGTGTGTGTTCCATTTGTGTATTTTTGAGCTTGGAAGAGGATTTTATGGAGAAAGGAGCATGGAGAGCAAGTATTGAAAAGCAAGGAGCTTGTGGGATCTGAAATCTACCTTATTGGGCATCTTCTGTAAGGTATAAATCGTTACCCTGACCTCATTTCTGTTGGATTAGTGTCTAAGTCCATAACTATTTTGGTATGTACTTGACCCGATTATGAGCATGGTCCTTTTGGGTTGCCTTCACCATAGCAATATGTAGGATGAATTAAGAATATAAAGGTTTAATTATGATTTATTAATATATTATGAGAATAATATATTAAAGGAGAAATCATATTATTTAATTAATATTAGTCAAGAGTTAATTGATAATTAATTATGTGGCTGAAAGAGATTAATTAAATATAGGTTACTAGACTGCAATTATTGGATAATTGAGTTATTGGGCTAGGGAATGCTAAAGGAACAAGGGGTGAACGAAATTATGATGGGAGCCCATCATATTTTCGTCCATGGCCTTATCCAGAAGGTTCCATGGGTTGCTTAGAGTTTAAGCTGTCCATTAGGGTTTTGACTGAAACCCTAGCTTCCCACACAAGTATATAAAGGACCACTTAGGCCCCAAAAACGTGGACAGCTGAATCCTTAGGGTTTTTGGATGGTTTTGGGTGCCTCCTCTCTTCTCCTTCTTCACCTAGTTGCTTAGTGGTGTTTGTGACTCCATTAGAGGTGCAACACTTGAGGTACTGAGCTTTTTGTAGCAAATCAAAGCAAGGAATTGATTGCTATTGCAATATAACAATCAAAGGTAATTACTAAACCCTAATTTCAGTTCTTTTATGATAGATCTAGGGTTTATAGCTTTGGATATTCAATTGCATGTTCAATAGACAAACTAGATCCAAAAGCTATTAGGGTTTGCATGCACACCATATTATTGATGTATTGCTCAAAACCCATCAATTTCATTCTAGATCCCCTCTTTGGACAAATCCTAGGTTTTTCATGGTATGATTGGAAGCTATTCTTGTGTGCAAGTTAAGATCTGAAGTTGTAACTTCAGAACTGAGCTCCCTTGGGCTTCTTAGTCCATAAAGTTTCCAGCTTGTGCAAGGATGAGAGTCTCCCAAGGTGTAAAGCTCCATTGGAAGCTTAGATTGGTCATTTAGGGCCTTTACAACCTTGCATGTGCGTAAAGTTTGCAACTTTACGTGATAAACGTGCCATAGAAGCTTGGATCTGTAATCTGGAACCTTGTCATGGCATAAAAAGCGTCTGCATGGAAAAAGGTCTCAATGAACTCGACGAGTTGATGAAAAACTCGGCGAGTCCGTTGAAGATGGTCATGAACTCAACGAGTTGATGAACAACTTGGCGAGTCCGTTGAAGATTGCCTTGAACTCGGTGAGTCGGCTAGGGTTTCTCGCAATTCATAGACACGTATGAACTCGGCGAGTTAAAGGGGAACTCAGCGAGCCAATCAAGGATTTCATGACTTATCGAGTTCAGGAATGACTCGACGAGTCGGTGAACTGCACTCGACGAGTCGAGTCAATATGGATTGTTGACTTTGACTGGGACCAAGGGTTGACTAGTTGACTCATGAGGGTATTCTGGTAATTCGGAGATTTATGAAAAAGGGTCTTAGGGTAACTATAGGTGGTGGAGTTCATGTTGGTGATTATTTAGAGAATATCCTTGCCAAAATAGAAGATAAATGTCAAAATTTAGATAATCTTTTGTTTTATTAGTAAAAGATTGATTATTTGTAATTTAGATTTGAATTATCTTGTGAAAAAGTTTCAATTTCCCCCTTTAGGTTTTAATAGTTTAAATTTGAACTTAAAAGTTTTGTTTTTGAAATTTAAATAGTTAAACCCTAATGTTTTGAAAAGTTTCAAAACTTGCCCTCAAGTTTTGGAATTTAAATTTTGGATTAAAAGTTTAATTTTGAAATGTTTAAATTCTAAACCCTAATGTTTTGAAATGTTTCAGAACTGCCCTCAAGTTTTGGAATTTAAAAGTTGATTAAAATTTTAATTTTGAAATGTTAAATTCTAAAACCCTAGTAATTTGAAAAGTTCAAATCACACCCTTATGGTTTTATTAATTAATTAAAGTGTATAACTAAAAGAGATTTAATAAACCCATAAAGTTTTGGTTTACATTTAATTAAATTAAAAGTATAATTTACTAAATTAAACCACCTAGTATTTTAAAAGTGTAAAATACACCGTATACTATATATATATATATATATATATATATATATATATATATATATATATATATATATAACATTAAAAGTTTAATATTATATATATATATATAACATTAAAAGTCTAATATTATATATATATATATATATATATATATATGTATATGAGTAAAAGTCAGTCTTACCATTATTAGGCCTCATTCACAAAGTTGGTCTATAAGGGGTGTTTAAGGAAATTGCCTATAAAATGGCGATTGAATGGGTATCCACTCTTACCCACCGCATGCTTGACTAGTGGAGGGTCGTTAGCCGAACGGGTCGGTTAGGACAGAAACCTTCCATTATAAGTATAATGAAGTACAAAGTAACTAAATGCTTATACAAATTTCCAAATCATAGTTACTTTAGGCAAAATGTGAAATTGTATGCTAACCCATGGAATTACACTTCATACCCTTGTCAAACGTTAGCGGAGCTTGTGTGGTTAACCGGCACACTAATTTGGGGATGACATTGGTGGCGAAGGGTGCCTTGATGCTTATCATAGATCAATGGAGCGTGTGTGGCTAACCGGCACATTGATTAGGTGATAGTAGTATTGGGTGCACCACGTGATTCGTATGGTTATTCACACCTTATTTGTGATTCTCGGCATCACAGTCACAAATTGTAGGGCATAATCGAGATTAAACATGCCATTGAAAAGTTCAATGAATATAAAAAGATGCAGGAGTTTCAATTCATTTAAAACTTAAACTTCCTTTTCGTTTTTCATGGTGGAAATTGGTAAATCGTCATTTACCTACCTTCAAATATTCTGCGACTAGATTACGACATCCTTCTTCTAGATTGTAGAGTATTGTGTTGGATCCTAGCTTGATGTTTCATTTGGGTGTTACATCAAGAATTCTAATCAACTTAACTTGAATTTTCTCCCGTTTTGTAGATGTCTAGTTCTGACAATCATGGTCTTCCCAAATCCAATGGAACAAGCTTTCCAAATGAAGATGATGTTCCATGATATGATCGAGGAACAAGAGATCATGCTTCACTTTCTCCACCTCCTCCAATTGTTCCCCCTAAACCATAATTTTAAAGGCTTGAAAAGTTCAAGCTCACTCAAGCCCTATTGGCAATTAAGCATGAAGTAGGGATGAGATTTAGAACCGGAAAAGCAGACCGGAACCGGAACCGAACCGGAACCGGACCCGTTAGAACCGGAATATATAGAACCGGGTCCGGTTCCGGGTTTAAAAATTGGCTTTATCCGGGTTCCGGGTAATCTGGGTTTGGGTCCATTGGGTCCGGGTAAACCGGGTCTATAATCCGGAACCGGTTTTTGGAACCGGAACCACTTTTAGGGCCGGAACCACTTTTTGTGAAACGTTTACAAGATGCATATCTTATTCGTTTCAACTCCAATTGAGATACGGTTTTTTCTAACATGTAGTTTAGAGTTTGTACATGATTCTAGACTATAAATTTGTCATTTTTAGTTTTATATTCATTGACTTACGGTCCTCAAAAGTTGAGATACCAAAGCTAAAAGTTTTTAGTTTTTTAGTTTTTTTGTATTCGGTGAAAGTTTTAAAACATGCATATCTAATTCGTTTGAAGTCGGATTGACATGTGGTTTTTTCCAACTTCTAGTTTACAGTTTGTACATGAGTTTAGACTATAATTTTGTCATTTTTGGTTTAACATTCAATGATTTACAGTCCTCCGAAGTCGGGATATCAAAATTGAAAATTTTCAACTTTTCAGCTATTTGTTTTTGTACTTTGTATTATGTGAAAATATTAACACAAGTATATCTCATTCGTTTAAATTCGGATTGACATGCGGGTTTTTCTAGAGTGTATTTTAGAGTTTGTACATGATTTTAGACTCTAATTTTGTTAATTGTGGTTTCGTATTCAATAAGTTATAGCCCCCCAAAGTCGGGATATCAGTATGAAAATTTTCAAAGTTCAACCCACTATGTAGTAAGTAATTAACAAAAAATTCCGGTTTTTTCGGGTTTTCCGGGTCTAAACCCACTTTATCCAGTTCCAACCTACCCACTTTGATGTTTCCAGGTTTTCCGGTTCTAGACCCACTTTACCCGGAACCATACCCAGAACCGGTTCCTATATACCGGTCCGGTTTCTGGTTCTATAAAATCCCGTTAACCGGTTCCGGTTTTTCCGGGTCCGGGTCCATCCGGTCCGGGTTTGGACCCACTTTCATCCCTAGCATGAAGATGGAAAATCAGTGTGTGCACACGTCTTAGAGATGAAGTCACTCATTGATAGGTTAAGGATGTTGGATGTCGATATCTCAGAAGTGTTGGTTGTTGGCTGTTGACTGGGTTCTTCAGTCACTTCCTGAATCATATAGTGAGTTCGTTAGAAAGTACTATATGATGGATCACGACGTGACCCTCATTGATCTCACCTATTTGCTAATAGCTGCTGAATCAGCAATGATTTGGCGTGTTGGTCAAGAAAATTTGTCTGGTGAATCAAACTCCTAAACTTCAATGGACACCAACAACATTGGAAGTCCATAAAGAACTAATTCTGTGATTGTCCGATGTGCTGTGTCAAAGGAGTCCATTTGCTTTTATTGCCAAGAGAAGGGGCATTGGAGGCGAAGCTGCCTAAACTACCTGAGAGATCTAAGAGATGGGAGAGTCAAGACGTATGGCTCTACTTCAGGTAAAAATCCATTAACTAACTCTTTTAAGTTCCTATTCTATATTCTTAATACATGATGTGATAAGATTACATTTTGATGTTTTGTAGGATCGAAGAAAAGAGAGGAAGCTTAAGGGAAGAAGTGAGCTGAATCTAATCGTAAAGAAATGGATTTCGATCCCATTGCTTGAAGATTAGATTCTTGAGCTACTACTTGGAGTTAGAATAGATTGCTGAGAAATATGTAATAACATAGTTTTCAATTGAATTGCATTATAAGGACAAATTTTTCCGCAATAAAATGAATTTTTTTGATTTTGTCTTATTTATTTATCCTTGCGATGGCATGTATGAAAAATTGATGTTTCACGGTTTCTATTATTAGAAATAATGGATTTGATTATTAATTGTATTATTTGTGGAAATGTCAAAAGTTTACCAAATAGGGAGAGTTTATCATCGCCCAAGTTTCAATTGGATAGAGACTTGGAATCATGCAACATGTATTGTATGATGAATTTAAAAACTTTCACGTTTGGGAAATTTAGACTAATTCTTTGACAAAGTGTCAATTGAAGGACTAGGAGATCGATTACACTAGGTCGTACGTTGATCAAGTCTACCACAAGAGTGAAGAAGATATTCATCATGATTTACTAAAGTTTAGTAAATATGGTCATACTTATAAGATTAAGTGTGATTCTGAGTTAATTGAAAAGGTTTCAATAAATAGTAGAACGAATAAAAAGAATCAAGTAGGCAGAAAGATAAAAGCTTCTCTATTCTAAGAAGAGGGGAGAGTACCTTTTATTGAGTTTTATGATAAGTCTTAATGATTAAGAACCATATCTCAATTGATTCTCTAAGTGAGTCTTAATACATTTGTATGTCTAAGAAGAGGAATCGGGAATTATGGAATTGGTTAAATCAAGAAGTCAATCATACTTCGTTCTAATATCAAATCTTAGAGTCATACTCCAAGATTGCGAATTGAGTGACAAGTCTTAAGTAGGTTTATAACAGTCATCGAATGTGGAGTTTGGAAAAGGTTCTCTTATTCTTGCATGCTTGAAATTGGTAAGTTGCGATGTCCTGGACAAGATAAAGACCAACTAGGACCAATTTGTGAAGTGTTTTTTCTTGATAAAAGCTACAATAACTCTTGAATATTTGTTTGTCAATAAGTGTTTCTTGATAAGAGAACCTTATATGTCAAGGAGTCAGTGGGAGTTTTAATGTTTTTGAAAAAGTTTCAAGAACAAATCAAGAATAAACCTTATCGATCATCACTAGCACACGACTTGAGGTTTACAACCTATCGTGTTGACATTATTTTGTTTATGTGCCATTCCAATTGAGTTAATTATGCATGTGAGTTCTATGAGTTCTCATTTGAATGCATAAATACAAAGCACCTAGGTCGATGGAAAGTACATTGATAGGTAAGGATAAGTTTCTAAACTACTTGGAAAACATGGTGGGCACTCGTGTTACCATAAGGCAAGAAATCAAGATTAAGATAGTTTAGTCCATATGAGATTGGTTTTGTCGCAAACTTTGGTTTTGGCAAATTCACATGGATAGGAACTTATACACCATAAAATCTAAGTGTCATAAGATTCCCTCCTTCATGAAAATGACTGTGAGGATATGCTTTCACTAAGAGAGATTTTAGGAAAATAGCAATTGTGAAAATTGTATTCTCAAATTCGATTATGGTTACAGCATCCCTTTCCATAGTTCGAATTGTGAGATTTGGCAATTAGTCTAACATTTTGGACTTATTGATATAAGTTCGGAATTGTTTAGACACACATATGAGCTATCTAAGGCAAATGTGTATAAGTTTAAGAAGCTTAGATAAAGGGTTATCGAAGAATCTGGTATTAGAAATATGAACTTCAGAAATTCAATAAGCATTGTTTTCTGGAAGTTCAGTTGTTTTCTGAATACAAGTCAAAGCTAGTTGGAGCATAAGTGTTATGCTTATATGATAATAATCATCATGATAGTGGGAGCATAAGTGTTATGTTTGTATGATTATTATGGCAAGTGTTGCAAGTTAGCAATATTAATTATAGAAAAACAAAGATTCAATTTGCAAGGTTGCATGGGTTGAAAAGTTGTTTTGCTAAAATTTAGAGAGAGAATATTATACTTCGTTTCAAAATCTAAAGCTTAGATTGAGAAATTTTAATAAATTCAGTCAAAGGATACATAGTGTGTTCTTAAATTTCGATTATGATTATGGCATCCCTCTTCATAGTTCAAATTGTGAGAACGTGACACATAAAATATTATGGCAGAAGATTGATAAACTATCATATCTTTTTGTAAGACATTATGCATCGTGTCCCATACGCTTTAGGTATAAGACCGATTGCAAAGGCTATAATATTTGACCATTCTAAAATTTTCCAAATGTCTAGCACATTAAGAGGGAAAAAGGATTAGAATCAGTTTTGACTAAAATAATTAAACAACTATCAAAGGACGATCCAAAGTTCGCTGAGGATTAGTCGCTTGTGAGTAGTTGGAAGTATGGTATTGGATGGACCATATCGGCATTATTATGAATTGATAAGGTTCTATCAAGAATGAGTTGTCATATGGCAAATGAGGAAATGTTTCCATATTGGGTGTTGGATATTGAGAGTCTATGTCTAGATTAGAAAATTTTATGCAAGAAGGATGTTCAAAGGAATGTACTTTGAATGAGAGACTTCACGTCTATGGAATTGTCTTGTAACAATTTCCTGACAGAGTACTTTGTAATTTCATTGGCCAGGTCTTGGTGACTTTTGAGCTATGACTTTGCGAAAGGATCGTTGCATAAAATGTTAGAATCTAGCATATTCTAGTAGTGGCAAGAACCTTGTGTTCTAACACTAATGATAAGGATTGGGAATTGTGAAATGAGAATCATTGGAAAAGTTTTTTCAATTGATTTATTTCGCAAAGGACCATAGGAAACATAGTGTGCATGCTTTGTGCATGGGACAACTATTGTTGTAATTCAAGTAATGAGTTGATTATCCGAAACATTAAATGATAAATAATGAGTAATCAATATGGTGGTTAAATAGAAGTGTTTTATTTACTCTCACAAGTGTGGGGCCATGTAGGATTAAGTATTATTGTTGTGTTTCAGTTTTCATGTTTTGACTTCCAGAATAACTGGGTTATTCGAACCTCCACAGTCGGTCATACGTTGGAAGTAAGTATGAAGGAAGACTGTCATGAAGAGTCTGTAGATTGTCTGAAGAATTTAGACATAGCACAAGTTTGCTGCAGGGTTCATGAGTGCTTTGATAAGTCTAGAGTATTGGATTAAACCCACCCTCACTTAGATCACTTCATGGATTTATCACGAGTGATTAGTGAGACGATAATATTGTATATTCTTGAAACCGAGACGTGTGAGTTGTTATTTGTTGGTCGGTTGCACATTGATAATAAGTAAATGCTCCAATAACTTGGTGTTATAAAACTTATTGTTGTGTGTGATTCGATCAGTGAATGCAACCAAGCATACGAGTCAAAGCTTATCCATACCTTTTACCCAAAGTGGGATAAAAGTGATATATGTGGGCCCCTCAATGATTTAGTGATGAAACCTAAGCGTTTGGCCAAGCTGGGACTAAGTTGATGTGTTCAATTGTAGTTTGTTGTCAGTCGTCATAAATCGGAAGTCGGGAAACAACATAAAGAGAACGATCGAAATTCATGTCTTATGTCTATACGATATCTTGAGAATGGAGGAATATATAATCCCTTATCTAAAGGACTCGCTATCTGATAAGATCAGAGTTAACAGCGGCTTTTGAAAGCTACGATTGATGATCAGGTTTTGAAGTCATTTGGGAAATAGTTATTAGACTTATCTAAGTGGGAGACTGTTTGATTAGTGTCTAAGTCCATAACTATTTTGGTATGTACTTGACCCGATTATGAGCATGGTCCTTTTGGGTTGCCTTCACCAGAGCAATATGTAGGATGAGTTAAGAAGAGAAAGGTTTAATTATGATTTATTAATATATTATGAGAATAATATATTAAAGGAGAAATCATATTGTTTAATTAATATTAGTCAAGAGTTAATTGATAATTAATTATGTGGCTAAAAGAGATTAATTAAATATAGGTTACTAGACTGTAATTATTGGATAATTGAGTTATTGGGCTAGGGAATGCTAAAGGAACAAGGGGTGAACAAAATTATGATGGGAGCCCATCATATTTTCATCCATGGCCTTATCCAAAAGGTTTCATGGGCTGCTTAGAGTTTAAGCTGTCCATTAGGGTTTTGACTGAAACCCTAGGTTCCCACAAAAGTATATAAAGGACCCCTTAGGCCCCAAAAACGTGGACAACTGAATCCTTAGGGTTTCTGGACGGTTTTGGGTGCCTCCATTCTTCTCCTTCTTCACCTAGTTGCTTAGTGGTGTTTGTGACTCCATTAGAGGTGCAACACTTGAGGCATTGAGCTTTTTGAAGAAAATCAAAGCAAGGAATTGATTGCTATTGCAATATAACAATCAAAGGTAATTACTAAACCCTTATTTCAGTTCTTTTATGATAGACCTAGGGTTTATAGCTTTGGATATTCAATTGCGTGTTCATTAGACAAACTAGATCCAAAAGCTATTAGGGTTTGCATGCACACCATAGGATTGATGTATTGCTCAAAACCCATCAATTTCATTCTAGATCCCCTCTTTGGATAAATCCTAGGGTTTTCATGGTATGATTGGAAGCTATTCTTGTGTGCAAGTTAAGATCTGAAGTTGTAACTTCAGAACTGAGCTCCCTTGGGCTTCTTAGTCCATAAAGTTTCCAGCTTGTGCAAGGATGAGAGTCTCCCAAGGTGTAAAGCTCCATTGGAAGCTTAGATTGGTCATTTAGGGCCTTTACAGCCTTGCATGTGCATAAAGTTTGCAACTTTACGTGTTAAACGTGCCTTAAAAGCTTGGATCTGTAATCTGGAACCTTGCCATGGCTTAAAAAGCGTCTGCATGGAAAAAGGTATGCATGAACTCGATGAGTTGATGAACAACTCGGTGAGTCCGTTGAAGATGGTCATGAACTCAACGAGTTGATGAACAACTTGGCGAGTACGTTGAAGATTGCCTTGAACTCGGCAAGTCAGCTATGGTTTCTCCCAATTCTTGGACACGTATGAACTCGGCGAGTTAAAGGGGAACTCGGCGAGCCAATCAAGGATTTCACGACTTATTGAGTTCAGGAATGACTCGACGAGTCGAGTCAACATGAACTGTTGACTTTGACTGTGGACTTTGACTGGGACCAAGGGTTGACCAATTGACTTCTGAGGGTATTCTGGTAATTCGGAGATTTATGAAAAAGGGTTTTACGGTAACTATAGTTGGTGGACTTCACGTTTGTGATCCGGGAGTTGAGCTTTCTAGTTTTAGACGGCAGTTGCAAGGTGAGTTATCCTCACTATATCAACAGGGTCTAAGGCACCAAGGCCGGCCCTTATGGACTTGTATTTTGATTATTATATAATATGTGCATTGTTTCGCATCCTGTTAGTTAGGATGGTGATATGCTTATGCTTTGTGATCAGGTTCGGTCGATATCCTAGTTATAGGATTATGCTATGATATGACTTGGGTAGGTCATTGTCCTGGTATAGGTCGTTGTTATGCTATTTGATATGTTAGATCGTTTTTTCTGTTATTATGATAGCCTATAAATGTATATGCACATGTTGTTTGATTTGGGTGTTGGGTTGAGGCGGTCCTGCTTTGTGTTGAAGGCCAACATACCCAGGGTGGTCCGGATAGACTACAAAACCCAAGAGGGTATGTTAGTCAAACCGAAGGCCCGACGAGCGGTTCGGATAGGCTGAAGGCCCCGCGACGCGGTCCAGACGTGTCGATGTCTCGGAGAGCGGTCCATATAGACTGAAGGCCTGCGAGACGGTCTAGTCAAGCTGAAGGCTCATCATGCTTGCTGTTTGGTTATATATTTATATGGCATGACTATGTGGTTGGTATTTTGGGGGATAGCTCACTAAGCTTCAAGCTTACCATTTCAGTTGTTGTTTCTGGTACCTCTGGTGATCGCGGGAAGGCGAAGGCTTGATCGTACCGCTCCTCTCGCTGTTACAACTTTTATGATTTGATACTGGGATACTCTAATAACTGTATTTTGATAACAAACTATGTAATGACCTAATGGATTAAAATGTTTTAAAAGTTTAAATTGGCTTGAATTTTTGGGTGTCACAAGTTGGTATCAGAGCCTTGGTTTGAGTGAATTGGAGGAACATGCGTGTGAATCCAGTCTCAAATCAAAGAAAGGTTTTCAAAATGATTTCTAAACGATTTTCAAAATAAGCGAAAGAGGATGCAGGATGTACGATCATCCGGAGCCAGTAAGTATCCCCAAAATACCATATAGTTATTTGATTATGTGATATGTTAAAACAACATGTTAGTACTAGGCTAGGGATCTTCAAGAATTGCATGATAGAATTTCCTGATTACATGATTCTTGCTAGCCAAGGGTTATCTTTATATGGGATTGACATCACACCTGTAGTTGCTAAGTGTATGCATCACGGCTATATGTAACTAAGATCTTATAGCATGAGAATGTTTGATTTGGCCTTATGTTCTGTTCTTGTTTGATTGGGATCTTAGGGTAGGATTGGATATTCGAAAGTCTATAGGGTCCAACATTATGTATGACTATCATACACTAGTGCTACAGGGTTGGTGGAAGTTCTATGGTAGGGTGGGTTGTGTGAGGCCGGGAGGCCAGTTATGAGATATTTAGCATTTCCTCTAAGACTGAGGATTGAGCGCTTGCCATGTTGAGTATTCAGTTAGGGCATTGTGGTGATCCTTGAGGAAAATATGGGTAGGTGCGGAAGGTAGTATGGGCCCTACCTACTGAAAGCCCAAGACCCATACGCGTGTCAAGTAAGTCACAATCCCTTGGGGTTAGTAGGAAGTTGACTCCTAGTTATTCATATGGATTATCTGATATCTTGTGCTATGTTTCAGAATGGTGATGATGAGGCCCTTTGTGGCTGGATCCGGTTCGGGATCAGGATCAGGGGACGGAGGCCAGGAGGGGCCAACAACACCTGAGCCGGTGGTATAGATGGGTACGGATGAGTTGGATGCCAGGATTCGGGAGATCCTACATGATGAGGTTGTTGCTGGCTTCCGGGCATAGTTACCAGAGATGTTTGGGTCGATTAAGACCGCCATGGTGGAGTACTTTGATGAGCGTTATGCATCCCTTGCAGAGACAGCCGCTGCAACAGCTGCATCAGCTGTATCAGCGACAGAGGGAGGAGTCAGTAGGGGCTTCCAATACCGGGACTTCGATAACACTAAGCCCCCGACATTCGACGGTACACAAGACCCTATTCGATAATCTGTCATTGAATGTCAAATAAGAAATGATTGGGCTAAATGGAAGGAGGCTATGCAAGTTGAATTAAATTCTCTTAACAAGAGAAAGGTTTTTGGGGTCATTATCCTCACACCTGGAGTTGTGAAACCATCAGGACATAGATGGATCTTCGTACGAAAAAAATGAGAAAGACGAAATTGTAAGATACAAGGATAGACTTGTGGCTCAAGGTTTCTCTCAAGGACCTGGAATTGATTATGAGGAAACTTATTCACCGGTAATGGATACAACCAGTTTTAGGTATTTAATTAACTTAACAGTCTCTGAAAACTTAGAGATGCGTCTTATGGATGTTGTTACAACTTACTTGTACTGATCACTTGATAGTGATATCTATATGAAAATCCCCGAAGGATTTAAAATGCTTGAAGCATTAAGTGCAAAAACCAAAGAAATGTATTCTATAAAATTGCAAAGATCTTGGTATAGGTTAAAGCAATCTGGATGCATGTGGTACAATCGTTTAAGCGATCATTTCACTAGTAAAGGTTATAAAAATAACTCTATTTGTTCATGCGAATTTATTAAGAAAACAACTTCTTGGTATGTGATTATAGCGGTCTATGTTGACGATCTAAACATCATTGGAACAAATAAAGAGATCCTTGAAGTGATTGAACTTTTAAAGAAAGAATTTGAAATGAAAGATCTTGGAAAAACAAAATATTGTCTTGGTTTGCAGATTGAGTATATGCCTAACGGAATACTTGTGCATCAATCAAATTATACAGAAAGAGTCTTGAAACGTTTCAATATGGCCAATGCTAATCCTTTAAGCATCCCAATGGTTGTTAGATCATTGAATTTTGACAAAGATCCATTTTGTCCCCGCGAAGAAAATGAAGAAGTTCTTGGTCCAGAAGTACCATATCTAAATGCAATTGGGGCTCTTATGTATCTTACCAGTTGTACTAGACCCGACATTTCTTTCACTGTAAACTTGCTAGTAAGGTTCAGTTCATCCCTAACAAACATACATTTGAATGGGATTAAGCATATTTTAGGATATCTTCGAGGAACTACTGATTTAAGGTTATTTTATCCTAATTATTCAAAACAAGGTTTGATTGGTTATGAAGATGCATGCTATTTATCTAATCCTCATAAATCTAGATCTCAAACTGGATACGTATTAATGAATGGAGGCACCACAATTTCCTGGCGCTCTCAAAAGCAAACACTTGTCGCCACATCCTCAAATAATGCTAACGTAATTGCAATAAATGAAGCCAGTAGAGAATGCACATGGTTAAGATCGATGAGATAAATAATTTTGTCTTCATGTGGACTAGATAAAGATAATGTAACGATCGTGTTAATAGGCTAAACATTAGTATGATAATGAAATAGTTAGGATCAGCAATTGTAACCTATATTGAATTAATAAAAGAGGAACTATTTGAATATTATGTGAATTATGTGATTTTATGTGCATTATACTTATTTATAAGATATAATAAATTAAGAATGAAAATAAGCGTCAAAAATTAAATAATATATAAACCCAATATCTATGAAGAAAGTTGTAGTGATCGTGACAAGGATTCTAGAGATATAAAGAACGCCAAAATCCAAGTTATAACGAAGGAGTTATGACCTGTCGAAGTTTTACGGCTAAACCGGCACGACACCGAGTAAAGTAAAAAGTGATTTTTTGATAAATTACTTTTAGCCTTAGAAATCTAAACAAAAGTCATAATATACATTAAACCGAAAACATGCATAAAAAGAACGTCCAAATCTGACTTCGTATGAGGAAGTTATGATTTTTCTAAGATTTAGCATAGCAGTGCACAATCGGAAATTCGAATTTTAGATCGATCGATTTTTAGCCAACACAACCGAAATGAGAATTGAAGATCTCATTAAAATATCAGTTCAACGATAAAAATACAATCGAAAACGGAGTCCGTATGTAGAAGTCATGAATTTTACACGGTCGTTAAACAATGTAATCTTCTCATACTGTTAAATTTTAAATTGGTTGAGAATTAGCCGATGGAGTAAAAAGGAGAGTTGTAGATCTTGTCAATACCTACACGTGGATATAAAGAACGTTGAAAATGGAGCTCCACGTGAAAGTTATAAAATTTAGAAGTCGGGAGTGTGCTGTTGCGAAGAGGGTGACGTGGCTGAATCTGGGCCATTGCGTCCTCCTCACGCCTTGCCACCAAATGATGACATGTGGAACACCAGCTGGACGAGTTATAGGCTCAAACTCACCAAGTTGATCCATTTTTCAGCCTATAAATAGGATGCGAGAGCACTCCATTTTCCACACACCTTAACCTTTCTTTCTTTCTTTTTTTTCTCTCTCTCTCTCTCGCTCGCTCTCTCTCTCTCTGTCTCTAATTTCTCTCTAAACATCTCCCAAGCCCTAGTACTTCCCAAGTGCTAAGAGGCAAGCCGCGAAGCATCAAAAGGCTCCAAGAAGAATAGCTTTTGGCTTGGAAGTTCTTCCCCTGCAGAGCCTAGTTCCTAGCCAAACCTCCCGGTAAGTCTATCTTTACCCTACTTTAAGTATAGGGGAAAATGACACAAATGCCCTACGAAGTTTCTAGGTTTGATTCATTTAGTCCCTAAAGTATTTTTGTTGCTTTACGAGGGAACAAAGTCGTTCTTGTCGGGTCGATTACATCCTTTTTAAAGTTGTGAAGGGGTAATCCGGTCACACCTTGCCACGTAGAAAATTTTCTTGGCCCACCTCCTTAAACAACATCAATGTCCCCATTTGATTCAAAGCAACCAAAAAAATCAATTTTGATCTCTTCTCCCTTCAAAATCAATTTCAATATGTTCATCGTCTCCTCGAATCAGTTTCCTGAGCATAAAATAACTTTGACACATCTTCATCATCCATCGATTCGAAACTCAAAACCAAACAAAACCAGTGAATAGAATTTGAAAGTTCATCTTTTTTCAAGAACCATTGAAAGAACCCATAAATATTTTCATCAATTAACCATTGACATGCTAATGAAGTAGTTATATGAATTCGGTGAGCCTAGGTAACCGGACGGGGAGCTTGCCATGACTAAACGCGAGCTCCTTCTCTGGTAACAAGGATCTTTATGGCCACCCATTAGGTCTGATGAATAGAAAAGGGTTATCGGTGGTGGTGATTGTCGGAATCGGATTGGGAAGTGGGATTTTGAGCTTGGTTTTGAGTTGTACGGTTGTTTGTATTTGGTTAAGATGGGTTCAATAGAAGAGAGCTGATGAACAAGAAGCCAAGATTCCTTAGTTAATGTCTGATTATTGAGTTTAAGTGTTTAACGAATCAAACATTTGATTAATTTGGGGAATTGTAGTGAGATTACCGAATAAGTCATGGACCATTTTCCCTTTTGAGATATCAAATGTAGGGTTACCCAGGTATGTCTAATTTATGATCTTCTTGATTCAAGTTGCAAGAAAGGACAGGAGAAAACAAAGATCAAGAAAAACAATGGAGTGTATTTTTGTCCAATTTTCTGCTAGGACTTTTATAGAACTCAAAAACTCATCATAGTAAACATCAAACAAAGATCCTGTATATACAAAAAAAAAAAACAAACTAAGTAATTGATTTATCTCTAAATTGTAGGAAATGATAAAGCTAAGAAAAATATAAGACAAATAACACTAACAATTGGATATTCCAGATTATTCCAACAATATGAAGATCCAAACTCGAACTGCATCTAAGAATGCAAATGGTAAAAAATATTTGAATCGAAATGGCCCGATATAGGATCACAAAGGCCTTGTAAATCAAGATAAACGAGAGGGTCAACACTTGTTGCATCAGTATTTGACCAGTCAACATCAGAGTGACATGCTTAGAAAGAGGATCATCAGTGGAAGACTTCACAATTGAAAGGGACGAAGCATGGTTTTGATCAACATCAATGAACTTTGCTCTCCCAGAAAAATATCCGTGAGGGGAATAAATTTTCCAACGAGGTTGAAGGAGTTCTTTATCAAGAAAAGTAATTGTGGTGCAAACTATGTGTGTGAGTGAGTGAGAGAGAGATGGAGGGAGGGAGGGAGGGACACGTGCACAAGAGATATAATTTACTGAATTTTATCAATTTATTAAATGAGTTACCTTATGCCCTCATAAAGTAACACAAATAGTTTAAGGACTAAATAAACCAACCTTAGAAACTTCGTAGGCCATTTGTGTCATTTTCCCTTAAGTATAGCTTAGGTTTAAATTTATTATCATTATTATGAACTTATAAAAAATATATATTATAAAATATAATATATAAAGTGTTATTATGATATCTTTTAACTACTATCGGTACGGGGAATCTGCTTTGAAGGGCCGCATAAGGTTGTTGGATTTCAGAAGTGCTATAATGCCAAAATGGTCCCGCCCTCCGGTGTTTCATGTCTGGCCCCTGTCTGTACATAGTGATTGAAAAGTATTGATTAACACTTATAAAACAAAATCGCTCGTAATTAGTCGCAATAAATATTAGACTAAAATCTAGTGGTAATAATACTAGGTTTCGTCAAAGGAAATTATATTGTTAAGAAGCAAAGCGTTGTCCATGTTGGAATCATCACTTTAACAAGTGAGTACATAGTTACTTTCATATTACACATAGATATGAAGTATTTAATATAAATTACGTGTTATGTGTGCATATTATCTGTGTTCTTGATATCTATGCTGAATGATCAATTTAGACATGTTTTAAATGATTTAAAATGTATATGTATTTTATATCTACAAATATGTTGGGTAGAACACAGGTAAATGAGATAGTTGATGTGTGATGAAATAAAATGATGAGAGACCTCGATGTTTACGATTATCCAGTCATCTAGCAGAGTATAGATGACGACCACAGACTATTCTAGACAGTCTAGTGGAATGATGACATGCTCGCAACCTGTATGTGTTTGTGAACGATGTGTTCATCGGTGTACTCCATACCCTTCATGGTTGCCTTATGGACAATGATTGTTGAGGAACCCCCTTAGAAGTAGTATCCATCCCGATGAAAATCCTTAGGTTAGGTCCCTTGAATTAGATGTTTTAGGGACAAAAAGTGAGGAAAATTGGAAAAAGTAATCGGGTTGATTGACGTGATGAACTTAATAAACATAATTATTGTGGGTTGAAAACCCTATGTGCTCACCAGGCTCCCAAGTCTGACCCACTCAGTTTCTTGTATTATAGGTAGTGGCACAAGAGCATAGATGTGATGATCGAATGAGAGTTTATGGATTATAGGCCAGTAGATATAAATAAATGTTATAAGGCCTATGTTGTTTCAGTTTATGCCTTTGATCTTTATTGACAATGACATCCCAAGGTTTTAATATAATGATATACATTTCTTCGGAAATGCTTTGATAAAATCTTTATCATATTTTTTGGAACAAATTCCGCAACACTTTCTTTATAAAGTTACTCTGATTTTCAAATAAAGTGTAAGCAAATCGGTCTTTTCTGTCCGTGAAATTGGGGATGTCACAGATAAAGGCCCAACTTTAGTTTATGAAGATAACTTAGCATGTGTCACTCAAATGAAAGAAGGATATATCAAGAGCGATAGGACAAAACATATACCTCTAAAGTTTATTGAGTACATTGAAGAGCTTATAAAAGATCAAAACGTTGAGATAAAATATGTTCAATCCAACAACAATGTAAAAGACATCTTCACGGAAGCACTTCCTACTACAATTTTCAGAAAACATGTACATGGAATCGGAATGCGACATGTGCATAATACGTAATATAAAAGATGTCTAAATGAGTGGGAGTCAACTATATACTGCACTCTTTTTCCCTTCATTAAAGTTTTTGCCCATTGTGTTTTCTTTAGCAATGTTTTTATTGAGGCAGTACTTCAAGGTTGAACTCAGATTTGAAAAAATGTCATCCAAGGGTGAGTGTTATAAAAGCCATAAAATTATGGAGTTAGACATAGCATATGGATGAAAATTTTTCTCCCTTCAAATAGTTTCCTTTAACTATTTATTTACTATTTTTATGATGTAAGAATAAGATGATATGTAGTATAAATACCCATCAAATGTTAATGAAATAAACACACCATTTTGAATACAATATTCTAAGTGTTCAAGAATCCTCTCAAATCTCCTTCTTTTATTTTATAATGTTTTAGTTTAATTTTGTTATTTTTAGTTTTAATTACATTGAATTTATAATTATATATATATATATATATATATATATATATATATATATATATATATATATATATATATATCAATTCTCAAGTATACATTTACATTTAAAAGTTTAATGAAAATCTATATCTATATACCTATTATAATAGAGGAAAATTTTCTAACATCATATTGATTTCAAAACCTTCATGTCTTTTCAAATTTTCTTTATATTAATGACTCTTTATAATAATAATTTCACCTAATTAACAACAAACCACTCAAAATTTTGTTTAACTTATGATAATTAATGGTATAATTGACTCAATTGAAAAGTTTTGTCTATATAAGAACATTGAAATATTTTACTCATACTTTATTCTATTTTTCTTTAGCTACTCACACATGATATTCTTGTTTTTCGGTTTTTTTTGTTATATAGAGTAAATGGAAATGGAATAAAATGTGGATATATATATATATATATATATATATATATATATATATATATATATACACACACACACACACACGTAAACTTATATGGTTTCTTTTTATCTCTTTTAATTTGATCATTTTTAAAAAAAATTCTTGATATCTACATTAGTTAATAGTTTTGTTAACATTTCATTTTTCTGCGTAGTAGATTTATGAACCTTCAACATACAATTTTTTCATTTTAATTTATAAGATGTTTTTGAAATTTACATTAGTTATAACTAGAAGGAAACCCATGCTTCGCATGGGGAAGATGTGGTTGTTACTCTTTGTTTTGTGGTATTTTAACCGTATATTTAGAACCAAAGGTTATTTTTTATAAGACCATACATGTAATTATATTATATGGTTACAAAGGGTAAGTTTGTAACGCTTAATTCATTGAGCATTTCGATTTAGACACTGTAGGGGTGTATTGGTTGCAAATTGGTCCTCGGGGTTAGTACACAGGGCGTACCATAGGGTACACTTAGCGTACTAGCTATGAAGCCAGTATGCAGGGCGTACCACATGGCATGCTTAGCGTACTAAGAGGGAGTTGATCGTGGATGCATGCCTCATACATTGGGCGTATGAGGGGTTTAATGAAACCCTAGTTTTGTTATGTTGCAACTTATATAAGCTTCTTAAGTCTCTAGGGTTGGCCTCTTATTCAACCTCCATTGTCTTATGACCCTAATGTCGAACCCTAATAGCCTCTTTGAGTGTTCTTGAGCCTTGGTCTTGATTTTGGTGGTTTGTGCTCCTTAGAGTGTTAGAAGAAGAAGTTTGAAGACTCATTCATTGGAGGGAATTAGCCTAAAGATCCAGATTTAGCTCTATCTTTTGGTGACTTTTGAGGTATAAAGTTCATACCTTGGCTACTCTTTGTTTAGAATTCGTCATGTTAAGGTTTTATGCTTCTTTGTTCCTTTTTGGTTAGTCTTGATGGGTTAAGTCCGTTTTAGAAGCTAAATATTTTAGATCTGGATGTTTAAAGAGCTCCTTAAGATTAATGGTGAAAACTTTATGGTGTTTATGGTCTCATGCATTCATTAAGTCATCTATTAAGTTCTTTTGAGATTTAAGAGCTTCATTCAGCCATGCATGCACGTAAAGTTGGCAAGTTTATGTGGTAAACCACCTCAAGGATGTCAGATCTAATTTTTAGAGTGAATCTTAATTGAGTAAGAGCTGAAAAATTCATTTTAGCCAAATGGAGGAGTACGATGGGCGTATAAGAAGGCACGCTTAGCGTACAAGCCCTAAAGCGAGTATGTTGCATGCACATGTTGAGTACGCCTTGCGTACTCAATCAGTTTGGGCTTCGGTGTTGTGGGCTTCTCGGTAATGGGCTATGTTGGATTTTGGTTGCCTTGGGCCTTGTTGGGCCATCAAAATTCAAGTGTTATGGCTAGGAATATTTTTGGACCTTGGATTAAGGCCCATGAAAGGGTTTGGGCCCAATTTGGAAAATTGGGCCATATTTGGGCTTTGGGGTGTTTATTTGGAATTTAGGCCTTTTAGATTGTTGGTTTGGGCCTAGGTTTTGGGCTAATTTGGGTAAAGGGTAAAAGGGTCTTTTACCCATATTTTGACTCTTAGTATGAGTTGGGATCCAATTATTAATTGGATGTTATTGTAATTGATAGCTCGGGGACTTGTCAGACCAACAGCTAGAGATTTATCGGTGTAATTCAATAGTTCGAGGTGAGTTTCATCACCAAGTTTTGAAGGTCGAAGGCACCAATGTCGGCCCATGATATGTTATGCTAGAATACTAGATGTATGTGTGACTCTTGTATGTGTATTTGCTTGTATGATTATGGGTCGGGGCCCGATGGTTATTATGTATGCTATGATCAGATATGCTTATATGATTTGTATGTGGGCGGGACCCGTTATGCGAGTTTGGGTGGGTCCCATTTTACTCCTTGGGCAGGGCCCATTATACTCTTTGGGTGGGGCCCGTTACACTCTTTGGGCAGGGTCCACTCTGTGTTATTATGTATGGTATGTGGTATTTTGGGGAACTCACTAGGCTTTGTGCTTACAGTTTTTAGTTTATGTTTTTGGTACTTCTGGTTTCAAAAGAAAGAGGTCTAGATGATTGCAGAGCATACACCACTCAATTCCGCATTTTCTGATATACTCTGATTATGATGATGTATTGATAAATTTCGATTATTTTGGTTTTATGAAAATGATATGATTTACTGTTTTATTGATTTAAAAATGAGAGATTTTTGGGTCTTATTTTTGGGACGTTACAAAGGTGTTCAAATTTGTGGATGCAAAACTGTTGACATTCCATAAACTTAGACACAAACATAAGAATCTTCAAGTGCGAGATTTATACTATGGATGTTTGCAATCCTTGTATGTAAAAATAGTTTTTAATAGTGATTTTGGTTTTTTAATTTAGTTAAATGTTTTTAATATTCAAGACCTCAACACCTCATACGTAGAAGACGACCACTAAAAGTTCTATAACCCATGCGTCTTGTGGAAGCATGAGTATCAATATATGTATGTCTAGATCAACTTCATCAGGCTTACAAACCATCCTTTACACTTCTACACGGTTACAAAAAGAAAAAAAAAAGCATGGATAAATTTTTGGCTTTGTTGTGTAATGTACAACAAATAAACGCAATCATTTGGTTCTACCTAATTGGGTGTTAATAATAAGCTTTGCTGAAGCAAACAATAGCTTGTACAATATGATACAATCTATTTGTCCCAAAAATAAGTTATAACTTATAACTAAGGTGGAAAAATACCTTGTTTTTTTAGCGAACATAAACAATCATAGGGGGCTTCTTGAGTAAGTTTATTGCAGTTTTCATTTTTCTCCTTGGATATACTTGTAGTTCCAAATCTGGCACTAACACCAACAAACTTAACAACTTCTATACCATTAACTTATGTTTGAACTTTTATCTAACAACAACAAACAACATGAAACTTTAGTTTCATTCATTTTAACGCCAAACTATTGCATACAACCATAACTACTACCATAAATTCCATCAATGTGAACAACCTAGATGAACACATCGCAAACAACAATTAAGCCTTCACAACAACAAAATAAAATATTATTCTTATGAGAATATCTATATCATTAGATGTTACCTTTTGGGAAGAGATGATGTAACAACCGTTTCCATAATAGATCAGATGTGGGTTTAAATGGATCAAAGGTAAGGTTTTTTGGCAAAAACCTTGTGTCACAACGTGGTGAATGGAACACCACGATATTGCATTCCAATCGCATGAATGTGCATTTGGGGTAGCCGTCATGACGTGACTGCAACTACAACCCAAGCCCAGAATCTTTTAGGGCTTCTTCCATATTTAAGCCCCTAAACTCAAGGTTTAGGGCATCCTCTTCATCCTCCAACCATTTCAAAGAAACCCTAGCCTCTATTGTTGAGTTCTTGAGCTTTTGGTGTCTTGAAGGAGGACGAATCATCCTTGGTTAATAGATCCAACTTGCAAGTCTCATCATCATCTTCTAGCACTTACTCTGGACCATTGTCGGTGTTCAAGTTCCAGGCTTTATGTTCTATGCATCTAGATCTATGATTTTTATGCATTTTATCCATTTTGGGAGAGTTTGAGCGGACGAATTCCACAAAGTTTTTAACTTTACGGATCCTTGAGGTCCTTTTGAGGTTTAGTGTTCCAGATCTGAGATTTGGTTGGGTTTTGATTCATGCATGAGATTTTTGACCTCATTTTCACCATTGTTAGGACTTAGCTTGGGGACATACATGCATTTGACATGCATGCCTATAAAGCAATGATTTTTATGACTCATGGGGTGTAAGGATGCCTTCTGGGGGAGATAAGTGTGTGGCTTATGATGGGTTTTAGGCATAACGAAAACAAACTTAAACTCTTAAGTGTGCATGCAACCTAAAACAATATCTATGTTTTCTCTATTGAACCTATAACTAAGAACATCAAAATAAGAACCCTAGAAACCCTAGGAAATTTTCGAAAAACACAATAAAGGGATTAGGATTACATACCGTGTAGTTATTATAGCAAATAACAATTATCCTTGATTTGTAAAAGCTTTGGAAGCAAGCACCACAAATGTTGTGCCTCTAGTGGTTCACTCCCAAGCTAGCAAGAACAAGATTATGGAGAGAGGAGAGAGGAGAGAAAATTTTTGGTTAACCCTTGGGAAAAAAGTGATGGCCGAAAATCAAAGGCCTAGGGGCCTTTATATAGTGCAACAATTAAGCTCTTATTAACCCTAATTTGAATATAATAATAATATTTCAAATTGGTAATTATCCAACTCCATATTTATCCACATGGGATAATCTAAAACCCTAGATTATCCTCTAGAAACCGTCCACCCTCTTTGTGGAACGTTCTGGAGCCTTTTGTTCAACCATTGAACAATTGTACTTTAGACCCTACACTTTTAATAAATTCCATTAATCCCGAAATTAACTCCAATTAATTTCTGATTAATTATTAATTAAATATTACTATTTCTAATTAACATATTATTCTCATAATATATTAATAGATTATTTATTTTAATTTATTAATCAAATAATAAATCAACCTCTCTCTACAAAATCATCATGTCCAATTGCTAGGTTTGAGGGCAACACAAAATGATTGTGCTACTATCAATTCAAGTTTATACCAATTATAGTTATGGGCTTAGACACCTAATCCAACAGTCTCACACTTGGATAAGTCTGTAACTATGATTGCCAATATAACTTCCGAATCTATCAGCAAGTTGTAGCTTCTAAAAGCTGTTGTCGAACCCTGACCCAGTCAGTTACGTGTCCTAAGATATGTGATCATATAATCCTTCATTCTGCAAGATATCATTCAGGCATGATTCATGGAACTTAATCAATCTCATTTTCCAGTACTTTGTTTCCTGATTTCTGATTTGTAATGACATAGAACTTCTAATTGAACATATCAATTAGGTCTTTGCTGGGACCGACACTATAAGTCAACACCAAATCATCGAGGGGCCCAAATATATCGCTTTTCCCGTCAGGGCAAAAGGAACGAATAAACTTTGACTTATATTCTTGCACCATTTACTTATCAAATCATGCACACAAATACGTTTTATAACATCAAGTTACTGATGCGTTTACATATCATCAATGCACAACTGACTTGTAAACCACAAATCATGTATCTCCATTTTAAGATTATAAGATATTATCATCTCAGAATTACTTGTGATAAATTCCATTAAGTAATTCTCTGATGTGGGTTAATTGCCTCCTTTGATGTTTCGCTCGCCGCTATGTACTCTGATTCGTAGGTAGAATCAACTACTATCTCTTGTTGTGAAATTTTCCAAATAAATGCTCCTAGATTTAAGGTAAACACCCAACCAGATTGAGAACAGAAGTTGTCTCTATCTGTCTGAAAGCTGGCGTCACTATACCTAGTTACTCTCAATGTATCACTGCCACCAAGTACTAGGACCCAGTCCTTAGTCCTTTGCAGATACTTGAGAATATTCTTGACTGCTATCTAATGAGATTTAACTGGATTTACTTGATAATGACTAGCCACGCTTAAATCAAAGGACACATTAGGGCAAGTACATGTCATAGCATACATGATAGATCCAACTGCGGAAGCGTATGGAGCTCTACTCATTTTTTCTATCTCTGCATTGGTGCTCAGACTTTGAGTCTTACTCAGTTTGGTATTACTCTTGATAGGCAGTTCTCATTTCTTGGAATTCTCCATACTAAAACTTTTTAGCACCTTTTCCAAGTATGTACTTTGAGTAAGTCAAATTAGTCTTTTACTCCTGTCTCTTAAAATTCTTATCCCCAAAATATAGGCAGCCACATGTAGATCCTTCATAGCGAAACACTTTTAAATCCAAGACTTAACCTCTTGCAAAGTTGGAATGTCGTTTCCTATAAGAAGTATGTCATCAACATAAAATACTAGGAAGGTTACTATACTCCTACTAGCTTTGACATATACACATGACTCATCTTCACTTTTAGAGAAGCGAAACTCTGTGACCTTCTCATCGAAACAAAGATTCCATCTGCAAGAATCTTTTTTTCAAACCATAGATGGATTTCTCAAGCTTTCACACTCTATTGGGAAACTTTGCATCAAAAAAAGCCTCTGGCTAAGTCATGTAAACATCCTCAGCCAACTTCCCATTAAGGAAAGCGATTTTGACAACCATCTACCAAATTTCATAGTCATGAAAGACAGTTCTGGCTAGCGTGACGCTGATAGATTTTATCTTAGCCATTAGTGAGAAGGTCTCGTCATATTCAACCCCTAGGGTTTGAGTAAATCCCTAGGCAAATAGTCGTGCTTTGAATGTATGCACATTATCATCCATGTTGGCCTTCTTCTTCAAGATCCATTTGCAACCTACTGTCTTCCGACCAAGTTGTTGATCAACCAAATTCCAAACTTGGTTGTCATACATGGAATTAATCACGCTGTCCATTCCTTCTTTCCATTGTCTTGCCTCAGGACCTGCCATTGCTTCATTGTAGTTAGCCGGTTCATCCAAATTTACCAATGTAATATCACTAATAAACATATCACCATCTGTAGTAATATGGACACCATAGAACTCAGGTGAAATGCTAACTGTACTGGAATGCCTTAATGGTAATGAATTATTAACTGGTTCAACTGGAATCTCTTCCTTAGGTTGAACCCTAGCATCTTCAATGTTTCCTTCATCATTTGACTCTTGAATCTATTCAAGATCAATGTTACTCTCACTATCCTCTTTTTATATGAGCTCTCCCTTGCGAAAGACTTTGCTTCGTGCTACAAAGACCATGTTCTCACTACGTATGTAGAACAAATATCCAAAGGACTTTTGTGGATATAAAGACAGACTGAAATGGACGTCGGATGAAGAAGTTATAAATTTTTAACAGACTATTCCTGTCCCGGCTTGTTAAAAATATAAATTTAAAAATAAAGCCAAAATTAGCCGACGGAGTCTGAACGAAAGTTGTACGCGTGGATATAAAGAATGTAAAAAACGGAGCTCGTATATGAAAGTTACAGATTTTAGAAGATAACTAGTTTTTGGGGTAATTTGTGAGTGATGCGTGGCACAATCTGGGCCACACCTTCTTCCCCAGGGCTAGGAAAAAGATGGCGAGACATGGCAACAAACGCGCCGCATTCGTTTTTGGAACGCGTTGCGTTTGCATCGAACTCAGCCTATAAATAGAGATGAAAATCTCCCAGTTTCTTCACACCTCTCCATTTCCTTTCTCCCAAATACCCCTAAACCTTCAAGGTGTTAGAAGCAAGTCCCGGAGCACCGGAAAGCTCCGAGAAGAAGAGCTTTCGGCTCAGAAGCTCTACCCGCGTAAAGCCTGATTTTTAGCAAAACGCGCTGTAAATGAGATACTCCTACCCTAATTTAAATATAGCTTATATATAAATATAGTATCGTTATTGTGAACCTATAAATAAGACTTATCTGTGATTCAAAGTCGTTATATTGATTGATCTACTTACGGGAATGATGTCTAGGTTGTGATTTAGTGTGGTGTTTAAAATGGGATTTCCAAACAGTATACTTCGTATACCAAACGGACCCTACCTCCGATATGATCCTACCTGGTTGTTCCTTACTTGATAGATCATGAATTAGACTCTGAGTTAATGACAAATCAAGACTAATAATTAGTCGCAATAAATATTAGACTAAAATCTAGTGGTAATAATACTAGGTTTCGTCGAAGGAAATCATATTGTTAAGAAGCGAAGCACTGCTCGAATTTCGAGTCATCACTTTAACAAGGGAGTACATAGTTACTTTCATCTTACACATAGACATGAAGTATTTTATATAAATTACATGCTATGTGTGCATATTGTCTGAATACTTTATGTCTATGTTGGATGAAAGATTTTATAAATGTTTTAAATGATATAAACTTTATATGTATTTTTTATCTACAAAATGTGTTGGGTAAAGCATGGGTAGATATAATAGTTGGGTGTGATGAAATAAAATGATGAGAGGCCTTGATTTTGACAATGTTTCCGGTCATCTAGCGGAGTATAGATGACGATCATAGACTAATCTAGACAGTCGAGTGGAACGCTAGCAGGCTCGCAACCTGTAGGTGTTTGTGAACGATGTGTTCACCGGTGTACTCCATCCCCCTCTTGGTTGCCTTAAGGACATTTATTTCTGAGGAATACCCTTAGCAGTAGTGTCCATCCTGATGATGATCCTTAGGCTATGTCCCTTATGATAGGTGTTTTAGGGAAATAAAGTGAGGATATCGGGAACGGGTAATCGGGTTATTGTTTGCTGATGAAATTAATCAACTTATTTATTATTGGTTGAAAACCCTATGTGCTCAGCAGGCTCCCAAGCCTGACCCACTCAGTTTCTTATATTACAGGTAGTGGCACTCGAGCATAGATGTGATGTTTGGATGAGGGATTACGTATTATAGGCCTGTAGATATGAATAAATGTTGTAAGGCTTATAATGTACTGTTTATGCTTTTGATCTGTATTGAACATGACATCCCGAGGTTTTTAATGAAATACATTTCTTTGGAAATACTTTGATAAATCTTTATCTTATTTTATTTTGGGAACAAATTCTGCAACACTTTTCGTTAAGATGTTATTCTGATTTTTAAACAAGCATAAACAAAATCAGTCTTTTCTGGTCGTGAAAATGGGGATGTCACATTATATGTGCTGAGAATATTATGTGTTAGATAAGATATTATGAGATGAAATTTAATTGGTTTAATCATATAATTATTATACACTTATAAATATGTATTGGGTAGAAATAGGTGATGGTAGATAGGAGATGAAAGATATGTGATTGTAGATAGGTGATGGTAGATAGGTGATGATAAATAAGAGATGACTAGGAGATGCCCTGACCTTGACTTGTGATGTTACGATGTAGTCATCTACCAAAGTATAGATGGCGACCACTAACTAATCTAAACAGGTCATGTGGAAACACCAGCAGGCTCATAACCTGTAGGCGATGAATTACGAGTATGCAACGTAGTAACTATGTATTCATGCAATGATACTCTAACCCTTACTGAGACGTATTGGGGAAGTAATCCCCAAAACAATACTGTCTATGCGATGATCCTTTGGAAAAGTCCTTAACAACAAACATATAAGGAAATGCGATGTAGGCGAGGATAGATAAATGTGATGTAGGTGATGAACTTTACGATAAATCCTTAAGGAAGATTAAATAATAAAACGGGGATTGCTAATTGGGTTAATTGTTTGATAATTAAACATATTAACTATATCATTGTAGAATGAAAACCCAATGTACTCACCAGGTTTGCCAACCTAACCCACTCAGTTATTTGTATCACAGGTATCGATGCGAATATACATTACACTGAGAGATTAAAGTAGATGTATATCATTAGTATAATTAATGTAAGATCTGTTTATGCTTATATTTTGCATCAATTATGACATCCCAAGTTTTGAAAATATATCAATATCAAACGTTTTTTTGGATATGTTTAATGTTAATATTATCTCACATTGAAACAATATTTTGGGACCAATTCCACAACAAAATAAATACTCTATTTTAAAATAAGCATAAATAACTTTTTTTAAATGACTGTAAAATTGGAGATGTCAGAAATACTTCATTAGATCTTGCTAGTTCTTGAGTTTTGTGCCTTTTGGTCTCATATTCTTGGTATATATGAGTTTGGCTTACTCTAGACCAAATGAGTTGTCCTTTCGGACATTTTTGGGTGCTTTGAGTCATGAAAATGCCATCTTAATTCTTTGCTTTTACCCATGCAAGAGATATGAAGCTTAGAGATGTGTGATAAGTTAGGATTTTGGTTTTGGGCACTTTCTAGCCATGCCAAGTCATAAAGTTGGAAACTTTATGATTTAGAATGTTATTGGATTCAAATTTGATCTTTGGAAGAAAGATCTTAAGAGAATAACTACTTAATGGGAGTTTGGACCTAGATTGAGTATGTTGGGCGTACCTAGGTGGTACACAACGCGTACAAGGCAAAAGTCACGTACGCCATACGTACAGGTGCAGTACGTAGAGTGTACTCATCGTAATGTGGAGCTTGACTTCTTTGACTTTTGACTTTGACCTTTGACCAGGGTTTTGACCAAGTTTGCCCTGAGGGCATTTTGGGTAATTTGAATGGTAGTTTGAGATTTGGTCCCTGTTAATGATATACGTTACCTATAGATGTAACATTTGGAGCAGTTTTCTGCTCAACTATCTTTCAAACTATTAGGTGAGTTTTCCTCACTATACTTGTAGGTTGAAAACACCAATTCTGGGCTACTAGATTATATATCCTAGTATATTGGATGATGTTATGTTAGTTATATGATACATTGATAGATTTGTATGATTAGAAGTGTTACAAAACATGTGACAGACTGGTAGATCTGTATGATTACCTATGTTTACTGGATATGTGATAGTGGTAGATCTGTATGATTAGTTGTATTTGTTGGATATTGAATGTTACTGTATATGTCGACATGTTATTGTTATTGTTGGGTTGAGCCAATCCTGCTTTGTGTTGAAGGCCACGATACATGGGGAGGTCCGGATAGACTTTAACCATGCGGGGCGACCCAGTAATGCTAAAGGCTAAGAGAGCGGTCCAGATTGGCTGTAGGCCCGGTGAGGTGGTCCAGTCAGGCTAATGGCTCGGAGAGCAGTCCAGATTGGCTGGAGGCCCTATGAGGTGGTCTAGTCATGTTAAAGGCTCATATATGCATGTTGTTATCTGTTTAGTTGTGTGGGGAACTTGGGGGGAACTCATTAAGCTTTGGCTTACAGTTTGATTGTTATGGTTTCAGGTACTCAGAGGTCAGGGACGAGCCAAAGGTTTGATCATGCACATCATCCTAGATTTTATGTGTTTATGATTTTGGGATACTCTGATTCATGATAGTAACTTTTGAGAACTCGTTTTTGTAAAACTCATGGATTTTTGGAATGGTTTTAAAAATGAAAATTTTGCCTTGATTTTTGGGATGTTACAAGTGACGTCACCGCTTCTAGTAGTATTGTTGGATACTCATGATCACCCCTCATGTATTGGCCTCTCAATTCTATTAGACAATTCCTCCAATTCTATTGTGCGCAGTCAATACAACCAAGAAATCCACATTTGACTTCGTTTCCTTCATACAAAAGTTGAATGTCATTGGATGTTGGACGGCGTAAATATCCACCCTTATACAATTAGACAACACCATAGCAGAAGTTTTGAAGACAATCATGTGAAGTTCTTTTTGACATATTAGATACCCATCTAACGAGTCTGGGTTGCTTCTGTATGCTATTTGACGTATTGTTGAGATACATTTTTATAGCGCATCGAAACTTCCCTGATTTCATGCATGGCATGTTGCTTGAAGAAAAAGGAAAATTCCTCTCCAAGTCACCAACAAGTCGCATAAACAAACATTTGCTTGAACAGAACCTTCTGCGAAATTGTTCGTTAGAAAGGTTGCATCATTAGCTAAGTAATGTCGAATTAGTATTTGTTCAACCTCTATACGATCTCTATGGATTGTGTTTCTCATATGAATGTCGCTTGAACTGACATTGTTTTGAATTAGAACTTGTGTAATACGAGATAATGTAACTAACAAATCAGCGTTGTTGGGTTCATCGTCGGATGAAGATGAACTATAAGGATTGTCTTCAATTATTATTTTTCGGATGTTTGGATTTATATTGTTGAATGGTTATAGAGAGAAATAAATGGAACTGAATAATATCATAGAACGTAATCGAGATAGAATGAAATTAAATTGAATTGAAGTTTGATGGAGATATATAGACAAAAAAAAAATTTCTTTTTGATCAGTCAACGATCTAAGAGTAGAGTAGAATAAAACACACATACACAATCACGGGTTCCACAACTCGCAAACACACCAGCAGTCGAGGAACTGCGAGACGATCGGAACCGTCCTATCGACGGTACCGCCAACCCAAATTGCCAAACCGCCATAAGACTATAAAGTAACTTCAATTTTCAATATTCCATGGCCAAAACAGTTGTACTAAATTGTTCCCTTTTCAATTAAATTCAACTAATTTATTGGCAAATAAACAAAGAAATATCAAAATTCGATGCTATAATCGATTCCAAATTACCAATTTTCCGATTAAATCGTATCAGTTATATTCTTTTTCCATCATGTCTCTTGCAAAACAAATTATAAACTTTTTTCTTCTTTGGCACATATATATATATATATATATATATATATATATATATATATATATATATATATATATATATATATATATATATATATATGGGTTAGGTTATTTTGTTTTCACTATCTATTGTGTGCCCGTATGACTAATTCTGGACCAATCATTTTAGTTATTTTAAGAAAGTAATTAATGCATATTACATGTTGAGGATATAATAGGTATTAATTACATCTTCAGCATTTAATATGCATTAATTACTTTTTTAAAATAACTAAAATGATTGGTCCAGAATGAATCATACGGGCACACAATAGATAGTGAAAACATTTGAACGTAACTCTCTCTCTCTCTCTCTCTCTCTATATATATATATATATATATATATATATATATATATATATATATATATATATATATATATATACCTTGATAAAAGAACAAAATTAGAATATAACACACAAGAAAAATTATAAAGAATTTGGAATAACTTGTCGAATAGGAATTTATCTTTATTTATAGTGCTTTGTACTAAAAATTATAAATAATTTTCAAGAATTGGTATGAAAAATATTCTTCCATAAGAATTAACAAACAATATATGAGATGATGAAATTGTATATCTCTAGTTTATTAACAAATAACTATATATGTAGCATTAGAGCATTATTGTCATGCAACAACGTAACTTGGTTAATTTATTTTTCAATTTTTTTAAAAAAAATCATGTTTGTCCTATAAAAAAATAGATTATAAACTAGTAAAGCTTGCCCGCTTTGCGGGGGTTGAAAGTCATCAGTTGAATGCAAACGAATCAAGTTCTTTAATTGTTTTTCCTTAAGTAAAAGAAATAGTCAACATGGTGAAGTAATGAAACGGCATGAAATGGTCCCCAACACTAAGAGTGAGATTTTGCCTATGTATACTACTACTTCTGTATCCAAATATGACATGTACTGTCTTCACCCTTGTCGGCAACTACCACTGTATCACAAGAGGAGACACCAAACGAAATTAGACCTGCAACAAATAAAGGCAAAACGAAACCCATAAGCAAAATGCAAAATCTCATCATGATAGTAGACTAAGAATCCATTTCTCCATACAACATTCTGATACAAATCATACACTAATAGTAAAAAAAACCGAGTAAAAGAAGTCCCAAAAAACAAAGACGACCACAAAATAATTGAAATTATTGTTTCAACTTCCAACTCTTTGTAATCCATCCAATTCATAATTTTTTTAGGCCAGCATGTACGATTGATCAATCAGAGGGATTGAATCTATAACCATGAACCGAATGAACCAAATTACAGGAATAAAAATGCAAGTGAATAGCAATACAAAGAAGGGAAAATAGAGAAAACATTTCAAAGTAATATACCTAGAAGTTCCTCACATATGAATGATAGGCTCGAAAGGTTTGCAAATATAACATCTTAACCCTTTGAAGATCTCGCCAACTGTATTTGTCAACCCGAATTCATACAATCAAAGTCAAAGGTTAAAAATAATTGTGATAAACAACAACTTTAATAATGAAAAGCTGAAAGTACCATACTATAAAAAAAAGTTACAATTTTTTCTGAAACATTACCGTCTAGTATGTGTCTATTCAGTAGCACAATTTTGAACGTTGAGTTGTCGTTTGTACTAACTATGAATAGGAGGAAATGACTGCTAACCCATTTGACGTAATTTTGGCCTAATAATTTTTATTTTCCTTATTTACTCATTATAGATAAAATATAAATAAAATCGACTCATTCATATACAAATTAACCAAAAAGGCAAACCCTACCTATTATTTACTGCATTTATATCCTAAAAGTAGAAAAGTCACCAAATGACAATATAAAAAACATGAAAAAAATAGGTCCAACTTCAAAGTACATTGTTATTTAGGGCATTTTAGTCTTAAAAATGGAAAATGCACCTAATAACAATGTAGTTAGGTTTGTGATGAAAAAAGTCAAAAGAAAAATACAAAAAAACAGGGGAAAAAAGTGAAAATTCAAAGTATGTTGCTATTTACTGCAGTTGCCACCAAAACTTCAATACAAATGCTTCATGTCACATGCAATGTTCAAATAAATAATTATTAAAAATGATTAGTTGCAATTAGAGGTCTATAACAAACAAAAAGAGCAATACGGGACGCCAAAGAAACACATCAATACTATATAAACCTGAATGAATGACTATTTTACCCTTCAGCCTATTTAATACATACAAATAACACAAAATAAACATATACTCAATAATCATTATGAAATTAAACCCTAAATATCAAAGATCTTTAAACCCAAATTTGAATCTAAGATGTAAAAAAGACATAAATAACCTTGAACCACCATATCGTCACCACAATGTCGAGCTTGGTTGTCAAAGTTTCCAGATGCCCAACTGACAGCCGGCAACGTTCAGCCTCCGGGTAACCATCTTTGCCCGTTTTGCCTAATAAAAATGGGACATTCAACATCAGACACTAACAAATGGAATGAAGTAATCTATATACATATATAAAGATTGAACATGAATCTTTGTTTATGGTTGATTTGATACATATACTAAAAATAAAAGATTAAAGATTTACAAAGAAACTATACCTCCTTCACAAGATCACTAACAGCAGGGACACCCAGACAACCAACTAACTGCAGTCCACATCAGGTAAGACTTTCTTTCTTTCAAAAGCGATAATACCTCAAGATCTATTTCAAACAAACTGACTCATGATTTGGAGTCATAAGATCTATATCAGATATTTGATATATACTCAAATACTTTGTAGTTGCATGGATAGGAGGAAGTAGTAATTGAGAAAAAAGTTGATACCAGACCTCAACTATTGCCAACAGCTAAACTGGATGTCTTTCAGTTAAAAGTCAAGGCTGATATTGGTTTACTTGCACCTGGAACTTCGGTTCCTTCGGTATCTTGCACCTGAGGACACATGTTTTTAATCAAACCCTAATCAAAATGTTGAATGATTTATGACATTCTTAAACATACACATGGCACTAACCTGTGTATTTATGACATTTTTAATCAAGAACCGAAAAACATTCTTAACCATTTGTTTCTGCATTCAGTAAAAAAAGTTATATATATATATATATATATATATATATATATATATATATATGAGATTGAATAGTTGTAATAATAACTAAAATTATATTAAAAAAAAAACTAAAAACTTTAACATTTAGTATAGACTCTTCTTTCCACATCTCAATTCCCCTAAAAAATAGACCTTGAAGATGTTCCTGTCAACGAATATTGGGAAAATTTTAATCATTGGTAAAAAAAATTATTGGTCTTAAAGTCAATGAACAGACCATATCACATATGACATTTTTAATCAAGAACCGAAAAACATTCTTAACCATTTGTTTCTGCATTCAGTAAAAAAAGTTTTATATATATATATATATATATATATATATATATATATATATATATTTATATATATATATATATATATATATATGAGATTGAATAGTTGTAATAATAACTAAAAGTATATTAAAAAAAAAACTAAAAACTTTAACCTTTAGTATAAACTCTTCTTTCCACATCTCAATTCCCCTAAAAAAAGACCTTGAAGATGTTCCTGTCAACAAATATTGGGAAAATTTTAATCATTGGTAAAAAAAAATTATTGGTCTTCAAGTCAATGAACAGATCCACATCACATATGTGACATCTACTTGTATAAATTAATTATTTAATACCTAAACATCATATAAAATACATTGGTCTAAACCTACTTGACAATAACATATAGATAAACACTCGTAGTTTTTATTAATCTTAGTTAAGCAACAATGCAACTCTAAACCTAAAAAAATAGAATATTATTCAATTGAAGATGTATATATAACAGGATGATGATGAGAACAATGATGAGTCAATAGGGAAAAACGACACTAAGAAAACAATAGGGCTAAATCATAGTCCAGAATTGGTACTTCCCTGCAAGGATGTTGTACTCTTAGATTGTACCAAAACGATGATGCAGATGCTCCCATTATCATACCTGAAACATGAATTCTTAAGATTCTTCTATAAAATTAATTAGAATTTCAGAAGATTTCAATCAATCTAATCTTGATCACAGTTCATATTTGAATTCAGAGCATACACTTGGAAAGAGCATACAATTAATTTTAGTTAAGCAATAATACCGTACTCATTCCCCTTTTCCTTATCAACTTGGAATTCTTTGAAACCTACAAACAGAAAAAAGGAAAATCAAATGACAAATTTTAAGCCATATTTATTTAAATCAAAAGAAGCAGAAGAAAATTGATTGAAAGAAGGAGGGTTAGGATTCAATACTCATATCTAATTGATAGATTGGTAACGAACAAAAAGGAAAAGAAAAGAAAAATCAGTTGTACTTATCCCCAAATCGGAAATAGTTAGTGAAGATGGACACGTAAATAAAACTCAAATCGAAACAAAACCGCTTCTTCTCGTTCACACATGTAGTAGGTAAAACACTCCAGTCGTGCATGTAATTGTGTGAGAGAATAAATGATGATTGGATGCCTCTGATAGCCACCGGATGGACGACCCCGCTGCACTTTTTGGTGATCGGCAAATGTTTGATCGATTTGGGGTTTTCGGGTCGCTTAAGCTTCGATTTGATTTCTTCCGCAACGCGATCGTAGATCATTTGATGAGGATGTGGTGGAGCTTGTGTGGGAAACGCAAAGACGTTGGATATGGCGGTGGTGGTCGAAGCGGATATAGAGATGGTGGTGGTGGCGGCGACCGGTGTGGTGCTTTTAGAGCTTGTGGGGGCCAACGAATATGAAACCCACTTTCTAGGGTAGGAGTTGGTGGAGGTAAGAAGAAGAAGAGACGGTCGTTAATGGAGATTTCTTGAGCGGAGGAAGGAGGTGGTATGAGGCAGTGGCTTTCTAGCGCTAGTAGAGTATACCGAGGAATAAAGAGAGTTCGACACATAAACATCAAATACAGAAAACGAAACTTGATTGGTCGATAAAAAGGTGAAGCAAATCCAAAACGACACGTGTATACAAAGGAATTTACAAAATGACATAAAATGACCTTTAAAAGAAACTACCTACAATTTTAACCATATATATATATATATATATATATATATATATATATATATATATATATATATATATATATATATATATATATATATATAAGGTTGGATAATTTTAATATATAGTATAATGAGTTTCAAAAAACTATTCAAACTAACATTTCAATAGAGTGTACAAGCATGTTCGAAAAACTAATTAGTAACGGGTAGTTCGTAGCTTTTTATTAAACACTACGTGAGGTAATTTTTGGATTTAGATCGTTTTGCTTAAAGTAAACGTTAAAAGCTTGTAGTACCAAACAAGAGTTTTTTTAAATAAAACGTTTTGTCAAACATTTGAAACTCCCAAACGTTCTGAAACACCCAATATCAAACACGTCTTAGAACTTCTCTTAAATATACCCATAGGTAAATAAAATTAATTATTATCTCACTTTTTTTTAATATATGTTCATATTTTTCTTGTAATAACTTGCTTAAGCAAAATGACAAATATGTACATGTGTAGGTTCCAAAGATAAAATTTTATTTAATCAACTCTTATTGTTGTCGATGATATATAAATCGACATATTGTAAATTAACCTTCAACAACACATAAAAAAACATTATTTTATTTATTATATTACAAAAATTCCATAAATTAGCCAAACATATAAATCATTAATTATAATATATAACTTATTTTACAGTTAAAAATTAAAAAAAATTTATTATACAATATATATGTTGCTTTAAATGCTTTACATGTCCTTTAATGAATTTTATATGAAAAATATTTAGGTACTATATGAATATTTTACTAAATCATATTAATTAAACAAAAATTATGATAATATTTAATAGTCATACGGTACAAGAGATTTGTAATAATATTGTAAATATTACATAAAATTTAGAAAATTTTATTAAGATATAAATAATCAGAGAATTTTTAATATTTATTTAAATTTATTAAAATATATGATATATTTGTCTTGCTATATTAAATTGTTATTGTACATGTTATTCTATATTTTCAACATATTTACAAAGACAAAACTGCAAAATTGATCGTTGTGGTTTTGTAAAAGTTGTGGATAAAATCCAAAAAAAAAATTTGATTTGTATAGAAGATCTAAAAGCAAGAATTTTCAGTGGTTTTATCCCAAAAATAAGAAGTTCCTATGATTTTGGTCTCTGGAAAACTGGAGGGACGATTTTTCCCTTTTAATTTCTTTTTATATTTTCTATAATACTACATTGTCGCTCTCCAACCGTTTTCTCCCGAAGAAGACATTGTTGCTCACAAACCTGACAGTGCCATAACCTGCGCCTGCGGAGACACCATAACTCTCTATTTTCCTCCTTTTGTAGCTACCACTACCGGTATAGACCTCACCCCTCTCCCATTTCCTTTTTCCTCTCTCCTAATCTCTCATCTCCCCTCTTAATCTATGTTTACTGTTTATATTTCAAGATTCGATTGAGAAAATCAGTGATCGAAAGGAGAACCAATGGGCTTTTCTGACATACTAATAGATTCAACAAATTAGTATCTTCACCTTAGATAACTTCATGTTTCATGTGTTACTCAAAGCATCTTCTAATCTTCCAAATCCAAGACTTAGTTTAGTCCTCCGTGCCTTGATGGGAAAAAGGCCCTTTGACAACCATATGTTGGTCCAAACTTCTCTTCTCAACATGTACTCATCGTTTCAAATATTAGATGTGTATGTTTCGGTGACATCCCAAATTCTCACGGCTAAATAAAACTTCTTCTTTATGCTTATTTAAAACAGAGTATCCTTTTGTAGAATATAATAATGCGAAATTTGTCACAAGACATTTTCTTTAAATAATAAATCAGAATCAAAACATTTTTAAGAAATTTTTTAATATTAAAAACCTCGGATGTCAATGTTGATGTAGAAACATAAGCATAAACTAGTTATTACATGCTTTACAACTGTTTCTTAGCATATATCAATATGCCTGTAACTTTATACCGATAACTGTGATACAAAGAAACTGAGTGGATCAAACATGGGAGTCTGGTGAGCACATAGGGTTTTCAACCTACAATAATATAATTAAAATCTTTTAAATATATATTTCAGACCAAATAATTAACTAGATTACCCATTCATGTTACTCTCACTACCTGATACTAATATGATAATCTCAAGGGACCTACCCTAAAGGATCTCTAAGTGGACAATACTACTTTGTGGATTCCAAAGTAATATATGTCAATAAGGCAATCATTGGGGGAGGGGGAATAGAGTATACTGAACAAACGTATAGTTCATTTACACCTACAAGTTGGTATGTCCGTGTATGATTCATTAACACCTACAAGTTTTGAGCATGTCCGTGTTTTGTTCATTAACACCTACAGGCTGTAAGTCTGCCGTGTTTCACTAGACTGTCTAAAATAGTCTCTGGTCATCATCTATAGTCTGTTGGATGAATAATTCCTAGCAGTATAATAGTACAATGCATGTCCTATTATCATTTTATTTTCCATAACCCTTCACTACCCAATACAGTTTAAATATGATAAAATAGCTATACAAGTAAAATCATATCATATTATTGCATCTAGCATAGATGTCAAAAACACATATAATAAGCATGTAATGCATTTAATTATCTAAATACTTTGTATCTATGTGTAAAATGAAAGTAATTATACACTCACTTGTTAAAGGTGAATGACTTTTAGTTAAGTAAGCGCTCCAAATACACTTCAACTTTTTCTTTTAAAAAGAACCTAGATATAAATATTACTACATTCAGGCATCGCTTATATTATTTGCGGCTATAATTATAGTTTCTTATATTTATCAATAATCCTAAACAAAACACTGACTTATAATTGATAAGAAACAACCAGGTAAGATTGTATTGGAGTAGGATCCGTTTGACATATAAAGATATACTGTTTAGAAAATCCACTTTAAACACCTCACTAATCTTACCTCGTCATCATTCTCGTAAGTAGATCCATAAGTATAATGACTAGTATTACTGATACATATTATTTATAAGTTCATAATAACGATTATAAATATAAACATATGTTATTTTTGAAGCACAGAAAGCATAACTCAACATACATGTTGATTAGCGGAAAATCGGAACCGAAAACACTATTTCATAGGGATCTCAAGCACTCTATAGATTTGATACTAATGCCTAAGAAGTGCTAGAATAGGTGCTCAAGAAGTCATAAGAGTTCAGAAGAGTTTGTAGAAGATTTGAGCACCAAACATGTAACAAACGGAGGCTATATATAGCCATTTTCATAGGGAACACCGCATCCTATGCCATGTGTCAAAATCCCGTTGATTTCCGTGGTGAGCAATGGGTACCTCTAATCCTGAAACGTGTCATCATCTGGTGGTGCCACGTGACGGCTCTTGGTTCGTCGGAATATAATATTTTTGTAAAATTCATAAATTTCACATATGAACTCCATTTTCGATGGTTTTATATACACGCGTAGCTATTGATGAGTACGACAACTTTCGTTTTGAATTCACCAGCTAATTTTCACTTTATTTTTTGTGATTCGGTTAGAGGAGGATTGGACTGTAAATAACGCTGTGAATTTCATAACTTCTTCACACAAACTCTGTTTTCAACGTTCTTTATTTCGTTGGCTTCATATTAAAAAGTACTATAACTTTCATTTAGATTGTTTCGGTTAGTAATCGACCGACTTTGATTTTTTATGTATGTGATTTGCACTACTGTACCGTGTCACACATGAAACTTTGAAAAATCATAACTTCCTCATACGAAGTCGGATTTTGACAATTTTTTAAATCGATGAGTTCCTATTGACGAACACTGTGACCTTCGTTTAGGTCACTTGGGACAAAAAGCAACCTATTTCCAGTTCACTTTTTATGACGCATCTTGTCGTATCAGGTTGAACGTGAAACTTAGATAAATCATAACTTTCTTATATGAAGTCAGATTTGGGCGTTCTTTATGTCCATGAGATCACAGTCACAATTAATACAACTTTTGTTAATACTATTTGTCCAAAATAATCTTTTATTTTTTATCTTTATTTTATTGCTTAACGATAAATTTTATACTAAGATTCTCTACAAATATTTTATACTCGTAATATTTGTCCACTTAATATGTATACGATAATTATTTACTATCTCATCACTCATATGAAGAACTATTATTTTAATTGTTTGATAAAATATATAATTACTATGATTAGTCTCTAAACATTAGCCCAAAATTACAGGCGTTAGAGTTTCATCTGGGAATTTGGATTTTGCATTGAAGCTTTTTAGATTCAAGCCTAAAAGAGACTTTTTTTTACTCAACATTATATTGTCTGGGTATGTGAACCCTTGTAATATAGATTCGAAAAATGACGTATTTGATGAAATCCCTGTAAAAAAATCTCATCTCGTGGAACTCCATGATTCTAACGTGTAGGAATTATGGAAACATGGAAGACGCGTGTAAGGTGTTTGATGAAATGCTTGAACAAGACAGTGGTGTTATGCCCAGGATGATGGGTGATGGTCAAAAGGTGTGTATGTGTTTGAGTTAAAGGTCAATGATACATTGATGTGAATAAATATGCATTAGTTTTAACCAACTAATCTAACTATTTATTACTCCTAAGGCAGTGTACCTAGTCGAAAATAAAATAACACAAATAGTCGGGTATCGAACTCAGGGAACATAATTACTAGCTATTTTTATCTACTAAAGTTACCTAAATTACTATTTAATAAAAAGGGGTTTTTCTCTAGGTTCTAGATAGTCCGCTCACTCAGGCCATCTGTCTATGGGTGGAAAGTCGTGTTGAAATATAGATGAGTACCTAGATCCTCATGAAACCTCTTCCATAACCTGGAAGTGGACAAAACATCCCTGTCTAAAACCACTGAAACAGGAACCCCATGGCGTGCCACAACCTCCCTGATGTAGATGTCGGCCAACTTCTCTGCAGAGATATTCTCCTGAATCATAATGAAATGCACGCGCTTGGTCAATCAATCCATGATGACCCATATCGAATCTACTATGCGCTACCCCAGGCAACTTCATGATGAAATTCATAGTAATCTCTTCCCATTTCCAAACGGGAATGTCTAACGGCTGCATCTTGTCGTGAGTTCGCTGATGATCGGCCTTGACTTTCCTGCAAGTCAAGCACCTCTCTACATACGACGCCACATCCCAATTTATACATGGCCACCAATAATCAGGACAAGAGCTCTATATATCTTTGTTACTCCAGGATAAATAGAGAATCTCGCCTTATGTGCCTCTTCCATCAAAACCTGTTGCGCACCACCCCCGCACGGAACCCGCAGCCTCCGATGAAGGTTCAATAACCCACAACTATCATAATCGAAGGAAGCCACCTGTCCAACTATGCGCTCACTCTTTCAGTGCTCTTTATTTATAGACTCAACCTAAGCCTCTCGAATATGTTCCAATAGTGGAGTAATCACTGTCATCCTTAAGTACATATCTCTGATTAGAGCTGCAACTGCCTTGTGGCTGAGAGCATTGGCCACCATGTTGGCCTTCCCCGGATGGTAAATGATCTGACAATCATAATCCTTTACCACATCCAACCACCCACGTTGCCTCATGTTCAGATTCGGCTAATCCATCAAATACCTTAGGCTCGTGTGATCCATATAGTAGTACAATAGACTCCATAGAGGTAATTCCGACAAATTTCAAGGCGAACACCACATCCCCCATCTCCAAATCATGCATAGGATAGTTCGCCTCATGAGACTTCAGCTGCCTCGAAGCGTAAGCAATAATGTGACCCTTGTACATCAGAACTGCACCCAAACCTGTGATCAACATATGACAATAAACCACAAAATCCTCAATACCCTCTGGCAGGGTTAGAATCGGTGCCTTACATAATCTTTGCCTCAATGTCTCAAAAGTTGCTTGCTCCTCAGGCCCCCGACGAAATGTGACGATCTTTTTCGTCAACCGAGTCAAAGGAACCGCTATCTTGGAGAAATACTGAATAAATCTCTGATAGTAACCTGCCAGACCAAATAAACTCCGAATCTCAGATGGAGACTTCGGAACCTCCCATCTCATCATCGCTTCGTCCTTGGCCGGATCGATCATAATACTGTTCTGGTTGACATGGTGCTCCAGAAACTACACCTCTCTCAACCAGAACTCGTACTTGGAGAACTTCGCATACATTATCTCCCTCCTCCAGGTCTCGAATACCTCCCTTAGATGCTGCCCATGCAGCTCCTGAGTCTTAGAATAGACCAGGATGTCATCGATAAACACAACCACAAACTGATCCAACATGGGTCTGCATACGTGATTCATGAGATCCATGAATGTGACTACAACATTGGTGATCCCGAAAGGCATCACCACGAACTCGTAATGACCATAACGAGTCTGAAAGTTTGTCTTCTACATATCCTCCTCTCTGACCCTCATATGATGATAACCAGAGAAATCTTGGAAAATCTTGGAAAATCAAGATGCACCCTAAAGCTAGTCACATAAATCATCAATCCTCGAGAGTGGATAATAGTTCTTCATTGTTAGCTTATTTAGCTCCCAGTAGTTCATACACATCTGATGTGACCCATCCTTCTTCTTCATAAACAGGATCGACGCTCCCCATGGTGAACTACTCGGCCGAATGAACCCTTTGTCTAACAGCTCCTGCATTTGTGTAAACAACTTCTGCATCTTTGGAGGTGCTAACCGATAAGGTCCTTTGGCTATCGAAGCCGCACCGGGAACCAAGTCAATCCGAAAGTCTACTTGCGTCTCTGGAGGCACTCCAGGAAAGTCATTAGGGAACACATTTGGATATTCCTGAACAACCTACACATCATCCACAATCGCCTTACTCTTCTCCCGGGTATCCATAACATAGGCGACAAATCTGGAACATCCCTGCTGAAGATAGTACCTAGCCCTAGATGTTGAACATAAAATCAGCCCTCGCTGAACACTCTATCCCTGGACCACTAACTCTCCCTCACCTATGGTCCAAACATGTACCATCTGACGCTCGCAATCAATCACTTCCCCATTCAGGCTCAACCAATCGATCCCCACAATAACCTTATTCCTACACAAAGGAATAGGAACCAAATCAATCGGGTACCGCTCACTAAATATCTCCAGTACACATCCTCGATGAACCCTCGATACTCAGATAGAACAATCATCAACAATCTCAACATCTAATGGACAATCTAGCTCCCTCGGAGAATCGACAAACCTCTTGTTGAAGGCAAGAGATACAAAGGATCGGGTAGCCCCCGAATCAAACAATACCAAAGTAGATATACCGTTCACAAGGAATGATCCTAAAACAATATACACATATATAATTAGAAAATCAACATAAATAAAGAGATAAGGAGAAGAGACATACCCATCACCACATCTGGTGTTGCACAAGCCTCCTTGGTTGTCAGCTGAAAAGCCTTGCTCCTTATAACAGGTGCATCCGCCTTGACCTGGAAGCCATTAGTAATCCATAAAGTCGCTAAAGCAGGTACTACAACTGGTCCCGATGCTGCAAAATTCGGGCAATTGGCCTTCTTGTGAAAACCCTGAGAAATTCCATCACCAGTCACCATTAGGAAATAATAGGAAAGTAAAAGTAATAGAAAGCATTGTAATATTCAATTTTCAAGATAATAAGAATCATACATGTTACATTTATTTGCTAAAAATCGTCCACTAAACTCAAAAAATTAGCGAACAAAATGTTGTGACGTTTTTCGATTCGGTTAACATACTTGGATAATACTTGTTAACGTGATCTCAAGGATATAAGAGTCATAAAATCCAACTCCAAAGGAGAGAGTTATGGATTTTATAAAAACTAGAAATCAACCACATAGTTAAAATTAATTACGTTAAAAAGGTGCTTAGAGATTGGTTGAGTTTTGACTAAAATTGCAAAAATGAGTTTTGTAGTACTCCTCGATATATAAACTTTAGGAAAAAAAAAATTTGAAAATGGAATTCATATGAGTACGTTATTATTTTTATAAAATCATTAATTCTTACCCCCGTTTGTCTTGAAAATGAAAGTCAAAACCGGCCAAAACAAGCTAAAGGAAAGTTGTAGTACCCGTTGAGATCATCACATCTTTATAGAGAGGGTCTAGATTGGAGAACACACAAGGAAATTATCATTTTAAAAAAAAATCATTACTTGCGCGTCAAGTGCGCACCTCCGCTCGTTGCGCAACTAACATTGGATTCGGACAGATTGCGAGTGACGTGGCTGTGTAGGGAGGTGTCACGTGGCAACTTCCTATGGAGCCATAGTGTTTGAGTGCAAACCGTGCATAGGAAATGCACGACACGCACCCCCAAGACTCGACTATAGATAGAAGGTTGTGCCATTCAGTTCCAACACACCTTCATTCACTTCTCTCTTTCTCTCTGGTCGGAGTGATACCTCGTGGAGTGGTCCCTGGAGTTCCGATCTCGTCTCTACGCTACATCAACGGTTTCAAACCATATAATGAGTTCATGACTCATATTTTACTGTTTTAAATGTTTTCAGCAGGGAATACATGCTTAGTAAATGGTTTTATAAAAATATTTTTTTTATAAATGTCAAATCATTTTATAATAAGCTAGATGCCTCAGGATAGTATAACCGTAGATACAATGCCTAGTTTTAAGCTATGATCTTATGTCTAGAGGTTATAATTCCCAATAATCTAGGAGTAGGTGTTGCCTAGATGTTATAATGGTCAAATCTCTAGGAAACCTTAGTACCTAGGAGTTATTCTAGACAAGATTTTGGATATCCACAATAGTTAGTTGTTAATCTGCCCAAATATCTTTTTAAAGTAACCATAATTAAGGTATATATATATATATAGATATATATATATATATATATATATATATATATATATATTTTGATGATTATATTTATGGTCTCATAATTATCTAATATATATATATATATATATATATATATATATATATGTGTGTGTGTGTGTGTGTGGGTGTGTGTGTGTATGTGTCTGTATAGGGGTAATTATGGTAAGATAGAAGACTAAAGGTAAAAGATAAAAGCATGGGGTTAGTGAGTTGCTTATTCATCCAAAAGCCTTGATTAAATTTGACATATCCCCAATACCTATGATCGTTAGTCTTGAGAGAGCTAGGAAGTTTTGTATATATCTATACGAGGCCATGACAACCCCACCTACGATTGCTAGCTACAATCTCAACAGGATACCTTCCATAAAAGTTACTATTCGACGTACGATAAAGCATTGTGATTTGGGGTACATTTACGGTCACAGTGTCGATTATAGGGGCTCACGATAATACATTAAAAATTGCCTTAGATTTTAAATTACCATTAGGGACATCTGGAATGGTAATTAGAATACATTAGGATCGTTAGACATCCTAAAAAGATAGTAAATTAGGAATAATAAAAGATATCATATTAAAAATACGTTAGGGTCGTTAGATATCCTAAAAATATAGTAAATTAGGATTAATAAAAGATATCCTAATTAAAATACGTTAGGATTAATAAAAGATATCCTAGTTATAATACATTAGGATCGTTAGATATCCTAAAAATATAGAAAGATGGGTAAATAATTAAGTAAGGTTTTCTTAAAGAAAAGGATTCGTAAAAAGATTCAAAAATAAAAACTGATGAACTCACCAACATTATGTTGACTTTCAAAATACATGTATTCTCAGGAAGATGAGTGTGGTGGGGTGTCTCACTAGTAAGAAGGAGGTCTACAAGGGAGTTCTTGAAGTTTAGTATCGTTTGTTTTTTGAAGTTTGTATCTGTCTCAAAATCAATGTAATCCTTCAAAAATCGATAATAAATAATTGTTTAAAATATACCTTTGTGTCTGATTGTACCTGCTGCCGAGATCCAATTATACCCAGTGTTTCCGCCAACGGTTGGGCAGGGTGTGACAGATTGGTAACAGTGCCTAAGGTTATAGCGAACTAGTAATTCCTTAAGAAATAGGACTATATCCTAGGGCATAAAAACTCTGAATTAGTCAAACCTAATAAAAGTATTATTAGTGATCACTGTATGGATAAACTACTCTTAGTGAGGTGTCTAGACTAGAAAAACTTGTCGATAAGGTTGATGGATTTCAGAACAACTGTATGCCAAAATGATCTTGCCCTTCGACTTTTCCTAACTGGTCGATCCTTGTATTTTAAAAGTATAGAAAGATAGGATTAAATAAAATACCCTAACCAAACATTAATCAGATAAAGAGTTGTGAAAACTCTTATAAATACACCCTTGTATCAAAAATATTATCCATTCATATCATAACTTAAGATTTTAGGTCAAAAACGAATCCTAGGTTTTGTTAGTACTTAGACCTAGAACGCGCAACTATGTTTTATTATGGTCCGACCGACACACACTCATACCTGGATGTTGTAGTTGACAATCTAAACGGTTAAGGATTTATGGATCGATAGTCAGTACACCTAGTTAAAAAATTAGGATGAATTCTACGACTAGAAGATGTTCCGATCAGTAACACTAATTAACTCCCCCGGGGACTAGATCCGTATAGAGTGATACGCCGAGAGAATTTAAGGATTTAGGTCATAGAGTTCTTAGGATCGAGTCCGACTTACTACTCGGAGAGTTCCGTTCATAGCTCAAGGATGATTATCTAGGCAACGGTTACCTGACAAACCCTTAGGAAAAAATTGCAGTAGATCCAATACTATCTACAATATACCTATAATTCTATAATTGTATGTATTACAATTTTCCTCTTATCTATCATAAACATCTAACCCTTTTGGATTTATTATGTAGGGCAGTCAGAGAAGGCGTAATCATCAGGAGCTCATTCATGCAGGATATCTGGGATTGGTTTTCTCATCCTTCCCCATAAGGAGATCAGGTGGTGCCGCACTTCAGAGTGATGGAGGAGGCAGAATATGATACGTGGATGCCGAGGTCACCTACCCCCAATGATATGGATTTTATCAAGGTTGAGGATCCCTATGAGGACGAGGAGACAGTGGAGGAGGATCCGAACGGCGGGCAGGCAGGAAGAGATCCAAGTGACAATTCGCCATATCTCGACTTATTATCCAACGATGATGGACATCTCGAGACTCAGGAATTGGACACTCTTGAGTCAGAACCATCATCGGAGTCTCCAACCTCAGACCAGCCTTCCAGTGTATACGCCTCAGGACCCCGAGTGATCTACACCCCCAGAAAATCTGTTCCTATTCCATCCTAAAAGAGTGCAACCTCACCCCATCATCCCCAAATCCATAAAAAAAAAACCTTTTATGTACCTATAAATGGACACCCCAAGTAGACGAGTGGATCTAGCAGAGCAGCATTGGCCACTTCGAGATCGGAGAGTCGCCCTAGGCTCCGAGATGCGACCCTATCCCTGAGGATCACACAGATCGAGCGATTTTGGTGTTAGTTCCGTGCATGGAACGATATGAGGATCACATACATCAGTTGAAAGAGGATAACAACTCGTTGCGGAGGGAGGTTAGGATGTTGACAGATGTTGTCAGAGGATTAGATGAGAGAAAGGATTTTGATGAAATAAGGATCCTCCATGTAGATGATCATCTAGAAGAGACCCATTCTCTAGTTCAGCATCAACAGATCAATTGAGAGTCTCGATCAGAGCGTGAGAGAGTCAAAGTTGAGATTATTGGTGTCAGAGATAGGAGCAGCCACTATGGAGGCGATGATCGGGTGCCTCCAACAATAGTTAGCTTAGATAGTGATTTGGTTGGTAGTTTAATTCAGATTGTGGTAGATAGTTCTAGCCTTGGGTAGCTAGGAACTTTGATATTTTTTGGTTTAAGGGATGGAGTAGCAGTGTAGTCGATATAGGAATTTGCTACTTCTTTTATGTAGATTAGATCCTATTCCTGCTCAAGCCACACTTGTATACACTCTGTTGGTTATGATAAACTTGTTGGATTAGGTGTCTAAGCCCATAACTATTTTCGTATGTACTTGACCCGATTATGAGCATGGTCCTTTTGGGTTGCCTTCGCCATAACAACTGATAGGATGAATTAAGGAGAAAGAGGATTAATTATGATTTATTAATATATTATGTGAATAATATATTAAAAGAGAAATCATATTGTTTAATTAATATTGATTAAGAATTAATTTAGAATTAATTTGTGGTGAAAAGAGATTAATTAAACTTAGGGGACTGGAATTACAATTATAAGATAATTGGATTTTTGGCCGTAGATCCCTCTGGAATAAGGTGGACGAATTCAAGGTGGAAGCCCACTTAGAAATCTTCTACGCCTTGGTTCTGGAAGGATCTAAAGGGCTGCTCGATGTGACAATCGTCAAATTTCTGGTCAAGTCAAAGTCAAACAAAGTCAACAAGTCAAACTGGTCAACTCAAGTAACCCATGTATACTAGGGTTTACGTTATGTATTTACTGTACAACTAACTATTTTAATAAGAAATCATCACTTGGAAAGTTCGTATTTTTAGATTTCTATAACCCTAATCGGGGTAAGTGAGGTAAAAAAAAACGATAAAGCACTATTGCATACCCATCGGGGGTGTGTAAGATCCTAAACATGGCTTAACGGGGTTTACGGACATTGCGTTGCGAAGCCGAACACTCAAAAAGGTCACAAGTGAAGCCTCTCCCAATCTCTTTCACTCTATCTCTCTATTAAAAATCTCTCCCAAATCTCTCTCAAAAGTTCCTATAACTTTTTGAAATCATTCGGGTCATACCGACCCTTAACCGGGTCAAAAATCGCTTAAAACGGGGTAAAAATGGGTAAAACAGCCTAAAGGAACCGAAACCACCCCTTGGGGAGCGAACCCTCTAAGGGCCGAAGGTCCCTTATAGGGACCGAACCTGCTAAGAACCGAAGTGGCTTGAACTGAACCCGAAGCTGGAAGAACCGAACCCGAACCTCACAACCAGGACCGAACCTCCCTTCGCCTTCGCTCCATCTACTTTCGCCTTCGGTTCCAGCCTTCTCAGGGTCGAACCCTCACAATTCAGTCCCATGCAAGAAGCTTCGCAGACTTCGCCCTTTTCTTCCCGGTTTTCGACTAGTTTTGCGTTCTAAGCCCAATTTTAATTATTTTAACGTATGGTTTTCACCCAAAATCATATTTTAACATATAGAACCCCTTATTTCATAATTAATCACGTTTTTGGGGTATAATCCTTATCCAAGAAGAGTGCGTGGGATATTATTGGTGGAGTGCTGACTTTGCTTTCAGTTCCTTCCATCATACCTAGTCACTTCCATCATCCTTCCCATCATTTTCTTCCAGCCATACACTTGAACAAAAGGTAGAATCATTATCTCTCCTCTCTCATTTCTCTCATTTTCCACTAAAGAACAAACACCTTTCTCTCTCACTTCCCTCTCTCTCAAATTCGAGATTCAAGGGCTAATCATCAAGTTTTCTTCCACTTTTGGTAAGTGATATTATCCTCATTATGATTATTTTAGTTTCTTCTACCCAAATCATAGATTACTTACACAAGTTCCATCACATTTGTGTTAGATCTTCGAACCTTCAAAGCATCTTCTAAGTGTTCTTGAGTTGAGCACTTCTTTTCTTCAACATCCATCCACTAATAACACACAAGGTGAGTTCATACCCCTACATTTTCATGTTTTCTTCAAGTTTTAGAGGGGGTGGAATACAAGTTAAATCACCATAATATATCTTAAATTCTATCATCAACTTTCAACAGGAAAGTTGAGTCCCATTCACGGACTGTTTTGACCGTCATAAACTTTTTATTTTTCCAAAAATATTTAATATGCAAATATTTCAGCTTAATACCTTTAAAATGACTACTTGCACATCTCCACACGATTTTTCTACAATTTATGGCAATTTTTACAAAACAGCCTATCATTTCAGAAACCACTTCGGACCAGTCTGTGAAGTTGGACATTTTTACACAAGTTAAAGGTCACTAAAAATCATGATAAAAATTTTGAATAAAATAGACACATTTTCTAAGCTCTCTGAAGTTACGAATTCTGATTTTGACTTCAAATGATTTTTCTATGATTTTTGTAAGAACAGGAACAACAAGGTTAAAACTAGAAAATGGTTAACAATTTCATTTGCACCTTGTAGTTTGCTGAGCAAGGTGTGTGTTATTATATATATATATATATATATATATATATATATATATATATATACATACATGTTGTTGATAGTACATATTATTTACCCTATTCTAAAGGTACAAATCATATACAAGGGGTTACTACCACTACAAATAATATTAATAAATTATAATAGGTATAGTTAAGCTTATTATACACCACAAACAAGTATGCTAAAGTATAATAGGTATAGTTAGGTTGCATATGCATTACAAACATTATGATAAACTATAATAGGTAGAGTTTATGTTACAATTACATTACAAACTCATTACAAAAGGTTTTCATTTCATATAAATGGGGTACAAATACAAAGTACCGGGTCTATAGAAAGGGGTACATTACAAAGTACTGGGCTTTCATGTAAAAAGGGGTACAAATACAAAGTATTGGGTCTATACAAAGGGGCACATTAAAAGTACTGGGTTTTCATATAAAATGCGTACAAATACAAAGTACCGGGTCTATACAAAGGGTACATTACAAAGTACCGGGTTTTCATATAAAAGGGGTACAAATACAAAGTATCCGGTCTATACAAGGGGGTACATTACAAAGTACCGGGTTTTCATAACTAAAGGGGTACATTACAAAGTACCGGGTTTTCATAACTAAAGGGGTACATTACAAAGTATCAGGTTTACACAAAATGGTTTTATGATATTAGAACTACAATTCATCTAGAATTTGTTAGTTTCTGGTTATAATTGTTAAGTGTATATGTTAGAGTTATATAAGAATTTAGTCGCGATCAACTTAGAATTGGTGGGCCCGCCTTACTTCCTATTCCTTGTTTGGTTGTGGACTTAGGGCAGACCCATTATATTCGAGGGTTTATTTAGCTTAAGGTTTAAATAACTTATATACACTAGGTGATTATAGAGGAAATCTATGGGTCTTTCTAGGGTACATTATTGCATAACATAGGAGCTTTCATCACACATTTTATAAAGAGAATATTGGATTTTCTGGAATTATATTCATTTGCTTTTACAAGGAAAATGACATCTTTATCAAATAAAACTTTTATGAACTCACCAACTTAATTGTTGACACTTTTTCAAAACTACTTGTATTCTCATGGAATCCGTAAAACAGGAAATCAGCGGCTTTTGAGGATGGAACGCTAAGGTGTTAAACATTTCATTTTTTTCAACATAATGTAATTGATTTAGAAACATGTAAACTCATACTATGGTGTAACGTTTTCAATTATATTTATGTTGGTTGCTTTTACTTTGAGCACTATTATACTCGTTGTTGTGATACTTTACATGAAGCCCTCCACCCCCGGATGTTTCCGCCATCTTTGGTTTGGGGGTGTGACAGATTGGTATCAGAGCATTGTCTATAGTGAACTAAGTATATCAAACCACATAAGATATACAAACTATAAATGCATTGGGACTAAAAGTCTCTGATTAAACGTTTTTCAAATAACTATACTTTTAGAAATGAAATACTTTCTTGTTAAAAGTATACATTCATACATACGAAGGTCAATATCATACTAGAACAAAACAAAAGTGGTGATTGTTAAACGACACAAGTAGTCTTGGGGATGTATGTTTAGGTATGCAAATGACATAGCCTGATCAACTATGTCTATCATAGAAGTGATTAGCATATGCCCGAGAATGGTTGTGGTGTTTCAACAAGTCTAAAAACTTACCAACTCTATCTACAAGGAAACATTGAGAACATAAGACAAACATTAAAATACTATAGGAGTATTTTGTGTTACTATAACCAACTTATGTGAAAACTAAAGACCCCTGTTAAGTAGGTCTATAATGATTGAGTGCATACGCTAAGGTTATATATAATTAAGGATATTATAGACTCAGAATCTATGACTGTTGCTCTACTTCATGTTCCTTGTTTGGTTATGGATTTAGAGTAGAGTCATTTATTCGAAGGTCTACTTTATCTCAGATTGTGTATAACTAGTGTGCACTATGTGATTATAGAAGTGACTAATGAGGATCACCCCTATAACTAATTGTAGGATTAGACATCTATTAATTATCTCTTCTACCCCTATTCTCGCATGAACAACATGGCAGAAATTCAACTACCAGGAGGCCCTATTCTTCTTAACCAGGAAAATGGTGGTTGGAAACGGAGAGAACTTCGAAGAGGATTTTGAAGAAATAATAGAGGAAGACCCCGAAGAGACTTCCATGGTCCAACACCTTAATGAGCCGTAGATTTATAGAGACAGAGTTAGGAACTAGGTCAACACCCTCCCTATGGCTTGGATGGGGTTCTTACAACCTCAACAGGGGAGGAGTAGCAGACATGACTCTCCTTGTCATAGCACGCCGTATCACTCACAAGAGAGTACCAACACGAGCATCAGTAAGCAGAATAAAGGAGATCGGCGCTACCACCAAGATCACCGCAATTCACCTTCGTCATCTAGATAGAGGACATGAAAGAGATCGGAAACCACATCAAACCTTTCAGAGGAAAGTGACCGCACCTCGAGCCGAGACTAGAGCGTATGGGGAACGTCAAACAACGTTGGAGAAAACGCGTTGTAAAGGTAGAACATCAAATGACCGAAGCCAGGGCAGGAGTTAGGTCAATGCAGACTTTTATGCCTTCATTCTATGGCCCATGAAACATCACCCACTGCGAGTAGTGTGTACACTTCTGAAAAATCGATAAAGACTCAAACTACTAGAATATGTTTAAACACTACCCCTCACATGCATGAATTTGACCCTTCCAATTTAAAGACTGCGTCGTTCAAGAGGGTCGTGTCATTGTCAAAACTTTTCGTACCATAATGTAATGTGGACCTTCTATAAGGTCAAACTTTCCAGAACTTTATGTACTAGGTTATATCAATGAAATTAGCATACATTTTATTTCATTGGGAATTTAACAAATATTTCATAACTTGGTACTACAAACGATTTTCTCATGATAAATCTAAGAATTCTTAATGTATACCTTAATGTTAGGTGTTATTAAGAGACGATCAACTTAGAAATGGTGAGTCTGCCTTGGGTCCTGTTCCTTGTTTAGTTGTGGGCCTAGGGCAGACTCATTAAGTTCAACGGCCTATTAAACCTTAATTACACACAACTGGTATACATCGGGTGATCTTAGGAGTGGATCAAGCATGGAACAAATCACAAGATTACATTCGAGTCACTACCACTAAATTCATAAGTTATCTATATGGACTTTCATTATGAATTGCTCTCAAAATACCATTGAGCCGGGACATAATACAAAAAATCTAGTTCAATAACATCCGAATTGTCACTGCTATTGGAGACTTACCGTCTGTTCGTCTTTACAAACTTATGACAGAACTATGCCACCAAAGAAAAAGTCCAGACCTTCCAGCAGCGCAGCACCACCACCTACGCCACCACCACCGCAGTTTGATCCCGCAATGGTCCAAGCTGTCGTCACCATAGCCGTAGCTGCCGAAATGTCGCAAATTTGTACGAATGGTACCGGTGGTGTTGGATCTGGTGCCACAAACTCCAACCATGGGGACAGTACAGGAGGTACGAAGGAATGTTCCTACAAGGATTTTACTAGTGGTGAACCTGATTCTTTCAATGGAAGCGAGGGAGTCATCACACTGATGCAATGGTTCGAAAATACGAACCGGTCTTCGAAATTTATGCATGCCCCAAAGCAAGCACGGTCAAATTTGCAGCTTGCACTTTCTCTAGTCGGGCCCTTACTTGGTGGAACGGCCACATTATGTCACTGACACTTACAGTGGCTAACTCGATGAGCTGGGAGGATTTGAAGGCAATGATGCTGAAAGAGTATTGCCTAAGGGGTGAAGTGTAAAAGCTGGAGCAAGAACTATGGAACCTCAAGATGACAGACTTTGACCTTGCAACTTATACCACCCGATTTTGTGATCTAGCACTCCTATGTCCCCCTATGGTCACCCCGGAAGACAAAAAGGTGGAACGATACCTTTGGGGATTGTCTTCCCAAATTCAGAATAGCGTGTTGGCCTCAAGACCAACTACCTTTGACAGTGCCAAGGAGTTGGCTCAACAACTCATTGACCATATGCCCAACCATGACACTGTAACAACCACCCTGATCAATACAGAGGGAGAAGCAACAAAAGGAAGTTCTGGAACAACAAGAAGGACCAACCAGCCCAGGACTCCACCAAGAAGGAACAGACTGTTGATGTTCATACTACCACAACTCATGCCACTCCAGCACCCATAAATCGATACGCTGGAAACCTTCCGAAATGCAACAAGTGTAACTTCCAACTTGTTAAGTGCGGTGAAGCAGGACACTTTAAGAGAGATTGTCCAAGGACAAGGGATGCTAGTAATGGTGGAAGGGTACTTATGATCACCGCAGGAAAGACTTCCCCGGAACCACCCGTGAATAACGGTACGTGCTTCTAACCGCCACATGTAGGTTTTAAATCCTTACTAAAATTAGGGTCAATTTAGGATTTATTATCAATGAATCTAGAGAACGCGACAAAACACGAAGAAGTCGTATCGCTTATATAAAAACTCAGGATTTGTACTGGTGAGCTTTTGATGGCTAGTGTAAACATAAGTTAACTTGGTCTTCGCCATGTCAATGTCGTATATTACGAAAAATACCCCGCATATTTTCCCCAAATTCTTGATTTCCCAGTCAAAATGCAAATTTCGGGACGAAATTCCCTCTAACAGGGGGATGATGTGACAACCGTCAAATTCTGGTCAAGTCAAAGTCAAACAAAGTCAACAAGTCAAACCGGTTAACTTAACTAACCCTTGTATACTAGGGTTTACGTTATGTATTTACTGTACAAGTCACTATTTTAATAAGAAATCATCACTTGGAAAGTTCGTATTTTTAGATTTCTATAACCCTAATCGGGGTAAGTGACGTAACAAAATGATAAAACACTATTGCATACCCATCGGGGGTGTGTAAGATCCTTAAATATGGCATAACGGGGTTTACAGACTTTGCGTTGCGAAGCCGAACACTCAAAAAGGTCACAAGTGAAGCCTCTCCCAATCTCTTTCACACTATCTCTCTCTATTAAAAATCTCTCCCAAATCTCTCTCAAAAGTTCCTATAACTTTTTGAAATCATTTGGGTCATCCTGACCCTTAACCGGGTCAAAAATCTCTTAAAACGGGGTAAAAATGGGTAAAACAACCTAAAGGAACCAAAACCACCCCTTGGGGAGTGAACCCTCTTAGTGCCGAAGGTCCCCTATAGGGACCGAACCTGCTAAGAATCGAAGTGGCTTGCACTGAACCCGAAGCTGGAAGAACCGAACCCGAACCTCGCAACCAGAACCGAACCTCCCTTCGCCTTCACTCCATCTACTTTCGCCTTCGGTTCCAGCCTTCTCAGGGCCGAACCCTTGCACCTTCGGTCCCATGCGAGAAACTTCGCAGACTTCGCCCTTTTCTTCCCGGTTTTCGACTAGTTTTGCGTTCTAAGCTCGATTTTAATTATTTTAATGTGGGGTTTTCACCCAAAATCATATTTTAACATATAGAACCTTTTATTTCATAATTAATCACGTTTTTGGGGTATAATCCTTATCCAAGAAGAGTGGGTGGGATATTATTGGTGGAGTGCTGACTTTGCTTTAGGGTATGACACAAGAAACCACCCCATGCGCACTCCATCACTAACCCTTGTCCTTCCACCATACCTAGTCACTTCCATCGTCCTTCCCATCATTTTCTTCCAGCCATACACTTGAACAAAAGGTAGAATCATTATCTCTCCACTCTCATTTCTCTCATTTTCCACCCAAGACCAAACACCTTTCTCTCTCACTTCTCTCTCTCTCTCTCTCTCTCTCTCTTAAATTCGAAGTTCAAGGGTTGATCATCAAGTTTTCTTCCAATTTTGGTAAGTGATATTATCCTCCTTATGATTATTTCACTTCCTTCTACCCAAATCATAAATTACTTACACAAGTTCCATCACATTTGTGTTAGATCTTCAAACCCTCAAAGCATCTTCTAAGTGTCTTTGAGTTGAACACTTCTTTTATTCAACATCCATCCACTAAGAACACACAAGGTGAGTTCATACGCCTACATGTTCATGTTTTCTTCAAGTTTTAAGGGGGGATACAAGTTAAATCACCATAATATATCTTAAATTCTATCATCAATTTTCAACAGGAAAGTTGAGTCCCATTCACGGACTGTTTTGACCTTCATAAACTTTTTATTTTTCCAAATCTGTTTAGTATGCAAATATTTCAGGTTAATACCTTTAAAATGACTACTTGCACGTCTCCACACGATTTTTATACAATTTATGGCGATTTTTACAAAACAGCCTATCATTTCCGAAACCACTTCGAACCAGTCTGTGAAGTTGGACATTTTTACACAAGTTAAAGGTCACTAAAAATCATGATAAAAATTATGAATAAAATAGACACATTTTCTAAGCTCTCAGAAGTTACGGATTCTGATTTTTCTATGATTTTTGTAAAAACAGGAACAAAATGGTTAAAACTAGAAAATGGTTAACAATTTCATTTTCACCTTGTAGCTTGCTGAGCAAGGTGTGTGTTATTATATATATATATATATATATATATATATATATATAGAGAGAGAGAGAGAGAGAGAGAGAGAGAGTTAGGTTCAAATGTTTTCACTATCTATTGTGTGCCCGTATGATTCATTCTGGACCAATCATTTTAGTTATTTTAAGAAAGTAATTAATGCATATTAAATGCTGAAGATGTAATTAATACCTATTATATCTTCAACATGTAATATGCATTAATTACTTTCTTAAAATAACTAAGATGATTGGTCCTGAATCAGTCATACGGGTACACAATAGATATTGAAAACAAAATAACCTAACAAATAAGCTAAACTATAATAGGTATAGTTCGGTTGCATATGCATTACAAACATTATGATAAACTATAATAGGTATAGTTTATGTTACAATTACATTACAAACTCATTACGAAAGGTTTAATTTCATATAAATGGGGTACAAATACAAAGTACCGGGTCTATACAAAGGGGTACATTACAATATACCGGGTTTTCATGTAAAAAGGGGTACAAATACATAGTATCAGGTCTATACAAAGGGGTGCATTACAAAGTACCGGGTTTTCATATAAAAGGGGTACAAATACAAAGTATTGGATCTATACAAAGGGTTACATTACAAAGTACCAAGTTTTCATATACAAGGGGTACAAATACAAAGTACCGGGTTTATACAAGGGGGTACATTACAAAGTACCTGGTTTTCATAACTAAAGGGGTACATTACAAAGTACTGGGTTTTCATAACTAAAGGGGTACATTACAAAGTATCAGGTTTACACAAAATGGTTTTATGATATTAGAACTACAATTCATCTAGAATTTGTTAGTTTCTGGCTATAGTTGTTAACTGTATATGTTAGAGTTATATAAGAATTTAGTCTCGATCAACTTAGAATTGGTGGGCCCGCCTTACTTCATGTTCCTTGTTTGGTTGTGGACTTAAGAGCAGACCCATTATATTTGAGGGTTTATTTAACTTAAAGTTTAAATAACTTATTTACACTAGGTGATTATAGAGGAAATCTATGGGTCTTTCTGGGGTACATTATTGCATAACATAGGAGCTTTCATCACACATTTTATAAAGAGAATATTGGATTTTCTGGAATTATATTCATTCGCTTTTACAAGGAAAATGACATCTTTATCAAATAAAACTTTTATGAACTCACCAACTTGATTGTTGACACTTTTTCAAAACTACTTGTATTCTCAGGGAATCCGTAAAACAGGAAATCAGCGACTTTTGAGGAAGGAACGCTAAGGCGTTAAACATTTCGTTTTTGTCAACATAATGTAATTGGTTTAGAAACATGTAAACTCATACTATTATACTCGTTGTTGTGATGCTTTACATGAAGTCCTCCACCCCCGGACGTTTCCGCCATCCTTGGTTTGGGGGTGTGACACTTGGTGGCTAAGCAATCCAATTAGGGATTTGACTGAAACCCTAATTGCTCAGCTATATAACAAACCCTTGGGCATGCCAAAATCGGCCACTAGAAACCCTAAAAGGATTCCATAGCCGATTTTGAGCCTCTCTCTCCTCTCTCTCTCTCTCTCTCTCTCTGTCTCTTGTTCTTCCTTTTTGCTAGTGGTGTTTGTGACTCTTTTAGAGGTGCAACATTTGAGGCACTAAGCTTTCAAAGGTCAAGGATATTTAATAAGAACTTGTTATTATTACATAACAAGAAAGGTAAGTTCTAAACCCTGGTTTATATGTCAATTTGATTGTTGTATGCTAGTTCTTAGGATCATTGCTTTGGTATTCAGTGTTGTTATGTTCATAGTAGAAAACCTAGATCAAATCAATTAGGGTTGCATGAACACCATATGAATTATTTTATGCACATAACCCATCAGTGGTATCAGAGCCTAAGTCGTTTTTCTAGTGAATAGTTGCAAAAGTGAATTGCAAAGTTCAAGAAAATTGAATTTTTTTGCCTTCTGAATGGCTGACTTGCCGAGTCCCTATACGGACTCAAAAAGTAGGTCCTACACGACGATTTCCATTGTTGACTCGACGAGTCCCAGGGTCTGGAGCCAGGAATTTCGATTTTCTTACCAGATTTTGTTGTGGATTACTTCCAAAACTCGTTTTTCTTTCCTAAAATCGATTTTTATGTTTGGAATGGTTATCCTTATCAAAATTGATGGATTTGGTTAAATATGGATAATATAGGATTATTATAAGTTAAAAATTGGACCTAGTAAGTCTAAAAAGTTTCAATTTACTCCCTTTATGTTTTATAGTTTAAATTTGAACTTAAAAGTTTTAGTTTTTTGAATTTTAAATAGTTAAACCTTAATGTTTTGAAAGGTTTCAAAATTTGTCCTCAAGTTTTCGAATTTAATTTTATTTAAATGGTATTAATTTTGAAATATTGAATTCTAAAACCCTAGTACTTTGAAAATTTCAATTTACACCCTTATGATTTATTAATTTAATTAAGAGTTTAATTAAAAGAGATAATTAATAAATCATAATTATATGGTTTAAGATTAATTAAATTAAAGGTCTAATTTATTAATAGTTTAAACCACTTAGTATTTTAAAGTATAAACTACACCATATGCTATATAACATTTAAAGATTTAACATATTATATATGTATGAGTAAAAGGTCAGTCTTACCGTTAGTAGGCCTCATTCACAAAGCTGGTCTATAAGGGGTGTTTAAGGAAATTGCCTAAAAAATGGCGATTGAATTGGTATCCACTCTTACCCACTGCACTCTTTACTAGTGAATGGTTGTTATCCGAACGAGTAGGATAGGACACAACCTTCCATTATAAGTATAACGTAGTATAAGTAACTAAACCTTTTATAAATTCCCAAATCTTAGTTACTTAAGAAAAATGTGAATTTGATGCTAACCCATGAAATTACACTTTGCTCCACGCCGAGACGTTAGTGGAGCATGTATGGTTAACCGGCACACTAATTTGGGATTGGAAAGGATGGAAGAGGGTGACTTAATGTTTGTCATAGATCAATGGAATGTATATGGTTAACCGACACATTGATTAGGTGATAGTGACATTGAGGGTACCAAGTATATTTGCATGGTTATTCACACCTTATTTATGATCTTCGGCATCCTAGTCACAAACTTGAAGGGAATAATCGAGATTAAACATGCCATTGAAAAGTTAAATGAATCTCAAAAGATCTAGGAGTTTCAATTCATCTAAAACTTAAATTCTTTTTCATTTTTCATGGTGGAAATTGGTAAATCGTCATTTACCTACATTCAAATGTTCTGCAAATTAGATTACGACATCCCTCTTCCAATTTGTAGAATATTGTGTTGGGTCCTAGCCTTAATATCTCATTTGGGTGTTTTATTAAGGACTCAATCAAATAACTTGAATTTCTCCCGTTTTGTAGATGTCGAAATCTAAGAACTATGGTCTTCCTGAAGCTTTTGGAAAAGGTTTTCCACTAGAAGATGATGTTCCATGATTGGATTGTGGAAATGGAAATCATTCTTCACTTCCTCCACCTCCTCCAATAATTCTCCCCGACTCACAAGTTCGAAGACTTGAAAAGTTCAAGATCACTCAAGCCCTATTGGCAAAAAGACATGAAGATGGGAAGTTTGTGTGAGCACACGTCCTGCAGATGAAGTCACACATTGACAAGTTGAAAATGATTGGTTTTTTTTCCCGAGGAAGTTGGCTGTTGATTGGGTTCTTCAATCACTTCCCAAATCATATAGTGAGTTCATTAGAAAGTACTATATGATGGATCGTGACGTGACCCTCATTGATTTCACTTATTTGCTTATTACTGCTGAATCAGCTTTGATTTGGCACAATGGTAAAGCAAATGTGTCTGGTAAGTCAACCTCCCAAACTTCTATGGACATTGATGGCAACATTGGAAGTCCAGAAAAGTTTTCTCTACGCAAGAGAAATGTTGAGTCTGAGATTGTCCCGTGCGCTATTCCAAAGAAGTGCACTTGTTTCTATTGCCAAGAGAAAGGGAATTGGTTACGAAGCTGTCGCAATTATCTGAAGGATCGTGATGATGGGAGAGTCAAGTTGTATGACTCTGCTTCAGGTAAAATCCACTATCTAACTCTATTAAGTTCCTATTTTTTGATTCTTAATACATGATTTGATAAGATTTCATATTGATGTCTTTGTAGGATCAAAGAAAAGGAAGAAAGCTTAAAGGAAGAAGCAGGCTGAGTCTAATCACGAAGAAATGGATTTCTATCGCATGGTTCAAGGATTGGATTTTTGAGCTGCTTAGATTTATGATAGATTGCTTAGGAACATGTAATAGCATATTTTTCATTTGATTTTTGCATTGTAAGGACAAGTTTTTCGCACTTTTATTAATAAAATAAATTTGGTTTTGTCTTATTTGTATATATCCTTGCAATGGCATTTGTGAAAAAATTGATGTCCTTGTATGTTTCTATGTTGAATGGATGTGATTCTTAATTATTTTATTTGTGATAGTGTCATAAATTTACTAAATAAGGAAAGGATCTCATCGCCCAAGTTTCAATTCAACAGAAACTTGGAATCATACAACTTGTTTTGTGTGATGAATGAGAACCTTCGTATTTGGAAAATTAAGACTAATTCCTTGACAAATAGTCAAGTGAAGGACTAAAGGGTCTAGTACATAATCTTGTGCGCTGGTTAGGTCCACCAAAAATAACAATAAAGGCTATTCATCATGATTTGCTAAAAGTTTAGTGAATATGGTTATGCTTACAAGATTAAGTACAATTCTAATACATTGAAAACTTTTCATTGTATAGCAGAACAAATAGAAAGAATCAATTAGGCAGAAAGATAAAAGTTTCTCCAATCTAAAAAGAAGGGAGAATACTTTTGTATCGTGTATTATGATCATCCTAGTGATTATGAAACCATATCGCAATTGATCCTCTAAGCAGGGGAATCGAGAATGGACGAAATGGTTAAATCAAAAGGATGAGTCGTACTTCGTTCCGAAATCAAGTCTTAGAGTTGAACTCCATGATTGTGCATTGAGTGATAGGTCTTAGGTAAGTAAAACATCTTAAGAAGGTTTATAACACTCGTCAAATGTAGAGTAGAAAAGGTTCTTAATCTTGTACATTTGAAATTGGTAAATTGTGATCTCTTAGATAAGACAAAGACCAATTAAGACCAATTGTGTGAAGTGTTTGTCTTGATAAGACTCCACACTAACTCTTGAGTATTTGTTTGTCAAGGAATGTGTCTTGACAAGAAAATTTTATATGTCAAGAGGTCAGTGGAAGTCTTAATGATCTTGAAATGTTTTAAGAGCTGATCAAGAGTAAACCTTATTGTTAATCGCTAGCACACGACTTGAGGTTATCGTGTTGACATATTCTTGTTTCTGTGCCTTCCCAGTTTTAAGTAAACTATGCATATGAGTTTTATGAATTCTCAATTGATTGCATAAGGCAGAGCACCTTGATCAAGTGAAAGTTCATTGATCTGTATGGGTGAGCTGCTTAACAACTTGGAAGCAATGGTGGGCGCTCGTGCTGCTATGAGGCAAGAAATTAAGATTGAACAAGTTCAGTCCATATGAGTTTGGATTTGTCACAACCATTATCTTATGATTATGGTTATGACAAATTGACATGGAAAGGAACACATACACCATAAAATCTAAGTGTCATAAGGTTTCTCTCCGCTTCATGAAAATGATTGTGCGGAAACGCTTTCACTAGGAAGATTTTAAGGAGATAGCAATTGTGCAAATTGCATTCACAAATTTGATTATGATTATGGCATCCCTCTTGATTGTTCGGATTGTGAGATTTGACAATTAGTCTGAACATTTGGGAATTATTATTGTAAGTTCTAGAATTGTTTAGACACAGATGAGTTATCTAAGGAAAAGTGTATGAGTTTGAGAAGCTTAGATAAAGGCTTATCGAAGCATAACGTATCATAAATATGAACTTTGGTTAAGAAAGTCAATAAGTATTGATTTCTAGAAGTTTAACTATTTTCTGAATACATGTCAAAGCTTGTGGGAGCATAAGTGTTATGCTGGTAAAGGAATAATCATCATGTTAGTGGGAGCATGATCATTATGTTCAGTATTGCAAAGTAACAATATTAATTATAGAAAACAAAAGTGTGACATCCCCATTTTCACGGCCAGAAACGACCGATTTTGTTTATGCTTTGTAAAAATCAGAGTACTTTTCATAAAAATATTGCGGAATTTGTTCCCAGAAAAACATGTTAAACATTTTCGAAGAAACCTATTTTATTCATTTTAAAACGTTTGGGATGTCATCATCAATACAAAAACATAAGCATAAACAGAACTTACATTTATTTACACTAGTGATGTACATCTCTTTAATCTCTCAGTGTAATGTGACTTCATAACAACACCTGTGATATAAATAAACTGAGTGGGTCAGGTTGGGAAACCTGGTGAGTACATAGGGTTTTCAACCCACAATAATATAATTATTATGTTCAATCATCAAAAAATTAACCCGATTACCCATCCTCATTATCTTCTTTATTCTTAAGGATCTACCCTAAGAATCAGTTATTTCTTGTTTATTCATTCCTAAGGAGTATCCTAAGGAATAGGTACAAATTCCATCGTTGTAAATGACACATCTGTCAAGCACAACTGCTAGTTCTGTCACTTAGGCGCAACTGCCAAAATTGTGACATTCTCTATGGGGGGCATCTGTTGGAATAGTCCTTTTAGGCGCATCTGTCGGGGTTATGAGGTTCTCTATTAGGCGTTTCTGTCGGTAGAGCCCTTTAGGCGCATCTGCCAGGGTTTTATTGACAATATCGTTTTTAAGAGTCCACTCGCAATACATATCAATGGGTTTTTAGAGTACACCGGTGAACACATCGTTCACAACAACTACAGGTTGCGAGCATGCTAGTGTTCCACTGGACTGTCTAGAATAGTCTGTGGTTGTCATCAATACTCTGTTGAATGACGGGGCCATCATTTGGGAAAAAGGCTTCTCACATCGTCCACCTCTCACCCTCACCTCACGGTCTATTTCACCTCTCAATTCATCATCCAACTCATATTTCATCTATTACATCTACCGATGTCTTACCCCAACATTTTCGTAGATATAAAATACATATACAATTTAAATCATTTAAAACGTGTATAAAATCGTTCATCCAGCATAAACAACAAGTACTCAGGTAATATGCACACATAGCACGTAATTTATATAAAATACTTCATATCTATGTGTAAGATGAAAGTAACTATGCACTCACCTGGGAAGGTGGTGACTCGGCACTCGAACATCACTTCGTTACTCTTAAAACAATTATCCCTTGACAAAACCTAGTACCATTACCACTAGAGTTTAGTCTAACGTTTGACGAGACTAATTTAATAGTCTACCTATTATTATTATTATTATATAAGCGTTAAAAAATACTTATATAACCCATAATAATTGCCCAAATACTCCTTATAAGGTCCTAATAGCATTACTATATTGAAACATAAGCTATACTAAAGATAGGATATGTACAGCTCACTTAGAGCGGGTTTTTTCGCAAAGTCGGGCTTCGCTGGAGCAGCGTTCCCGAGCCGAAAGGCTCTTTTCTCGGGACTCCGGGAGCCTGGGGCTTCCTTCGGGTGCTAGGGGGTTTACCTAGGCTTTAGGGGCTTAAAGGGGGCTAGAGAGAGAGTTTAGAGAGAGAAAGTGGAAGAGGAAAGGTGTGAGAATGAATGCAACCCGTCACATCTATTTATAGTGTGAAATCCTGATGGACTCGCCGAGTAGGAGGACCTACTCGCCGAGTTGGTGCCATGTGTCATCATCTGATGGCTTTCCTTGGAGAGAAAGCAATGGCTGTGATCGCGCCACGTCACCCAATATCGCGTATCAGCCTCCTGACTTAGAAAAATCATAACTCTCGTATACGAGCTCCGTTTTCCATGTTCTTTATATCCACGCGTAGGTAAAATCAAGATCTACAACTTTCATTTTGACTTCATTGGCTAATTCTAAACCGATCTTAAATTTAACAGTAGGAGGAGATTAGACTACTAAATGACCGCGAAGAATTCGTAACTTCTTCATACGGACTCCGTTTTCGTCTATCTTTTTACTGTTCAGTTCCTATTAATGAGATCTTCAACTCACATTTAGGCCATGTAAGCCAAAAACCGCTTGAACTAAAATTCGAGTTTCGGGCTGTGCACTACTAAGCCGAATCTTAGAAAAATCATAACTTCCGCATACGAAGTCAGATTTGGGTGTTCTTTTTATGGCTTTTCTCGGTTTAACATATTCTACAACTCTTGTTTAGATCACTAAGGCTAAAAAGTCCTCCATCGTAAATTCACTGTTTATGTCTCCCGGTGCCGTGCCGATTTTGCCGTAAAACTTCGGCGGACCATAACTTCATCGTTATAATTCGGTTTCGGCGTTTTTATATGTATGGAAACCTTGTGACATATTCTAAAACTTGGTTAAGATTATTTGTTCTAAATAATATTTTGTCAAAAAGTCGTTTTCGACCTCTATTGCCTCTAAATTGACTAGCCCGGATCTACGGGCGTTACAAAAAGTTTCAATTTGCAAAGCTGCAGAAGTTGAAAAGTTGTCTTACTATAATTAAGGGAGAGAATATTATACTTCATTTCAAAATCTAAAAGCTTGGATCGAGAACTTTTAATCAAATTTAGTCAAAGGACATATATGAATGTTATGTTGAAAAGGTTCAACTTAAAAGAATTCTATATATGGCAATATTATAGCAAGAAACTGGTAAAGTATCACGTTTTTTTATCATTATGAATCTTGTCACATACGCTTCGGGTATAGGATCGATTGCATATGTTGTAATATTCGAACGTTCTAAATTTTCCAAATGCCTAGGGCATTAAGAGGAAAAAAGGACTAGAACCAGATTTTGACTAAAATAATTAAACAACTGTCAAAGACGTTCTAAGGTTCAACAAGATTGGTCACTTGTGGACAGTTGGAAGTATAGTAATGAATGGACCATATCGACATTATTATTTTAGATAGGATTCTATTAATAATGAGTTGTCGTATGGCAGATATGGAAATGTTTCCATATTGGGAGATGGATATCAAGAATCTATGTCTAGATTTGAAACTTTTATGCAAGAAGGATGTTCAAAGGAATGTAGTTTGAATGTGAGACTTCACATATGTGGAATTGCCTTGTAACAATCTCCAATAGAGCACTTTGTGATTTCAATGGAAAAGTCTTGGTGACTTTGAAGCTATGACATTACAAAAGGATTGTTGCATAAAATGTTAGAATCTAACATACTTTGATAGTGGCAAGAATTTGGTATTCTTACACCTATGACAAGGATTAGGAGTTGTGAAATGAGTATCATTGGAAATGTGTTCAATTGATCTATTTCACAAAGTAAGGACCATAGGTAAACATAGTGTGCATGCTTGGAGCATGGGATAACTGTTGTCATTATTTAAATAATAAATTGATTATTCGAAACATTATACAATGAATAATGAGTAATCAATATTGTCATTAAATAAAGGTGTTTTATTTATACTCAAAAGTTTGGGGCCATATAGGATTAGTATTATTCTTGTGTTTCACTTTGCATGTTTTAACTTCCTGAATAATAAGATTATTCAAACCATCCATAGTGAATAAATACTTTCGATGTAGGTATTGAAGCTAGACTGTCATGAATCCGAATGTAGATTGTCTAAAGCATTTAGACATAACAAAAGTATGTTGCAGTGTTCCTGTAATAAGATTAGAGTAGGTATTGATTTGTGGTGCAATGTAAGTCCTTTGGAGCCCAAAGAAGGGTTTTTGGTCCAACAAGACCAAATATAGTAATTATCGGCCCAACAGGGCTCAATGACCAAATCTTGGTCCAATAAGGGTTTTGAGCTGAAGAAGCTTGGGCTAAGGCCCAAAGTTGAGTATACTTATCGGATTGAGTTTTGGGCTTATATGAGGTTGTTTCAACTTGAATGACAATGTATGAAAGTATGAACTTAATATCATTAAAATTTAAATTTCATTATATGAAATGAGGCAAGGTTACACAAAGGAAATTTTCTTGTACATGGATAGAAATCTTAACCCAAATCTGCTAGTTGTGACATCATCCCCCCATTAGAGGGAATTTCGTCTAGAAATTCATTCGAGAGCAGTCCTTAAGAACTAGAGAAGAGATGGGGGTATTTCTGCATCATCTGATCCTCGCGCTCCCATGTGAATTCAAGTACGCGTTTGGCACTCCATCGAACCTTTATAATAGCAATGCGACTTTGTTTTGTTCGTTTCACTTTTCTATCCATAATTTTGATTGGTTCCTCAATGAAGTGTAGATCTTCATTCACATCAATTTCATCGATTGGGACCACAAGGGTTTCGTCAGAAAAACATTTATTCAGGTTTGATACATGAAAGACAAGGTGTACCTGGCCGAGCTCTGGTGACAATCGCAGCTTGTAAGCTACCAGGCCGATCCTTGCAAGGATCTCAAATGGTTCAATGTATCGTGGATTTAATTTTTCCTGCTTCCTGAATCGTATCATCCCTTTGAAGGGAGAGACCTTGAGCAACACGCGATCATCGACTTGAAATTCCAGAGGTTTTTGTTGTCTGTCAGTGTAGCTTTTTTGTCGATCTTTGGACGCCTAAAGTCTTTCTCTAATCTGGACAATCTTCTCAGTGGTTTCTCTGATGATCTCAGCTCCTATAAGAGTGTTATCTGGTACTTGTCACTTTGCCAGTTGGGTGTCTCCTAATTCAATCCAACAGAGAGGTGATCGGCATTTTCGTCCATAAAGGGCCTCAAAAGGAGCAACTTTGATACTTGTGTGATAGTTATTATTGTACGAGAATTCTACCAATGGCAAGTGGGCATCCCAAGACTTGCCGAAATCTATCACAAAGGCCCTTAACATGTCCTCCAATGTTTTGATGGTCCTCTCGCTCTATCCATCAGTCTGGGGATGGAATGCGGTGCTCATATCGAATCAAGTTCCTAATGACCTTTGTAGTGATTTCCAAAACTAGGAAGTAAACCTACTATCTTTGTCCGAGATAATATATATCGGCACTCCATGAAGTATCACAACCTCCTTTATGTAGATCCAGGTCAGCTTCACCATTTTATATGTTTCCTTAATTGGCAGGAAATGGGCGGACTTGGTCAACCGATCAACAATCACCCATATGGCATCCAATTCGTCTGTCGACTTGGGCAATTTGGTTATAAAATCCATTGTGATTCTCTTCTATTTCCACTCAGGTATCTCTGATTGTTGAAGGAGTCCCAGGGGATTTTGATATTCTACCTTCACCTTGGCTTAAGTCAGGCACTTTCCTACATAGGTAGCAATTTTTGCTTTCATATTTGGCCACCAATATTGTTGTTTCAGATCCAGGTACATTTTATCAGAGCCGGGATGGATCAAGTACCTTGTTTTGTGTGCTTCATCCATAACCATGTTACTGAATCCACCGAACTTCGGTGTCCAGATCCGTTCCATAAAGTAGTAAGCTCCGTCCTCCCTGATGGTTAGGTTCTTATCCATTCCACGCAAGCCTTCGTTTGTGACGTGTTCTGGTTTCAAGGATTTTAACTGAGCCTCCCTAATTTATGAAGACAAAAGGGAATGGATGGTCATCGATAGTGTTCTCACTCGGCATCTCGATTATTCTTTTCGGCTTAAGGTATTGGCCACCACATTTGCCTTACCCGGATGCTACCGGATCTCACATTCATAGTCATTCAGCAGCTCGACCCATCTCTGTTGCCTCATGTTTAGTTCCTTCTGGTTCAGGATATGTTGGAGGCTTTTGTGGTCTGTAAAAATGGTGCACTTCATCCCATAGAGATATTGCCTCCAAATTTTTAAGGCGAAGACCATAGCTCCCAGTTCAAGATTTTGAGTGGTATAGTTTACTTCATGGGCCTTCAGTTGGCTGGATGCATAAGTTACCACTTTCCCATGCTGCATAAGTACACAACCTAACCCTTGGTTTGAAGCGTCGCAATACACCACAAAATCTTATGTTCCGTCTGGCAGAGACAACACTGGGGCACTGCAGAGGGCTTGTTTTAGGGTTTGAAAAGCAGCTTCTTGTTTTGTACTCCAGGTGAAGGGTAAACCCTTCTGGGTTAGTGCGGTGAGTGGCTTGGTGATCTTGGAGAAATTCTGAATGAACCTTTTGTAATAACCTGTGAGGCCCAAGAATTTCCTGATCTCCGTTGGCGTTCTCGGGGTTGCCCAACCCTTAATTGCTTTTTTCTTGGATGGGTCCACTTGTATTCTCACTTCACTGACCACACTGACCACGTGTCCCAGAAAATCTACCCTGCGAATCCAGAACTCGCACTTTGAGAATTTCACATACAACTTCTCCGCTCTTAATGTTTCCAAGACCTTTCGTAGATGTTGGCCGTGCTCTTCTTTACTCCGAGAATAAACGTGTATATCATCGATGAAGAAAATCACAAAGTTATCGAGGTACGGTCAACAGACTCGGTTCATCAGGTCCATAAAAGCTGCATGTGCATTCGTCAGACCAAATGGCATTACTACGAACTCGAAATGTCCGTAGCAAGTTCTGAAAGCAGTCTTGGGTACATCTTTTTCTCAGACCCGCAGTTGGTGGTATCTGGACCTTAGATTTATCTTGGAGAAGTAATTGGCTCCTTGTAACTGGTCAAATTGGTCATCAATCTGTGGAAGATGGTATCGGTTCTTAATAGTGAGCTTGTTTAACTCCCGATAATCGATGCACATCCGGAAATATCCATCCTTCTTTTTGACAAACAACACCAGAGCTCCCCATGGTGAGAAGATCGGTCTTATAAATCCTTTGACTACCAGTTCGCTCAATTGGCTAGATAGCTCTTGCATTTCTGTAACGACTAATCTATACGGCGATTTGGCAATTGTCATGGCTCCGGGTACTAGGTCAATTCGAAATTCGACATGTCCCTCAGGGGTATTCCCAGAAGATCTTCAGGAAATACGTCTGGAAAATTATATACCTCCGGGATATCCTTGATGTTCTTTCCCTCTTTCTGTTTGTCCACTACGTAGGCTAGAAAGGCATGATTCTTTTACGCAAGCACGTGATTTAATGCATGATATGAGACGAAGGTTTACACCGGGTTTATCGATATAGATAATTAGGGCTTCGTCGTTGGGTAAGTGAAGGTGAACGGCCTTTTCGTGGCACATAATATCGGCATGGTGGGGGCTTAACCAATCCATGTTGATGAACACATCAAAGCTCCTAATATTAACCGACATCAAGTTGATTTGAAACGAATGATTATTTAATGTTAGCGTGCACCCTATGAAAATTTTGTGTGTTGTTTCAATTTTCCCAATAGCCATTTCCACCGTGAAGGTTTCTTTTAACTTTTGGGGATTTTGGTTTAGTAAGTGTTTGAATTTATGACTCACGAAACTCCGTTCTGCCCCACTATCGAATAAAATGCATGCATAGATGTTGTTGAGGGGAAACGAACCAATGACTACGGTCGGATCCTGCATCGCCTGTTGGATAAGGTGTCTAAGTCCATAACTTTATTTGGTATATACTTGACCCAACCCGACATGGTCCATTTGGGTTGCACTTCACCCGAGCTATTTATGGATAAACCTTTGAGAATTGTATGTTTATGATTTGTTAATATATTATAAGTTTTAATATATTAATATGAAATCATATTATTTACTTAGTATTGATCATAAATTAATTTAGAATTACTTTGGTGATCAAAAAGGTGACTAATTAAATATGGGATCTTGTATTTATATTAGTGTGGGCTAATACTCATATGGAATGGGCTTGGCATGCATGGAAGTCCATGGATAGTCCATGGAGCTTCTAACCCATAGATCCTTGGAAAGGAAGAGTCATGGGTATTAGAGTTTACATGGATGTAACCCTAATCCTCCACACTATATAAAGGAGCTTGTGATGCTTGAAATGACACTAGTTGTGTGTGTAAAAAGTGGTGTAAGCAAGCATACACTCTCATAAGGTTTTTCCAAGTTTGTGGTGATTTGTGATTTCCATTTGAGGCATCCACATTATTGGTGTTAGGCTCTCAAACTCCAAGGAATCAACTCACAATTGAAAGGTATGTAATTATGCTAGCCATTATGTTTAATGTTCCCCATGCCATGCTAGATAGGTACCTTGGAAAACAAAGTTGCATGTATTCATAGTAAAACATAGATCCAAGGTTTTAGGTTTTCATGAACACCTTAGGAGTGTTAGATTGCTCAAAACCCAACAGTGATATCAGAGCCTAGGATTGTTTTCTTGAATACTTGATGAAAACTGTTGAAAAGCCGCAAAATTGAGTTGTCTGAGCAGTGGACTCGCCGAGTCCATGGGGGGACTCGACGAGTCCAAGCACAAATCCATCCTACTCGTCGATTAGGATCTTGCACTCGACGAGTAGGAGACACAGAATGCGGTTTTTCGACTTTTGCTGTTGGAAATGGACTAGAAACATTACCCTAAACTGTTTTGATGTTTTAAAACCTATTTTAGATGGTGTAATAGTTGGTCTAATCCATTTACAATGGCTAATATCAAAATTCCATGTTTATATGTGTTCATATGTTCTTGAAATTTGATATGAATATTCATATTCTTATGAGTTATTGTTAGATCATAGTAATTACTTGCTAAATTGTTTAATGATTAGTTCTTGATCAATTATGTGTTTTAATGGAATCCATAATTTTTCCTCAAGTTATGGATTTCCAAAGGTCACCTCTTTTTTAATGAACATTTAACACATAAGTTACATAAAAATGAAGAGTCTTCACTTTTATGAACCCTTAACTCATAAGTTATGAAATGAAAAGTTTTGAAGAGTTTCAAAACTTGCCCTCAAGTTTTGGAATTTGTAAAGACACACACACTTTAAGTTCCAACCCTTAGGATTTTAAAAGTTAAAATTCAACCCTTATACTATTATAAGATTAATGGTTAACATATATATATATATATATATATATATATATATATATATATATAAGATCAAGTCGTTTTACCATTAGTAGGCCTCATTCACGAAGTCGGTCTATAAGGGGGTATAAGGTTGTTGCTTAATGGGTCTCCACTCTCACCCACCGCTTCCTTGATCGGTAGAGGGTCATTAGCCGAACGGGTAAGACAATGACTTTAATTCTCATTAAAAGTATAATGATTATTATAAAGTAACTAAATGTTTTAGTAATTCCTAATCTTAGTTACTTTAGGAAAATGTGAAAATGGTGCTAACCCATGAAATTCACACTTTGTACCTTACCAAGTCGTTTGTGGAACGTGTGTGGTTAACCAACACACTATCTTGGACTAGTAAGGATAGCAAATGGTGACTTAATGTTTATCATAGATCGATGGAGCGTGTGTCGTTAACCGGCACATCGATTAGCTAATAGTATTAAGGGTAACAAGTGAACTTGCATGGTTATTCACACCTTGTTTTGTGATCCTCGGCATCCTAGTCACAAAACTTGAAGGGCACACTCGAGATTGAAACATGTCATTGAAAAGTTCAATGAATCTCAAAAGAATCTAGGAATTTCAAACCAATTAAACCTAATAATTCATTTTGTTTTCATGGTGGAAATTGGTGAATCGCTATTCACCTACCTTCAAATATGTTATAACTTAGATTACGACATCCCTCTTCTAAGTTATAATATATTATGTTGGGTCCTAGCCTTAATATTGCATTTAGGTGTCTTATTAAGGACTCTATATATCTAATATGAACTTGTCTTTCTTCTTTTCAGATGTCTTCCAACAATGCTTTGGGTTCTAACCCTACTGGCTCCTTCTCTCTCATGAACCTTTGTGGGAGAGTAATCTTCAATGGTTCCAACTTTATGGATTGGATCTGGAACATCAGGATGGTCACTTGTTATGAGAACAAGGAATATGTCCTCGACAAGGAGCTTAAGGATCTTGAGCCAACTTCAACTCCTGAGGAGGTCGTTGCATATGAGGCACATGAAAGAGATGCTACAAAAGTGGCATGCATCATGATGGCCACTATGACAGCCGAGCTCCAAAAGTCCTACGAGGACTACTATCCTTTTGAGATGCACCAGGATTTGATGGACCGCTACCATCAGAGTGCTTGTCAAGAGCGATATGAAATCATGTCCTCCATGATAACAACCCAAATAAAGGATTGTGAACCCATCATGGGCCACATGCAGAAAAAGCAAAGGTATGTGGACCGTTTGCAGAAATTGAATGTGAACTTCCCTGAGGAGTTGGCAATTGACATCATTTTGCACTCCTTACCTTCGTGTTATGATCAATTCTGCATGACATACCACATGAACAAGGAAGAAGTCACACTCAGCAAGCTTCAAGGACGTCTAAAGACCGCCGAAAGTGGTCTTAAAAGTAATTCGGTTGTTACTACTCCTACTCCTACAGCTACCCCTATTTTGGCTATCAGACAAGGCAAAGGGAAGAAGAGGAAGACCCATTCGAAGGGTACCAAGGGAAAGTCTCTTGATGGCTCCTTATCGAGTGGAACCAAAGGTGGTTCTGCTACTCCTTCTTCCATCCCTAAGGATGTTGAATGCTTCTATTGCCAGAATAAGGGGCACTAGAAGCGAAACTGTCCAAAGTACTTGCAGGATGTCAAGGATGGGAAAGCGAAACCATCCCATGTAGGTATTTACACTATATTGTTTAACAACTCACCATATTTTAATTCTTGGGTACTTGATACAGGTTGTGGTATTCACATATGTTGTGATTTGCAGGGCCTAAGAAGAAGTGAGGATTGTTGGATTAATGTCCAAGTCCGTAACTATATTTGGTATGTACTTGACCCGACCCGACATGGTCCATTTGGGTTGCACTTTGTAAGTCCCTAATCTGCCTGTGTATCAATCAGATCCGTTTGATGGTGCGGAATCCCAATCAAACGGATGATGTCAGATCAAATAGAAGAGAAGGAGAAGAATAAAACGATCAATCTATGATGTATTCAATGAAATGATTGAAGCTCCATACACATAGTTCACACACACTCTTCTCTCTCTAGTTTCTCTCACATCTTAGAATGCACACACTTAAGCTCCTTGGTGTTCATCAATCTTGTTTCATCACACCCTAACACCTATATTTATACAAGGGGAACATGGGCTTGGTGAACATGGGCCGTAAATGGGTTTATGGCCGTAAGGTGTTTACGGCCGTAAATTCAACCGTAAACATGATCGTAAACTCCAAAAATATTACAGAAAAATACAATTGCCCAAAAAAAGCAAAGTATAAAGCATATTTTGACCCAACAATCTCCCCCTTGGTTTGTAGCTTTCTTTTCTTAAATGACCCAACAAGCTCCCCTAAAAAGTAGCTGGCTTTTCTTGTTAATCTTCATTGAGAGCTTGGCTTCAGCATTTATCTTCAATGAATGACTTCATCTTGAGCAGTTGGGCTTTTCTTCAGAATTTGGAATTGAACGCACATTGGGTGAGGATGCTTGATGTACTGATTCTTGAAAGATGGCGCTTTCAGCTTGAGAATCTTTAGAGAGAACATCAGAGAGAACAAATCTTCTGGATCACTTCAGCAAGTACAATGATAGCAACAGACTGATTGAGGAGGCTTCAATGCAATCTGTCACATAATCTTCAATTTCTGCTTCACCTTGCTTCTGGGGTTGAAGGATTGAATGTCGAAAGAATAATCTTCATTTCTTGCTCCTTCAAATGAGAATTCTTTGATGCTCACGGACGAAGCCTTGGCTCAGAAATCTTCAACACAAACTCCATGAGTCTTATCTATACCTGAAATCACTTTTCAAGACAAAACAAAACAAAAAGAAAACTTAGCACACAAAACAAAAACAAAAATATTTTTTGGATTTTTCATATTTTTTGAAAAAGAAATAAAACAGAAATAACACTATTTTTTTAATTCTCCCCTAATATTTAAATTAGAAGAACACTATGAATAAACTTAACAAAAACAAAAATAATAGCTAACTAAGAGTGATTTGGGATCAAAGTTGTTGGACAGTCTTATTCCACTTGTCGGTACCCTTATCTTCACATCTTTGTCTGATCGATCTCCAGTATTGTGGTCCACTTAAACATGAAAAATTTGTGACAATTTTGGACAATTTACCAATGACATGATACATGCATATATCTAATTGTAACTTTATTATCATGATTGGCCCTAATTCTTAAATAAAATTTTCTTATGACCATTTAACTGACTACAACCAGGGATATTGTTGTCCACCTAAATCAAGCAGCGAGATCTACAGACAATCTATATGTGTTCAATTTTAAGTGTACTAGAACGTGTTTCCCGCTTCCTGATATGCCCCAGCCATCAAGAACTTCCAGAGTACTCCTTACACCGGGTGAGCAGACAACCATTCAGAGAGAGGATAGATTCAGAATTCTATTACTTATTGTTTCAGAGGGGTTGAGAAGTAGAAGGTTGCATATGCTATGTACCAGGTCGGATTAGAAGTCACGCAAAGGAGACAACATATGGCGAACAGATGAGAGGAATTTCATATATATAACCTGCAGAGAAATAGAGTTGCATATGTTGTGTACCAGGTCGGATTGGAAGTCACGCAAAGGAGACAACATATGACTAACAGACAGAAAGAAAGAAAATGATATTCTACAGACCTAATTTATCGGAATTTACTAGTCGCCCCATCCAACCAGAATTAAGGACAGAATCCGCACATCGAGGAAAAGTGAATCCACAGTTCTAGAGACGGGTTATTTAATGTGACCGATAGATTCCCATGTATATCTCCCTGCTCAACCTATCCGAGCGTCGTGACATCAGGTTAAACGGATCTAACTAGGTCAAAGTTTGTCAAGTCCTTAAATTCATTAGGTTCAACTTTCCCTAGTTAAGTCCATTTAAAAAATTTCGTGCCTACCAGCGCATCGAACACAGAGCGTAGACGATTTAACTTAGGTACGTTACGCCGATTCAGATTGCCCGTTATCACTTGCTAATTTCATTTCCCAAAACATCTCCTGCAAGCACATTCCATTAAACCCATAATTTTTTATTTTTTGATTTTCTAATGTTTTTGGATTTTTTTTAAATTAAAATTTTCTAATTTTTGTTTTGTTTTTATTTCTCCCCCTAAATTTGTGCATAGGAGAGAAAAGAAAGTAAGTGCGCAAATTTAAACTATCCTAAAACAAAAATTAGTCTTTAAAGCGAATCAGCTTAAGAAAAACTCAGGAGTATAGAGAAGAAAACTCAAACCGTAAGTCACCGATTGAATTTGCATCCAGAAGGTCTGAGAACAGCAAGCATAATCTCAGAACAGATCCGAAAATTCTTCATATCATTAAGCACTAACCCCATTTGTGATCTCTTCCTTTTTTCCTTTCTCGCAAAAGGACACATACTCTTAATAAAGGTCCGAATGTTGTACAGTTGAGAGATGTCCCCAATCATATGCCAGGAGCACCCACTACCAACAAACCGAAGTCTGATGATATGCCTCCATAGCTTCTCTGACACAGAGCGGGATTAGTTGGTCTTTGGAACCCAGTCCATTTTGAAACTGGTTTGACCTTTGTCATCAACACACAATACTCTCTCCCATGACATATCCTGCTTATCACAAACAGAAGATGTAGAAATATTAGAATCATTAATTGATTTGGGAGTTTTCACCTTTGGTACCCATCTATATTCGGGTTTAACCCATTTCTTGTTCGATCCGATGGGTGCCTTGGCACTTGCTTTTGATCTTGATGTCGGCCTTTGAGATGACTTTGATTTTGGCTTCACAGGAGCATCTATTGGATTTGGCTTCTTGGCCGACATTCCCTTCTTGCCCTTGGGATTTGACTCTTATCCTTTGGGGTTTGATTATTGCTCTTCTGCGCATTCCAGTCGTCATTGTCTGAACGTGACCTTGAGGGGTTTCTTTCGAAGTATCTCCCTCTTGGCGCGTTCTGCCAGCCTTGTGCGTAGTAGGGAACGTATGCGCGATTTGGACAGTTTCAGGCAATGTGTCCAGGTGTTCCACAGTGAAAACAAGTCTTTTTCTTCACTGTGAAGTTGTTTCTTCCTGCCCCTGGTGGCATATCTTTTCCTTGTCTCTTGCTTTTCCCACACTCACAGTTACAACATGCACTCTGCTTCACTGGAATTGGTGGCCTCTATTTCTCAACGGCAGGTTTGTTAGGAGTAACAGAATTCGAAGCAACAGATTATGAGTTCAAGGAGTCATCGGTTTGTTCAGTAGTGTTCTCCTTGTTCTCATCTTCTGCTACTTTACCTGCACATGAAGTAGGAACATTAGTATCTTCAATATTAATAACTCCTCCTGACACAAATCCCGCTGGTTTTCCATAAACCATGAATGGTTCGTTGGCAATCTCCTCTTTGGTCAACGGGTGATACTGATATGCATGATTGAAAAGAGGAGGTACATTATCGTATCCTAAACCCTTTTGTTGGTTTTGTTTGAACTTTAATTGGGTTTCAAATAATGACTCGACTGTCTGACTTGATGCAGTATAATTTTTAAAACTAACATCTGTTTTTCCACACTTAATTTTCAAAGAGTCAAGTTCTTCAGTTACAACAGCAAGTTGTCTCTTAATATAGTCATAATTTTCACACTTGTTGCTATACTTTTCTTGCAGTTTCCTAAAGTCCTTGTTTTTTGCATCTAATTCAGCCTTCAGGGGTTTCTGTCCTTTCCTGAGTTGATATCCTTCATATCTCAGGTCCTCAACTTCTCTTTTTAATAAATCAATTTGTTCCCGAAGAAATTTAATCGTGGCTTCACAAGCTAGAGTACATGTAACTTCAGTGACCAGAATGTTTTCAGAACTCATTGTTTCTCTACACTTCAAAGCATCAAGTTCTTGAATTACATCAGCAAGACTAAGATGATTGAGATCTTTTGTCATCTTGATGATAGCCACGTTCATATCCCACGATTTCGGAAGTGAATTCAGTAGCTTTGTGTTTATCTCAAACTTAGACAAGAAGATCCCAACTATATTCATCTTAGTAGTAAGTGTAGTAAATCGATGTAACTGAGTTTCGAGGGTTTCTCCAAGGATATAATTGAAAATGTTGAAATGTTGTCTTAACATATCCTGACGACTCTCTTTCATGTTTTGAACTCCCTCGTAGACCTTAAAATCAATTAAAAAGCACAACTAAAACCCAAAATCAAACTTAAAAGTCAAACCCTTTGATTATAAACCTCAAAAGTCAACCTTAAAAGTCAAATTTAAAAAGTTAAACTCAAAAGTCAAACTTGAAAAGACAAACCTAAAAGTCAAACCCTTTGATTATAAACCTCAAAAGTCAACCTTAAAAGTCAAATTTAAAAAGTTAAACTCAAAAGTCAAACTTGAAAAGTCAAACCGAAAAACTAAATCTGAAAATTTAAAAGTTAAACGAAAAAGTTAAAGTTTAAAATCAAAGGTCAAACTTGGAAGTCAAAGTCAAAATTTAAGATCAAAAGTTTAAAAAAAATATAAAAGAAAAAAATTAAAATATAATTTTATTTATTAATTATAATTTAATTTAATTAATTTTTATTTATTTATTTATTATTATTATTATTATTATTATTTTATTTTGGATGAAAAAAGAATTTAGAATTAAAAGGAATTGAATTTTGGGCTGAAAATGTAAAAAATATGAAACTTGAAGCGAAAAAGACGGGTTACGAATTAAATGGGGAAGGAATGTATCAACTTCTGGCCTAGAGGAATTGGTAAGGCGTTGAAGGAATGCGAGCTGGAGGTCGTGGGTTCGATCCCCAACACCTCCAAAGTCGCGTCCTAATTTTTTTAAATGCGAAGCGAAGCTGGTTGCGAGGCCGAGGAGCTATGCGAGGACGAGGCTGCTGAGCGAGGCTGCTTCTTGTGAGGCCGTAAACTCCGAGGCCGCAAACCGAGGTGTGAACTCCTCGGATCGCAAACACCGGCCGCAATCCTCCGGCGACCGTGAACAGTTTCCGGCCGTAAACTCCGGCCGTGAACTCCGAAACCCTAGCCGCCGGCCGCAAAGTCCGACCAAAAACACCGATTTTTCGACTTTGAAGCTCCAAAACTCGATCAAAAACTCTTTATTATGAAAAACACGAAGAACAAACCCCCCTTATTTTTCAGAGATCTATCCAAAAACGCAAGAATATTTCGAGAATAAGATCAAATAATTCTCCAAATCTGACAAAATTGACTGATACAACTTGGCTCTGATACCAGTTGTAAGTCCCTAATCTGCCTGTGTATCAATCAGATTCTTTTGATGGTGCGGAATCCCAATCAAACGGATGATGTCAGATCAAATAGAAGAGAAGGAGAAGAAGAAAACGATCAATCGATGATGTATTCAATGAAATGATTGAAGCTCCATACACATAGTTCATACACACTCTTCTCTCTCTAGTTTCTCTCACACCTTAGAATGCACACACTTAAGCTCCTTGGTGTTCATCAAACTTGTTTGATCACACCCTAACACCTATATTTATACAAGGGGAACATGGGCTTGGTGAACATGGGCCGTAAATGGGTTTACGACCGTAAACTCAACCGTAAACATGACCGTAAAGTCATAAACATTAGAGAAAAATACAATTTCCCAGAAAAGCAAAGTATAAACCATATTTTGACCCAACACACTTCACCGACACAATTTATATGGATAGTCTTTGAGAATAGTATATTTATGATTTATATTAATATATTATAAGTTCTAATATATTAATATATAATCATATTATTTAAATAGTATTGATCAAGAATTAATTTATAATTAATTAAGTATTCAAAATGAACTAATTAAATATTGACTCTTATATATATGGAATGGGCCAAATTCATTTAGGTTGGGCTAATCTTTCATGGATAGTCCATGGAGTGTTTAACCCATGGATCATATGAAATGAAAGGACATGGGTTTAACCCTAGTCTCCATACTATATAAAGATGTCATTGGTTGGTGAAATTGGCACTAGTGTAGGTACACTAAAAGGGCTAGCCGATTTCACTAGAGAGAACCAAGTATCCATATTCTCTAAAGTCTTCCAAGGTGTTTTGGTGATTTGTGATTTCACTTGAGGCTTCCACACTATTTGGGCTAAGCTCTTAAAGCTTGAAGACATCAAGCTACGCCAAAAGGTATGTCATCTAACTAGTCTTTGTAAGTATAGTTGCCTCATAGTATGCTAGTTAGGATTAAAGCCTTGGAAAGTTCTTATTTGCATGTATGATAGAGAAAACATAGATCCAAGGTTTTATAGGGTTGCATGTACACCATAGGAGTGTTAGAATGCTCAAAACCCAACAGTAGTATCAGAGCCTATGCTTGTTTTCTTGTTATTCTTGCAAAATTGGCTGAAAATCGAGTTTTTATGCTGTCTGCTCAGCAGACTCGCCGAGTCCAAGGCAAAATGCATCCAACTCGCCGAGTTTGTTCATGCACTCGACGAGTTGGACCCCCAGACAGCATAAATTCGATTGTTTTGGCTGGGAATTGGACTAGGAACATTACCCTAAGATGTTTTTGGACTTATAAACTTGTTTATGATGTGGTAATGTTCATGCTAATCCAATTTCAAAGATAATTGTCAATAGATTCATGTTTTGTATTAGTTTAAGTGTTATGCTAATTACATGAGAAAGTTTGATTCCAATTATCTTGTTCATATGAGTTGCTTAGATTAATAGAAAGGTTGATTGATTATGTGTCTTTGATCCATTTTAATCTAAGAATTGATTCTAAAATGTGTTTGTGTAACTTGTCCTCAAGTTACATGAAAAGTCACATTAAAGATTCTTAAAACTCATGAGGGATGGCAAAGCTTACAAAAATGAAGAGTCTTGTCTCATTGAATGGTTTTATGACTCCATAACTTGTCCTCAAGTTATGGAAGTTCAAGAGTCACTTCATTAAGTAATAAAATGTGTAACCTTAATTAATTCCATAAGTTATAAAATAAAGAAACGTTAATTATTTTATTAGTTTAAAGTCTTCCATAACTTGTCCTCAAGTTATGGAACTTGAAGAGTTTTTTAATTAAAACTACTTTAAACTCATAAGTTATGGAATTAATTGGTTTTGAATAGTTTCAAAACATGCCCTCAAGTTTTGGAATTTGAAAAGTTTTCACTTATGAATACTTTAATTCCAAGTTAGCCCTTAGAATTTTAAAAGTTAAAATTCAACCCTTATACTTTATAATATTGTAAGTTAATAATATTTATATTTATGTATAAGAGTAAAGTCAGTCTTACCGTTAGTAGGCCTCATTCACGAAGTCGGTCTATAAGGGGGGGGGGGGGTATAAGGTTACTGCCTATAAAATGGCAGTTTAATGGGTGTCCACTCTCACCCACCGCTTCCTTGACCAGTGGAGGGTCGTTAGCCGAATGGGTAGGACAAGGGCTATAATTCTCCCTTCGTTAAAAGTATTAATGATAAATACTAAGTAACTAAACCTTTTATAAATACCCAATCTTAGTTACTTAGGAAAATGTGAATAAGGTGCTAATCCATGAAATTACACTTTGCTCTTTGTTTAAGTCGGTTAGTGGAGCGTGTGTGGGTAACCGGCACACTAAGTCGTATTTAACAAGGTAGGCAAATGGTAACTTAATGTTTATCATAGTATCGATGGAGCGTGTGTGGTTAACCGGCACATCGATTGAGGGGTTAACACTTAAGGGTACCAAGTAATTTGCATGGTTACTTCAAACCTTGTTTTTTGATCCTCGGCATCCCAGTCACAAAACCTTAAGGGCACACTCGAGATTGAAACATGTCATTGAAAGTTCAATGAATCTCAAAGATCTAGGAGTTTCAAATCCAATTAAAACCTAATAAATTATTTCGTTTTTCATGGTGGAAATTGGTGAATCGTCATTCACCTACCTTCAAATATTTTATAACTTGGATTACGGCATCCCTCTTCCAAGTTATAAAATAGTTTGTTGGGTCCTAGCCTTAATATTTCATATTGGGTGTTATATTAAGGACTTTAAATCAACCATCTTGAATATCTCCCAAAAGATGTCTAGTTCAGACATCTATGATCTTCCCAAATATCTTGGAAATTCACTTCCTCCACCTCCTCTAATTATTCTCCCTAACCCACAAGTTCAAGGTCACTCAAGCCTTATTGGCAAGGCAAGGTCTAGGTGTGATCACATCTTGGAGATGAAGTCACATACTGACAAGCCGGGAGAGTTGGGTGTCAAAGTCTTGAGAAAGTTAGTGGTTCAATCACTTTCTAAGTCACATAGTGAGTTCCTTTGGGACTCCTATGAAATAGACTATGACACGACCCTTAATGATCTTATCTATTTGCTTGGTGCTGCTAAATCAGAAATGATTTAGTGTACTAGTAAAGCAAATTTGATTAGGAGATCAACTTCCCAAAACTTTATGGACAGGGACAATAGTGACATAGGAAATCCAGAAATGCATTCTCTTCCCAATGGAAAGGGATTGGCCATAGTCAACTTGGTTGACCAAATGGTAAAGGGAAAGGCTATGTCTGAGATAGTCCCATGTACTATTACCTAAGGGTCCATATGTTTCTATTGCCAAAGCAAGGGGCTTTGGTTACGAAGCTGCCAAACTTACCTAAGGATGGTAAAGTCAATAAGTTTGACTTTTTTCAGGTAAAGTCCATTGTCTAACTCTATTAAGTTCCTACTTGGAGATTCTTATTACATGATGTGGCTAGGTCACATGTTGATGTTTTAAGAATCAAAGAAAAGTAAAGAAACTTAAAGGAAGTATATGCTGATTCTGATCGCGAAGATGGATTTCAATCGCATGGTTCGGTGATCAGAATTTTGAGCAGGTGCTTAAGAGTTATGATAGATTGCTTAGGAATAGATGACAACAAGTTTTCATATACATTTGCATTGTAAGGATTAGTTTTTCCGCAAAGTTTTAAAATAAAAAGAAAAGTTTTTAATTTTATTTATTTTAAAATATCCTTACAATGGCATTTGGGAAAAAAGATGTTGCTTATATGATTCCATTGATAGCAATATTGGAAATATGAATTTGATTCTTTCATTTGTGGTGGTGTCTAAATTTACCAAATAAAGAAAGATTCTCATCACCCAAGTTTCAGTTGGATAGAAACTTGGAATCATGCAAGTTGTATAGTATGATGAATGAGAAGTTTCGAGCATTGGAAAATTAAGACTAACTGGTTGTTCACATGGATGTGTGAGTCAAGAGAAGGACTAAGGGATCAAGTACACTTTCTTGTGCACTTGTCAAAGTCCACCACAAAAGATGGCGAAGACTATTTGTCATGATTTACTATGGTTCAGTAAATATGATTATACTTACAAGCTTAAGTATAATTCTGAAGCATTGGAAAATTTTTCAATGTATGACAAAACAAATGAGAAGAATCAAATTAGGCAGAAGGATAAAATTTTCTCAAATCTAAAAAGATGGGAGAGTACTTTAGTATCATGTTTTAAGATCATCTTAATGATTTTGAGACCTTATCACAATTCACCATCTAAGTGCATTCTGATAGCTAAGAAGAGGAGCTATGAATTGTTGAAGTTGTCAAATCAAGAAGACGAGTCATACTTCGTTTCAAAACAAGTCTTAGTGTCATACTACAAGACTGTAAGTTGAGTGACATATCTTAAAGAAATGTTTAAAACACTTGTCGAATGTAAGAGTAAAAGTTTTCTACTCTTGTACGTTTTAAATTGGTAAGTTGTGATGTTTTGGATAAAACAAAGACCAACTTAGGACAATTGTGTGAAGTGTTTGTCTTGATAAAAAAATCCGCACTATCTCTTGAATATTTAACAAGATAGTCTGATATGTCAAGGAGACAGTGGGAGTCTAAAAGATCCTTAAAGGGTCTCAAGAAGTAATCAAGCATAAAACCTGTATTTCATCACTAGCACACAACTAGAGATTTATAATCTATCATGTTGACATTTTTGTTCCCATTCCAGTTAATTTGGCTACACATTTGAGTTCCACATGCTCTCAATTGTGTGCATAACTACTAGGAAGCAATGGCAGGCCCTTGAGCTGCCAGGTGGCAAGAAGTTAAGATTGCACAAGTTCAATCCATATGAGTTAAGATTTGTCACTAACCTAGTCTTGTGATTATGGTTTTGACAAATTCACATGGATAGGAACACTTACACCATAAAATCTAAGTGTCATAAGGTTTCTCTTCGATTCATGAAAATGATGGTAAGGAAACTCTTTCACTAAGTAGATTTTGAGTAGATAGAAATTGTGGAAATGGCAAAAAAAAAGTCTAAACAATTGAGACTATGATTACGACATCCCTTTTCATAGTTCTGAAATTGTTTAGACACACTTGTGAACTATCTAAGAGAGGTGTATGATTTTGATAAAGTCTTATCAAGGAAATCTAGTATCAGAAATCTGAACTTTGGTAAGAAAGTCAATAAAGTATTTATTTTTAGAAGTCCAGTTGATTTATGGGTACATGTCAAAGCTAGTGGGAGCATAAGTCTTATGCTAATAATCATCATGTTAGTAGGAGCATGATAACTATGATAAGAATTGCAAGTTAGCAATGTTAATTATAGAAAACAAAAGTTTCAATTCGTGAGGCTGCATGGGTTGAAAAAGTTGTTTTTCTATAATTAAGGGAGAGGAAATTATACTTAATCTCAAATCTAAAAGCTTAGATTGAGGTCTTAATCGTATTTAGTCAAGAATATATATGAATTTCATGTTGGACTGGCTCAACATAAGGAAATTCTATATATGGGTTCATTATTTGCGTTCTAAAATTTGATTATGATTACGACATCCCTTTTCATAATCTGAATTATGAGAACTTGGAAAATAGACATGGAAATATTATAGCAAAAGACTGGTTTAGTCTTTATGTGAGACATCATGAATCATGTCCCGTATGCTTCGGATATAGGATCGATTACATGTGCTATATTCATCCTTTCTAAAAATTTCCAAATGCCTGGGGCATTAAGAAGGGAAAAGGTCTAGAATTGGATATGACTAAAATGATTAAGCAATTATTGAGGACAATCTAAGGTTTACCAAAGATTGGTTGCTCAAGGATAGTTAGAAGTATAGTGTTAATTCTGGAAGGACCATATTGACATAATCTGTAAGGAGGCAACTCTTGTTCAGAAGTGATAGTCAAAATGGAATATAAAGTTAGAAAGTATTCAATCTGTAAGATTAGGAAACTTAATGCAAGAAGGATGTTTCCAAGGAGTTGATCTCCTTTGGAATACTATGTAATGATTGTTGCTAAGTCTTTATGAATCTGTTCATAATCATTACAAGAGGATCAATGCATATAAGTTTATAATCTAACAGATTTCAGGAAATGGCATGAATTTGGAATTCTTGCATTTGCAGTAAGGAATTGGGACTGTGAAATGAGAATCATTGGAGTTATGTTCAATTGATCGAGTTCACAAAGTAAGGATCATAGACAAACATAGAGTGCATACTTGGTGTATGGCAAAGCCATTGTTTAAGAAAAACATAGTGTACATGCTTGGAGCATGGGACAACTAGCGTTTTTAATTCAAGTATAAAGTTGATAAAACCGAAACAATGAATAATGAGTAATCAGTGTGGTGATAAATAAAAGTGTTTATTTATATTCATAGGGTTTGATACCATATTTGATTAATTTATTCTTATGTTTCACTTTGCATGTTTTGACTTCCAGAATAAACTAGGTTATTCTTCCGGAATGACTAAGTTATTCAAACCATCCACAGTCGGTCATATGTTGGAAGTAGATATGAATCAAGACTGTCATGGGTTGGTTTGTAGAGGTCCAAGTTGGAGGACAAAGTTGTGCTACAACACTCATGAGTGATCATAAGATCTGAGTATTGGTTTCAACCCGCGCTCATTTGAATCACTTCATGGATTTTATCACGAGTGATCATGAGACGATAATATCTTATATTCTTCAAACCTAGAGATATGAGTTGTTACTATGAGTTGATAGTACATTGATTGCACAAAAACGCATTGGTGACTCGATTTTATAAAACGTGCCTTTGTGTATGATTCAACAAGTAGTAGAACAAGCCATATGAGTCGAAGTTTATCCATTCCTTTTACCTTCGGGATAAAAGCGATATTTGTGGGCCCCCCGATGATTTAATGATGACACATGTGAGTGCTTGGCCAAGCCAGGACTGATTTGATTTGTTCAATCAGTCAGTCGTCATGAATCGGAAATCGGGAAACAACAAATGGACAGAGAGAATGATTATAATCCATGTCTCAGTCCATATGATATCTAGAATGCAGGAATATATGATCCCTTATCTAATGGACAAGTCATTTACAAGGTCAGAGTTCGACAGCAGCTTTAAGAGCTACGATTGCCAGTTAGGTTTTGAAATCATACTCAATAATAGTTTTAGACTTATCCAAGTGGGAGACTGTTGGATTAATGTCTGAGTCCATAGCTATATTTGGTATGTACTTTACCCGACCCGGCATGGTCCATTTGGGTTGCACTTCACCGACACAATTCATATGGATAGTCTTTGAGAATAGTATATTTATGATTTATATTAATATATTATCAGTTCTAATATATTAATATATAATCATATTATTTAATTAGTATTGATCAAGAATTAATTTATAATTAATTAAGTGATCAAAATGAACTAATTAAATATGGACTCTTATATATATGGAATGGGCCAAATTCATTTAGGTTGGGCTAAGCTTTCATGGATAGTCCATGGAGTGTTTAACCCATGGATCATATGAAATGAAAGATCATGGGTTTAACCCTAGTCTCCATACTATATAAAGATGTCATTGGTTGGTGAAATTGGCACTAGTGTAGGTACACTAAAAGGGTTAGCCGATTTCACTAGAGAGAACCAAGTATCCATATTCTCTAAAGTCTTCCAAGGTGTTTTGGTGATTTGTGATTACAATTGAGGCTTCCACACTATTGGGGCTAAGCTCTTAAAGCTTGAAGACATCAAGCTACACCAAAAGGTATGTCATCTAACTAGTCTTTGTAAGTATAGTTGCCTCATAGTATGCTAGTTAGGATTAAAGCCTTGGAAAGTTCTTATTTGCATGTATGATAGAGAAAACATAGATCCAAGGTTTATAGGGTTGCATGTACATCATAGGAGTGTTAGAATGCTCAAAACCCTACAAGGATGTGGAGCACGAGAAGATAAACTTAATCATGGGGAATAGGAAGATTACACTTGTTACCAAGATTGGAGTTTATACTTTTTTGCTTAGTAGTGGGTTAAATTTAGATTTGAATAAATGTGTTTACTCGTCCGAAATGGCGAGGAAATTATTTCCTTTGATAGTTTGTACAACACAAGGGTTTACCTTTTCTTTTGATAATGAAATTGGTAGTATTAATGCATTCTTTAATAATGTTCTTTATTTTAAAGCATTACCTTGTGATGATGTGTATGAAACCGTGTCGGTTATAGATAAACTAGGAAATTATGTGTTGTGTATTGATTCTTCTACAAGCTTGGATAAAGCATCATTGTGGCATTGTCGTCTTGGACATGTAAAAAAGAAACGCATAAGCCAACTCCAAAAGGATGGAGTCTTGGAGTCATTTGACCTAAAGTCAGATGATAGTTGTGAATCTTGTTTGCTTGGAAAAATGACAAAATCACCCTTCACTGGTTCTTGTGAAAGGGGTGAGGGTTTGTTGGACATTATACATACTGATGTATGTGGACCCTTCAAAACTACCACAAGGGATGCTAATCACTACTACCTGACTTTTACTGATGATTATAGTAGATATGGTTATCTCTACTTAATCAAGCATAAGTCAGAAACTTTTGATAGGTTTAAGGTGTTTAAACAGGAAGTATAAAATCAATTGGGCAGGAACGTTAAGATACTTCGATCCGATCGAGGTGGTGAGTATCTTAGCACAAAGTTGCTCGACTATCTTAAGGAGTGTGGGATTGTCTCACAATTGACACCTCCCAGGACACCACAGCTGAATGGTGTGGCAAAGAGGCATAATTGGACCTTGTTGGACACGGTTCGCTCTATGGTGAGTCGAGCTTTTCTACTAATCTCTTTTTGGGGGTATGCCTTAGAGATTTCTGCCCATATCCTTAATCTGGTCCCTACAAAGAAGGTTGCCAAAACACCTCATGAGATGTGGACTGGGAAAGTTCCCAACTTGGACCACATCAAGATTTTGGGTTGCGAGGCTTTTGTAAGACGCAAGACCTACGATAAGATCGAACCTCGAAGTGAGAGGTGTATTTTCATCGGCTACCCACAGAAATCCTTTGGTTACCTCTTCTACAGACCCATTGAGAATGTGGTCTTTGTGGCAAGGAGAGGAGTCTTTCGTGAAAGAGAGTTCATGAGCCAAGGAAATAGTGGGAGGAAAATTGACCTTGAATAAATTCAAGAGTCAAGTGGTGAAGGAACCTCAAATCCTAGCAATTAACTTGAGGAGGAAACTCCTGTTGAACCGACTAACGAGTCTGTACCTCTGAGACGTTCCATGAGAGTTAGGAATGCACCTGAGCATTACTATGGTTTCCATATTACTACGGAAGGTGACACACTTATCAGTGATATTACACTGGTAAATCTATATGAACCTAACAGCTACACTGAAGCTATGGCAGACCCTGAGGCTATTAAATGGAAAGAGGCTATGGACAGCGAGATGCAGTCCATGTATGACAATCAAGTTTGGAACTTGGTTGACAATGTACCAGGTCGTAAGACAGTTGGGTGCAAGTGGATCTTCAAGAAGAAGACAATGTACACACTTACAAGGCGTGACTGGTTGTAAAGGGTTTTTCTCAAACTCTGGGAGTTGATTTTGATGAGACCTTTTCACCAGTAGCAAAGATTAAATCTATTAGGGTTATGTTAGCCATTGCTGCATTTCATGACTATGAAATATGGAAAATGGATGTCAAAACCGTTTTCCTTAATGGGAAGTTGGCTGAGGATGTTTACATGAGTCATCCAAAGGGTTTTGTCAGTACAGAGCACCCGAATAGAGTGTGTAAGCTTGAGAAATCCATCTATGGGTTGAAACAAGCACCTCACAGATGGAATCTTTGTTTCGATGAGAAAGTCAAAGAGTTTGGTTATTCAAGAAGCGAAGATGAGTCTTGTGTTTATGTCAGAGCTAGTAGGAGTATAGTTAGCTTCTTGGTGCTGTATGTGGATGACATACTGCTCATAGGAAATGACATCCCAACTTTGTAGGAAGTGAAGTCCTGGCTCGGGAAGTGTTTTGCTATGAAGGGCCTTGGAGAGGCTGCCTATATCTTAGGGATAAGGATATTAAGAGACGGGAGTAAAAGACTAATTGGACTTAGTCAGAGTACCTACTTGGATAAGGTTTTGAAAAGGTTCAACATGCAGAACTCCAAGAAAGGAGAATTACTGATCCAAAGCAATGCCAAACTGAGCAAGACTCAAAGCCCGATTATAGAGGTTGAGATAGCTGAGATGAGTTGATTGCCATACGCTTCTGCTGTTGGCTTGATTATCTATGCTATGACTTGTACCCGCCCTGATGTGGGCTTTACTTTGAGCATGGTCAGCAGATATCAGGGGAACCCAGGCAAGGCTCATTGGACTACGGTAAAGAATATTTTCAAGTACCTACAAAGGACTAAGGATTGGATTCTTACCCTTGGTGGGAGTGATGAATTGAGAGTAGTAGGGTATAGTGATGCTAGTTTCAGACTGATAGGGATAACTTCCGCTCTCAGTCGGGCTGGATCTTTACCCTAAAAGGAGGGGCAATCACTTGGAAGAGTTCCAAGCAGGAGACGGTAGCTGATTCGAAATGTGAATCAAAGTACATAGCAGCGAGTGAAGCGGAAAAGGAGGCGATATGGTTGAAGAACTTCATCGGAGACCTTGGAGTTGTACTAGCTATCAAGGAGACTATGGAGATTTTCTGTGATAGCAATAATGTGGTTGCCTTAGCCAAGGAACCGAGAGATCATGGCAGATCCAGACACATTTACAGAAAATATCACTTCATAAGACATAAGATAGAAGATGTACTCCTCGTGGCAAAGAGGGTATCATTAGAAGAGAATCATGCAGATCCCCTTATGAAGGGACTGAAGAGGGTTAGGCACTTACAGCATGAGAGACGCATAGGGCTGAAGGATGATATTAGTTTTACAGATTAGATAGCTATTTCTAAAACTTGTAAAATGTAATCGACATTTGATGATGAATAAAAGGTGTATTTATTTATGAGTAAGGTGTTACTGTATTTTGTCAATTATTTACTATTGTTTTAGCTTTGCATGTTTTGACTTCCAGAATAAATTACTTTACTCAAACTTCCACAGTTGGTCATATGTCGGAAGTAGGTATGAATTAAGACTGTCAAGAATTGGGCTTGTAGATGACTAAAGGTGTTTAGCCATAGCAATGGTTGCTACAACATTCATGAGTGCTCATAAGTTATGAGTATTGGAATAAACCCACGCTCACTGGCATCACTTCATAGAATTTATCTCGAGTGATCGTGAGACGGTAATATCATATAAGTCTTCAAACCTAGAGATATGACTTGTTGCATATGAGTTGGTTATACATTGATTATATGTAAACGCATTGGTAACTCGATGTTATAAAACATGCCTTTGTGTATAATTCAACAAGTAGTAGAACAAGCATATGAGTCGAAGTTTATATGTTCCTTCTTGGATTAGAAGCGATATCTGGGCCCCTCAATGATTTTGTGTTGACCCATGTATCGGGCCCGGTCAGAACTAAGTTGATGTGTTTAATTAAGTCTTATGTCAAACAAATCGGGAAATCGAGAAACAAACTGCTGGACAATAAGTAAGACATTGTTCCTTGTATTTGTCTGGCTGATATCTAGAACAAAGGATTATATGATCACTTATCTTAAATGGCGCTTCATAGTTCAACAGAGTTTTGAGAGCTATGATTGTCGGTTGGTTCCTGAAGTAATATAGGCAAATATAGTTATTAGACTTATCCAAGTGGGAGGCTGTTGGATAAGGTGTCTAAGTACATAACTATATTTGGTATATACTTGACCCGACCTGGCATGGTCCATTTGGGTTGCACTTCACCCGAACTATATATGGATAAACCTTTGAGAATTATAGGTTTATGATTTGTTAATATATTATAAGTTATAATATATTAATATGAAATCATATTATTTAATTATTATTGATCATAAATTAATTTAGAATTAATTTGGTGATCAAAAAGGTGACTAATTAAATATGGGATCTTGTATTTATATTAGTGTGGGCTAATACTCATATGGAATGGGCTTGGCATGCATGGGAGTCCATGGATAGTCCATGGAGATTTTAACCCATGGATACTTGGAAAAGAAGAGTCATGGGTATTAGAGTTTACATGGATGTAACCCTAATCCTCCACACTATATAAAGGAGCTTGTGATGCTTGAAATGGCACTAGTAGTGTGTGTAAAAAGTGGTGGCCGATTTCCATAAGCAAGCATACACTCTCATAAGGTTTTTCCAAGTTTGTGGTGATTTGTGATTTCCATTTGAGGCATCCACTTTATTGGTGCTAGGCTCTCAAACTCCAAGGAATAAACTCACAATTGAAAGGTATGTAATTCTACTAGCCATTATGTTTAGAGTAAATTACATTAATGGTCCCTATGGTTTAGGGTAATTTGCGCGTTTGATCCCTAACTAATTTTTTTAACTCGGAAGGTCCCTATTGTTTGTTTTTGTTACGTGTTTGGTCCCTGTCTTACCTAAAAAGACTATTTTCCCTTGATTTTTTAAATTATTTAAATAAACACACCCCCAACCCACCCACCCCCCCTCACCTTACCTTATCTACCCCGACCATTTTCCCTATTTAAATAATAATATTTTTTGATAAGACAAGGACCAAACGTGTAACAAAAACAAATAGTGGGGACCAAGCGTGTAACAAAAACATATAATAGGGACCTTCCGAGTTAAAAAAATAAGTAAATTACCCCAAACCATAGGGACCATTCGTGTAATTTACTCTTATGTTTAATGTTCCCCATGCCATGCTAGATAGGTTATGAACCTTGGAAAAACAAAGTGGCAGGTATTTATAGTAAAACATAGATCCAAGGTTTTAGGGTTGCATGAACACCTTAGGAGTGTTAGATTGCTCAAAACCCAACACCGCCTCCCCTTGTCCCATGGCTAGGACTCTATTTGTTCCTCGTTCATTTCAGTTGTTTGCCTTGGGGCAGTTCCTTTTATAATGATCTGTTTCTCCACACCCGTAACATGCCTGACTTTCACCGGCACTTTTGGGTTGGTTGTTTGGTTGTCGCTGAGATCTGCAATACCGGGCGGTGTGCCCTTTACAATTGTAGTTGGTGCACTGTATGTCTCGACATGCGTCGCTATGGTGGAAGCTTCATTTATCACATTTTGGTTGGGTGACTGCGTATGGCCTTGCAGGTGTCGGTGTGGTAGATGCTGGTGCAGCTGGAGTTGGTGTGGTCTGAGTGGTAGCAGCGTGAACTGCTACAGTTTGCTGTTTCTTAGATGATTATTGAGTTTGTCGCCCTTTTCTCTTGTTTCCCCTATTTTTCTTGTCATTATCCTCCTTCTTTGTTTCTGCGCCAGTAGTCTTCGTGCCCTTTTTATCACCATGGTCGTACAACTTTTGTGCCAGGCGCTTAGCACTATCGAACGTTGAGGGGTTCGCAGCAATCACATTCCCCTGGATTGGAGGAGTTAAACCCCAAATAAAGTGCTCAACCTTCTTTCCCTTAAAAGTTATCATTCTTGGGCACAAGAGTGCTAGCTCACTGAACCTGGAAATATATGCTTCAATGTCGTAATTCTGCATGGTAAGATTCCATAGTTCTTATTCGAGCTTTTGCACTTCACCTCAGGAACACTACTTGTCCAACATCATCATCTTGAGGTCTTCCCATGACATAGCATTTGCGACTGGGAGGTTTAGGGCCTTAACGTGGCCGTTCCACTACGAAAGAGCCATGTCGGCAAATATACAAGCTGCAAATCTTACTTTGCTTTCATCTGGACACCCGCAGATTTCGAAAACAGACTTGGTCTTCTCGAACCCCCGGGTAAGAGCTATTACACCCCTACTTCAGTTGAATGACTTCGGTTTTCCATTGGTGAAGTCTTTGTAGGTGCATGTTCTTTGGTTCCCTTTGTTATCCCCGTGGTTGGAACTTCCCGTCCCATTCCCGTTACCTCCTCCATTTGTGCCCTGGTTAATGTGTGCTAATGTTGTCGTAAAAGCAGATGAGACTACCTCCTGGAAAGCAGCAGAGTTCATGTCTGGTGGAGGCAGCGGCGGCGGTGGTGTTGTCGTAGTCGAACGACGATGAGTTTATGGAACCCTTTGTTTCTAATGGTTACGGTGGTTCGGTTGTACTTATAATTGAAATGGTATTACATCAAGTAAAAATGAACAGAGAGAACATAGCAGATAACAACATCACAAATAAAACACATCATCGTTTCATTAATGATAACTATTTAGTACATAATACATGAAAATTAACCTTTGAAAGGTCTACAGTACATAGAGAAATAAAAATATGGCAGCATAACGACCCAGCGAGTAGTGTAATCACTTAAACGTAGGGTCTATCCTACATACATAAAGGGAAGGGATAGGGTAGGGTGAGCCCTACACCCGACGAGTGGTCCTGGGTGGCGCCTGCGATGAGGTAGAAGTGCCCTAATACTCGGCAATTCGGCGCTCAACGACTCTCACCCTTACCTCTAGCGTGGTTTGTCGCTCCTAAAGCTCCCGCACTACGTCGTGGTGCGCCTCTCTGCACACTCTACCGCGGATCTTATTTGGATCATCTGGTTGGCCGTCACATGTGCCTGGTCCCCAATTTCCTTGGTCCATCGGACCATCACTAGGAGAGCTCAGTCCTCCAGGCCTCCATGTTGGAGGTTGTAGAATCCCCGATCCATGTCGAAGGGCGGGCGCTGGCCCTGGTGTCGACTCCACCTCTCTATGTCGAGTGCCCGAGGGGGCGTCAGGCCATTGAAGCCCATCCATTGTGCCAGCACCCGTGTCAGGTAGGGTGGATTAATGACTTTGGACGCCGCTTCTGAGTCATCCTCCTCGACATCCTCGTCAATGTCCTCCTATTCGAACTCTACCGCAGGCTCCTCGGGGTCCACCATAGGCTCCTCGTCGGTATCATCAGGTTCCTCTTCCTCAAACACAATCTCCTCTAGTTCTTCCTCCAACCATCCCCCGTTCCCCTGGTTGGGGAAGTAGGGGTCTCCTGGAAAATGGAACCCTGTCATGTCGTTTGCACTAGAATGTAAGTATAAAGAAGATACAAGAAAATGCATGAAGATATAACATAGTGCTAAAATACTCCTTTAGTATTTTAATTGTTTATGTTTGGTTGCCTAAAACTTTTGGGTATAAGGTTGGTAAGTTTGTAGATTCGTTCTCCACCTCGATCACTCCAAAACACATTTTGGTCGTATTTCGAATAAATATAGTTGATCAGGCTATATTTATTCTAAATATGATTTCATAATTTCCCAGGTTTAATCTTGATACACAACTCCCTTAAAGTCTTTTTATTTGTTTTCACGCCATGACACCATTCACCAAGTATGTATATTTTCAGTCAAAGTGTTTTTAGTCCCATTAAGTTTATAATTGTATATCTTGTATGGTTTAGGTATACTAGTTCACTATAAACAATGCTCTGATACCAATTTGTCACACCCCCGAACTGGGACGGCGGAAACGTTCGGGGGCGTGTGACTTCATCTTGTAATATCATAACAATTGGATATAAATGATACGTAGCAACACAACATCGTACATTAAAATATACCAACATTCATTGTTTACACATTGTATTTGTTCTGTAATTACACAAAAATAACAAAAATTAAGATGTCTAAAAAAGATAGCAAAACATCTTGATCCAAGGCTTGAGAACCTGTTCACTGAGTCCCTGAGAATACAATTCGTTTTGAAAGCGTCAACATAGAATATTGGTGAGTTCATAAGCATATTTGTAAGAGAACTTTGTAACATCTTTGTTTATAATTGTCACACCCCAAAACTGGAACGGCGGAAACGTTCTGGGGTGGATGACATCATGTCAAGTATCACAACACATGCATAATAGTAATCAAAGTACACCAAAACATTGCATTAATAGTAATAGTTTTACATGGTTTACATTACAACATAATAAAGTGTACAAACAAATATAATAAGAACCGCCTGGTACAAGGCTATCTTCATCAACAGCTCCGGGGATGTACCTGTCTAATTGCTGACCTGAGATTACAAGTTATTTGAAAAGCGAGTATCAGCATTTTTACAAATGCTGGTGAGTTCATAAGTATTAGGTGACGTTTCAATCAAATAACTTTAATGAGTAGTAGTTTAAGTGTTTTCTGTATATTAGAGTTCTTTCCAGAAAATCCTATATTTTCTTTAATAAAGCAGCCTTCTACCAAGACTGGTCAGCGTTAAGTGGTAAAAAGTAGTTTTCCCTAACTTGCTATCATTATCGAAATACTTAATTTGATTACTAAGAAAGCAAAAGGCGCCAGGGAAATAACATATGCCTCAGCAGTGAGGACTGCTGACTAAGGCAAAGGAATCATAGACTCCAGGAAAGTATCGAATGAACAACACGCCTGGTTCCGTCTATCAAATGGAGACACCGACCCCAGAATGTACCAAATGAAGGGTACAGTTGCTAAGGTCTAAACGGTGAATACAGACCACAGGCGATACCAAATGAAAGGTACATCTTGCAAGGTCAAAATAGAGACTACAGACCGCAGACAATATCAAATGGAAGATACATCTGGCAAGGTCAAAACAATGACTATAGACCGCAGACAGTATCAAATGAAAGATACATCTGGCAAGGTCAGAACAGTGTGACTCTGGAAAAGTGATACCAGCATACAATGTAAATTACTGGCGAAATACCGTTACCTTAAGGCCAAAGAATTATAAGGTAACCCGGGATACTTGTAACCATACTGACTAGAATTCCAGACGCCCTACAAGCATCTATAAAATGTGACATTTGTCACCCATTGGCTTGGTAGGCCGGGACTATAGCTAGCAATCAGGGTGCGGGGTTGTCAATCCCGTATAGATCTATACACACAATGTCCGCTCTCTCTACAGGAGACTCTGGTTACCAACTAGATGACGGAGAAGGTCGTGTCCTGAAGATGCATCCCAAATAGTGGGTATAGACTTCCAAATAGTGGGTGGTGTGTAAGTGCTGAACTAGAGGTAGAGACTTCCCAATAGTGGGTTTCTAATGTAAGTGTAGACCAGAGGTAGAGACTCTTAACTGAACTGACTAGAGAATTCCTATATGTTCATACTCATATACATAATATATAACTAATGAATCAAACGACCTTCGGATGGCCATCCGATCCCACCAGACCATATTTCAACGAAGAAAAGGAAATAGGGCGGACGAGCCTTCCTAAGCCCCTCAATCATTACTTATATGTATCTATATACGCATAGACATACATCTAACTATGGCTGGGTGTGTATTAAGTGGAGACATATCATTATGGTGTGAATTCATACAGTATAGATAGATCGAGTCGCGAAGTGTAAGCGTACCCGGTATAAGTGATATAGAAACGATAACAGGTATAAGTGATATAGAGACGATAACAGGTATAAGTGATATAGAGACGATAACCGGTATAAGCGATATAGAGACGATAACGTGCATAAACGCATCACGAAGTGTAAGCGTTATCGAGTAGGAGTTTAAAATATATGAAAGTGAAGCTGCAGTACCTAAAAAGTAAAAGTATAAGTCGTGAAAGGATACTTTGATGAAAAACCTTCATACTCGGGAAAAATCATAGTTGGTGTTCTTTTGTAAAATATGTTTAAAAACCCTTGGAAATCCTTCATAAACCAGTTTAGAATGATTTTGGATAAATCAGTGCAAGTAGAAGTTTTGAAACAAGTAAAAATCATTATGGTGTCCTACTCGGTAAAACAGTGTAAAGTGTGGTAAAATCTTGTGCATGCGGTCCAGGGACATCTCACCATGAGTTTACGGTCGTAAACTCATGGTGATGGGTTCTATGGTGTTTAATGCTTCTAGCTTGCTCATGGAATTATTCTAAGTACTTTTCACAAAAGGCATGAGTGGGTTTGAGGCTTCTAAGGGCATTTTCTATGAGTTTACGGCCAAGGGACCACTCCTAAGGGAGTTTACGGCCGTAAACTCACATCCTTAGAGTTTGGTGAAGTTTAAAGCCCCTAATGCCTTTCTAGTAATTTCTAATGAAGTATGATGCTATTTTGGGGAATTAAAACTATCATTTGAATGTGTTTTGGGGAGTTTACGGCCTAGGTAATTGCTTGGGCCGTAAACTCCAAGTCACCCCATATTTCCTTGTGTTTACGTCCTTAAATCCTTCCTAGCATTTCATAGAAATAGTTTAAGGCCATTTGGGGGGGTAAAAACCAACATTTTGGCTTGATTTGGGGAGTTTACGGCCTTGACACATGTCTGGGCCATAAACTCCTTTTGTCCCTTCATTTTGATGTGTTTAAATGGTTTAAACCCAAAATATCAAGTCCCTAATTTATGTGTGAAGCCTAAGGGTGGTTTGGGAGTGTTTTGGAGGCATTTTAACAAGGTTTTGAGGGGTTTACGGCCTAAGCTTGTGCTTGGGCCGTAAACTCTCTTTTACCCCCTAATTCCATGAGTTTTAATGTTTAAACACTCTTAGATTAATCCCTCAATTTATTTCCTAGCCATTTGGGACAAGTTTGGGTCATTTTGGCCTCATTTTAAGTGTTTACGGCCTAAGGAGGAGCTTAGGCCGTAAACTCCTTTTCCATTGCTTCTATGTCCGAATTTTGGGCTATAAACACAAATCAACATGTTTAGAATGAGCTAGGGTATGCGAACTTACAATTTGGAAGCGTTTGGTTGCGGATTCGGGGCGAAAACGAGTCTAGAGAGAGAGAGAGGGTGGAAAAGCTCCAAATGGAGTTTACTCCCCTTTATATATGGGTGGGAGTTGGAGCTCAGTGGAATTCTACCCAATATTGTCGTTAAATGGGGCTTTTGGTCGCACCCGATTTAGTGGTCGTAACAATAAAACTTAACACTTCCAATTAAATGGAAATATGTGTTATGCGTTTTATTTCCTTTTGTCATGTGTTAACGGCATTTTTAATTGTAAACAATTGGGATGTTTATCAAATTGACGATTTCCTATTAACGTAACTTTTATACAGTGGAATATTCCGTTAACGGTAACGGGGAAATGTAACAGAACAACTTGGGTTGTCACATCATCCCCCCGTTAGAGGGAATTTCATCCCGAAATTCAGGTCTAGGCAAGGAAGTAGGTATGAATGGCCAAGTAAAGGTAAGAGGTTACTTCCTATACGGTTGTCCTCGCATTCCCAAGTGAACTCTAGTCTGTGTTTGTCATTCCGACAGACCTTCACGTACAGGATGCGGATTCCGTCTAGTGTAGCTAGTGGGTTCCAACTGGTATATCTACGAGGTTAGAGTTCTCAAAGATTTCTATCAAGATGGGTGAGATACGAAGACTAACGTTGGGAAATCACGTATCATGTCTAAGAAGTGGATCGATCTGGTGTGAATCTGTGGTATATTCGAAAGTAGTAGCGGCCTGAAAAGGGTTGGACCAAGTCCCCATGAGAATTCTCATATGGTCCTAAGCTCTTAGAAGGGTAGAGCTTTTCAGCACTTAGAACATAGTGTACTTCTATGGCAAGATCAACACTGGCGTGATCGCCATTCCGAAGTTCCTATCGTTCTCACTTGTACTGGATGTGTAGTCCTTCAGGTTAGTTCTCAGGAAGCTCGGGTTATCTTTGGTTTCGTGTTTCCCGTCAAATGGCTGATAGAGACTTTCTAGATCGCCGAGTGGGTTGCGTGACTATGGTCATCAGTTTGCTATAGAGTGTCTATCCCAAACTCGTGCAAAATGGACCCGCACTAACGACGCTTGAGATACGGAAACCCTGAGGATCGGGGAAATAGGGTTTCACCAGACGAGTGTTGGACTACCTCGGGAGGTGGTTCTACTATCTCTGCGTGAGATAGTATTCGTGGAACACCTAATAGTCCAAGGAATCTCTAAGACTGTGGTTTATTCTAGCGTGGAAAGTGTATGTTCCTGTATAACCCTTCGACTAACACCGGGGCTGGTGTCAAGTCTATGATCTCTTCGAGATCCGGGTCATGAGATTTAACGCAGCTACTTTCACACTTGACCAAATATTCTTGGCTGCGAAGATTATCCTGTGGTTCTCGGTATCCTAGCGTTCACTTCGGAGAATGTATTTCATCGTCTACCGGGCGACGACGAATTCCTGCATGCGAGAGAGTGGAGGATGATAGGCACTACTCGTCTATAACAGGGTGGACAAGGTGCCTGAGTAGTGCGAGCATCTACTGCAATTACTCCCCCGAAGGTTCTGAGTTTTCTCGGTCTTGGTCAAATCTAGTGGGTATAGAGTTTTCATCACTCGGGACTTTACTAGTTCATCCCGCAGTGGTTCTCTTGACTCCGGCTCCTATGTTATGGAATAGGGTGAGAGCGTTTTGCGAAGAGGTTCGTGGTAGAACTCATGCTTGGCTTAATCACCAATACTTGATGTATGCCAGCGTATACCTGGTTATAGTGGTCAGCCTCGTGAGTTCTATTCTCTGGGTTCACGCACCTGATGTGCGAGGTGCGAAGGGTTTCCCAGGGGAATCTAAGGGGTATGCCTCGGATGGTTGTCGTTTTCTGAGGCATCTGCAGTGTCTTTTGCTTCGGTGTTTATCTGACTACGAGGGGTCGGTCCACAGTGTATGGTACCCTCCCTTGGGTACTTCGGAAGGTTTGAGATAAGAGGGACGGTTGACGGGTCGCATTAGGTTTGATTAATTGTGTCAGGTTTAGGTCTGGAAGAACCTTTATTTGTCGATATGGCTATGGAGAAAGTTCTTTTTACACAGCACCAAGAATGTACACATGGTTGCACGAAGTCGAACCACGATCAATAGAGTCATCAAAGTTGGCACACTTCAACATGATATATAATGAAGATCGATAGAGTCATGTGCCGAACAGGCACACAAGTTCTAGGCGTCTCGGGTTTCGTCCTGTGTATCACTACCGCGGATACTTGGACCAATAGAGTCGACGCGGAACTATAGAGAGTTCTAAGTGTTTCCGAATAGAGTATCTTTTCATGAATGAATCATCACAAGGCATTTCTATAATCGCCTCACATATACTAGTCATGTATATTTAAGGTGGGGAGGACTGTTGACTGAGCGACCCCGCCCTAAATCCACAACCAAACGAGGAACAGGAAATGAGGCGGCATTCGCTCACTCTAGGTCTGTCCATCTTAATTATACATGGTCGTAACGTATATGTTTAGCCATTATAGTTCTACCTAATGAATTTTAAATTTTATAACAGTGCTGCGACTTTCGCCTTACTGGAAAGAATTTATATTTGTATTAGTCTTTTATTGTTCTTAGCTTAGTTATCCGAGATCGAGAGACGTACCAAAAATCTACCGAGTTCCTTGACGTTTCCTCCTAAGCGGTAGGGTTAGGCTCCTCCCGTGTCTTTGTTGTTTCTTTCAGTTGGGAAATCCCTTTTGAAGTGTCCCTTCCCACCACATCAGTGACAAACTATGTTGGTTGTTGCGCTAGTGGTTGGTGTAATAAACTCCACCGGGGCTCTGCAGATACGGGAGGTGTGCCCCTTCTTATTACATCTAATACAATGGAGTTCCCGACAGACACCATGATGATGGTAGCTGCACTTACCGCAATGGGGAAGGTCTCCTAGATATGGTATGCTTGAAGTCGGGAGGGAAGGGTTGGCAGGAGTTGCTTCCGCTTGTTGCCCTTCGGAGGGTCCTTGGGCCGAGGTACTTCCCTCCTCCATCTTGAGTTTTCTCTTTAGTAGGTTCGTTTGAGGTTCTAGGGTGACTGGGCATGGAAGTATTGGTTGTTTTGGTCCATTTTCAGGATCGGAATTCCCGACAGGGCCCTTGCTAACATTAGCGATGTTAGCATTTAGGTGAGCCATGACAGCTGCTACGGCTGCTGAGACCGCAACTTGGAACGTAGCTTCATCGAATAAGAGAGTAGGTTTCTTGCTTGTGGACTGATTGCGCTTCTTCGGTGGCATGGTTTTCCTACATAGAAAGGAATAAAAGATGATAAGAGGCGATAGCTAACCCTGGACATTTCTGTCCTAAATGTATTAGGCATAATATTTTTCCCATGCCTTGGATACTTGTCGTCTGAGTGTCGACCTACATCCCTATGATGTAGTCCTGGTAATTGAGGTAGGCGTATGAGTATTGGAAAAGGCCATAAGATGCGAGTCGTTCCTACTAAGTTACCTTTTATACTGGGAAAGGTTTCACTCTCCGGCCTGGAGAGATTTGAGAACGGTTCGGAACGAAACTGCGGAAAGAGAGGCTCACAAGGGCAGATGGCTAAAATTCTCTCATTAGAGATGTGGGGATCCGCCCTCTTCGTGTAACTGGCAACGGGAAACGACGATTTACCTAACACATAGCGTGAGTAGTGTAGCCACTAACTCACTAAATTGTATTATTTTATGGGTGTATTAGTGTGACGAACACGAGGAAAAGACAATTCCCGGGTCCCATGTACTGGCTCCCTCGATCTGCCTCGTGTCTTTGACTGGAATCGGCGTTGGTTTCCTTCGGGTAGTTTCCTAGGGTTCTCTTCTCGTATGGACATATTGAATTTCCACTCCGCCTTCCTTCTGATTCCAACTCTGGGTGTCATCACTTCAGGGTGGATGACTGGGAATCTCCGAAGTTTAGGCGAATTCCTCACCGATGTCCCTAAAAGAACATGGGCACTTGGTGTATTCAATAGTCTCGACCCAGTTCATTTATTTCCAAATAGGAAATCTTCTCAATGAACTTCTTCGGTGTCGACTTCAACTCTTCTATTATGCACTGAAGTGGGTAGGGTTTCCTACAGGGTTCGTGCGAGAATGGAAATGTCTAAAGAATCCTAAGAGATTATTAACATTTCACTGTATGATCCATATCGAGTCCTGCTACGATTACACAGGGTATACAAATCATATATAGCTTAGATCCGATAGGCCTTCGAATATGTGATACTACTCTAGATCCACATCCAAACAAGGAAAAGGAAATAGGGCGAAACCACACATTCTTAGCCTATGGGATCCTTATTATATATAACCTTGGAAGTACACCCTCTGTAGTTGTAGGTATGTCAATAAGGATCTTTTAGTTATTCACGCAAGGTTGTTTATGTGTTCTAAAATATCCTTATGGTATTTTAATTCTTGTTTGGTTCTTATCTTTGGATTATGATTCTGGGTTTAGTGTGAATCTTTTAGCGTTCTAAAATACTCCTATAGTATTTTAACTTTATGTTTGGCTCTAGCAATCCTAGTTGGTAAGTTTCAGACCTGCTGCACACCACTATCACTCCCGAGCACACGTTCATCGCATCTCGAATAAATGTAGTTGATCAGGTTACATTTATTCCAGCGTACGATTACATAACTGCCCAGGTTTGACTGTAGGGTTCAACATCCAAAGACTTTTATTCTTGTTGTTCTTGTGATACTTGTGTTCGAGAGTTTAGATTCTGGATGTTATTATACTTTGGTAAAATATGGTTATATTTTAAAGTATAATTCTTGGTCAGAGTGTTTTATCCCTTTGCGTTTATAGGTTGTATATCTTTTATGAATTGATATACTTAGCTCACTATAAACAATGCTCTGATACCAATCTGTCACACCCCAAAACCGGAACGGCGGAAACGTTCTGGGGTGGATGACATCATGTCAAGTATCACAACACATGCATAATAGTAATCAAAGTACAACAAAACATTGCATTAATAGTAATAGTTTTACATGGTTTACATTACAACATAATAAAGTGTACAAACAAATATAATAAGAACCGCCTGCTACAAGGCTATCTTCATCAACAGCTCCAGGGATGTACCTGTCTAATTGCTGACCTGAGATTACAAGTTATTTGAAAAGCGAGTATCAGCATTTTTACAAATGCTGGTGAGTTCATAAGTATTAGGTGACGTTTCAATCAAATAACTTTAATGAGTAGTAGTTTAAGTGTTTTCTGTATATTAGAGTTCTTTCCAGAAAATCCTATATTTTCTTTAATAAAGCAGCCTTCTACCAAGACTGGTCAGCGTTAAGTGGTAAAAAGTAGTTTTCCCTAACTTGCTATCATTATCGAAATACTTAATTTGATTACTAAGAAAGCAAAAGGCGCCAGGGAAATAACATATGCCTCAGCAGTGAGGACTGCTGACTAAGGCAAAGGAATCATAGACTCCAGGAAAGTATCGAATGAACAACACGCCTGGTTCCGTCTATCAAATGGAGACACCGACCCCAGAATGTACCAAATGAAGGGTACAGTTGCTAAGGTCTAAACGGTGAATACAGACCACAGGCGATACCAAATGAAAGGTACATCTTGCAAGGTCAAAATAGAGACTACAGACCGCAGACAGTATCAAATGGAAGATACATCTGGCAAGGTCAAAACAATGACTATAGACCGCAGACAGTATCAAATGAAAGATACATCTGGCAAGGTCAGAACAGTGTGACTCTGGAAAAGTGATACCAGCATACAATGTAAATTACTGGCGAAATACCGTTACCTTAAGGCCAAAGAGTTATAAGGTAACCCGGGATACTTGTAACCATACTGACTAGAATTCCAGACGCCCTACAAGCATCTATAAAATGTGACATTTGTCACCCATTGGCTTGGTAGGCCGGGACTATAGCTAGCAGTCAGGGTGCGGGGTTGTCAATCCCGTATAGATCTATACACACAATGTCCGCTCTCTCTACAGGAGACTCTGGTTACCAACTAGACGACGGAGAAGGTCGTGTCCTGAAGATGCATCCCAAATAGTGGGTATAGACTTCCAAATAGTGGGTGGTGTGTAAGTGCTGAACTAGAGGTAGAGACTTCCCAATAGTGGGTTTCTAATGTAAGTGTAGACCAGAGGTAGAGACTCTTAACTGAACTGACTAGAGAATTCCTATATGTTCATACTCATATACATAATATATAACTAATGAATCAAACGACCTTCGGATGGCCATCCGATCCCACCAGACCACATTTCAACGAAGAAAAGGAAATAGGGCGGACGAGCTTTCCTAAGTCTCTCAATCATTACTTATATGTATCTATATACGCATAGACATACATCTAACTATGGCTGAGTGTGTATTAAGTGGAGACATATCATTATGGTGTGAATTCATACAGTATAGATAGATCGAGTCGCGAAGTGTAAGCATACCCGGTATAAGTGATATAGAAACGATAACAGGTATAAGCGATATAGAGACAATAACAGGTATAAGTGATATTGAGACGATAACCAGTATAAGCGATATAGAGACGATAACGTGCATAAACGCATCACGAAGTGTAAGCGTTATCGAGTAGGAGTTTAAAATATATGAAAGTGAAGCTGCAGTACCTAAAAAGTAAAAGTATAAGTCGTGAAAGGATACTTTGATGAAAAACCTTCATACTCGGGAAAAATCACAGTTGGTGTTCTTTTGTAAAATATGTTTAAAAACCCTTGGAAATCCTTCATAAACCAGTTTAGAATGAATTTGGATAAATCAGTGTAAGTATAAGTTTTGAAACAAGTAAAAATCATTATGGTGTCCTACTCGGTAAAACAGTGTAAAGTGTGGTAAAATCTTGTGCATGCAGGTTATCAATCACATGTGATTGATATGATAACTGGCGTGTTTAACTTATAATCCCCCCCTATAAAAACATTTAAAAGCATTTAAAAGGTTCATTCAGGGGTATGAACTCACCTGGTGTAAGTAGGTCCGACGAAGGTGTCGTTTGGGCGTTCGGTGTCACGCAAGGACTTGAATACACACAATGACCTATTTTAACATATTATAACATATGTTCACATACAATTAGCATATTATGTACCAATTAAACAACTATACACGCTCAAAGGAGCGGAAAACACTTTGGCTAAGTGTTTGGGTGTCTCGGGTAGCGTTTAAGGGTGTGAATGGCTAAGGAATGGAGTTTACTCTCCAAGATTAAACCCCCAAAGTTGAGTTTACGGTCCAGGGACATCTCACCATGAGTTTACGGCCGTAAACTCATGGTGATGGGTTCTATGGTGTTTAATGCTTCTAGCTTGCTCATGGAATTATTCTAAGTACTTTTCACAAAAGGCATGAGTGGGTTTGAGGCTTCTAAGGGCATTTTCTATGAGTTTACGGCCAAGGGACCACTCCTAAGGGAGTTTACGGCCATAAACTCTCATCCTTAGAGTTTGGTGAAGTTTAAAGCCCCTAATGCCTTTCTAGTAATTTCTAATGAAGTATGATGCTATTTTGGGGAATTGAAACTATCATTTGAATGAGTTTTGCGGAGTTTACGGCCTAGGTAATTGCTTGGGTCGTCAACTCCAAGTCACCCCATATTTCCTTGTTTAAGTCCTTAAATCCTTCCTAGCATTTCATAGAAATAGTTTAAGGCCATTTGGGGGGTAAAAACCAACATTTTGGCTTGATTTGGGGAGTTTACGGCCTTGACACATGTCTGGGCCATAAACTCCTTTTGTCCCTTCATTTTGATGTGTTTAAATGGTTTAAACCCAAAATATCAAGTCCCTAATTTATGTGTGAAGCCTAAGGGTGGTTTGGGAGTGTTTTGGAGGCATTTTAACAAGGTTTTGAGGGGTTTACGGCCTAAGCTTGTGCTTGGGCCGTAAACTCTCTTTTACCCCCTAATTCCATGAGTTTTAATGTTTAAACACTCTTAGATTAATCCCTCAATTTATTTCCTAGCCATTTGGGACAAGTTTGGGTCATTTTGGCCTCATTTTAAGTGTTTACGGCCTAAGGAGGAGCTTAGGCCGTAAACTCCTTTTCCATTGCTTCTATGTCCGAATTTTGGGCTATAAACACAAATCAACATGTTTAGAATGAGCTAGGGTATGCGAACTTACAATTTGGAAGCGTTTGGTTGCGGATTCGGGGTGAAAACGAGTCTAGAGAGAGAGAGAGGGTGGAAAAGCTCCAAATGGAGTTTACTCCCCTTTATATATGGGTGGGAGTTGGAGCTCAGTGGAATTCTACCCAATATTGTCGTTAAACGGGGCTTTTGCTCGCACCCGATTTAGTGGTCGTAACAATAAAACTTAACCCTTCCAATTAAATGGAAATATGTGTTATGCGTTTTATTTCCTTTTGTCATGTCTTAACGGCATTTTTAAATGTAAACAATTGGGATGTTTATCAAATTGACGATTTCCTATTAACGGAACTTTTATACAGTGGAATATTCCGTTAACGGTAATGGGGAAATGTAACGGAACAACTTGGGTTGTCACAATAATGAGTTGTAAAAACTTCTAGAAAATCCAATATTTCCTATAAAAGTAGTTTGTGAGTCTTGTTCCAAAATTGTGTATACTTGCATGCATGTTATTTTCTTTCCTTTTGTTTGTATTTGAAAAGCGAGTGATCCGAGAAAAACCTATATTTTATGTATATAAAAGTGTTGTGGACTTAAAACCCTAAGTCCGGAGTGGTGAAATTAGTTTACAAAATATACGAAACATAGTTGTATATTTTATAAAACTAGTAGAGTATATATCCTTCGTAAAATCTAATAATATTGTTATTCTCTATATGAGTCGTTACAACCATACTAATGTGACTAAAGCACCTGTCTTGACATTCTTCAGGCGTCGGTTTCTAATAAGATATTTGTCACCCTAGACTGGTCTGTCTAGCTGTAGCGAATAGCTCAGGTGTGGGGGTGTCAACCCCGTATAGATGTATACATAATTTCCCGCTCTCCCTCCAAGAGACTCTGGTTATAACTAGCAGACTTACGGTGTACGCTAAATAGGTACGGTGAAGGAGTGTCTCACAAGAGTCTTAACAAAATTCACGCAACATTAAATCCCCTTATTGATTATTATAACTAATGTTTCTAATGTATATTTTACGATTGTAGTTTTATGACACGCAATATTTCCTGTCGGAAATTTACACAGTTTACCATAAGTGTTTAAAAGCCTTTATGACATACTGCTTATGACACGCAACGTTTCTGTCATAAATTTCTGTTTAGTTCACCATTTTGGTAAGTTTATTTATAAACTTTTTTTATAAATATTCAATATTGAACTAATATATTCATATCATTTTGTGTAATACTATCATATTACGTTAGATTTTACACCCTAATAATAATAATTTTTACATATCTCGATTTTGCCACAATACACATAAAACTTAAATTTTATGTATTTATACAAATTTTTGTGGAAAAGTGAGTTTGTCCAATGATTGCTCATTTTTACTAAAATTCTCATAAATAAACCATTTCACTAGTAGTAGTGGTAAAAATTTATATATCCAAAAATTTACCATTTTGAGTGTAAACTTTTACATTTTGTCACCTTTCAAACTTTTATGACCAAATGCTTTAGCATTTTCTTTGACATCATTTTTGATTTTTAAAAAACATTTCAAGAACCATTTTCACCTAGAAACTTGTTTTTATTTTTAGCATGACACCAAAAATATGTGAACTACACAAAGGTAAATTTTGTTCTAATAACTTGAGACTTAACATAGTCTCGATTTTTAAGGAGTATTAGCATGAAACAATCACATTTCAACACACATATACATACATACATACATACACATAAATAAATGCAAATATCCAAAGATTTTAACCAAGATTTGACTTGTATTCCCCCCCCCCCCCCCCCAAAAAAAAAGAATGAAAACTTGGAAAAATAGGGTATGACGCTCACCTTGGGGTTTTCAAGATGTAAATGAAGAAGGATAAGGATTTGTGAGCCTGGCTTGCCTTCTTGAGGGGATTTTCAAAGTTAAGGGTGTTCTAAGGAGCATATACACAAAATGAAGTTGTAAGAGGAAAGATCTTTGTAAAAACTTGAAACAAAACAATGGAGTTTATCATGGACTTACCAAAGAGCTTAAGAATCAACCTTTGATGATGAAGAATTCAAAAATGCTTGAGAGAATAATGGAGTCTTGAGAGAAGAATGAAATGAGAGTAAAGTTTGAAAATGAATTATGGAGAGGGGGAAAAATATCTACCGATTAAAGGGAGAGGAGGGAGAAGAGTGGGTTTTGGTACATGTTGGATCATAATCATTTGCATGAATGTATGTAGGATATAACATTGTTATTTGTGGTGTATTATTGATGTGCCATGCACCCATAATTCATCTTTTCCCTTTTTTTTATTCCAACCGAAAAAGAAGGAAGGGAGAGGTTTCGGTTTTCAAAGGTGACCAAAGACACCCTAGGCACATTAAGGGTTTCAGTTTGTGGAGAGAGCGTGTGGTTTTTGGGCCCAATGAGATTTAATGAGCAAGCTTTCGGCCTAAAAGGCCCATTAGGGTAGGTTTTGGCCCATTATGGCCTAAGAAGATTTTTTGCGGCCCAATAAGGCCTAATAAGGGTCTTACGGCCCAATGTAAGTCCTTTGGAGCCCAAAGAAGGGTTTTCGGTCCAACAAGACCAAATATAGTAATTATCGGCCCAACACGGCTCAATGACAAAATCTTGGTCCAATAAGGGTTTTGGGCCGGAGAAGATTGGGCTATGTGACATCCCCAATTTCTCGGCCAAAAAAGACCGGTTTGTTTATGCTTTATTTTAAAATCAGAGTGATCGTTTAAAGAAAACGGTTGTGGAATTTGTTCCCAAAACAAAATATGATAAGAGTTTATCAAAGCATTTCTTTAAAGAAATGTATTTTCATTATATAATAAAATCTCGGGATGTCATGTTCAATACAGACCAAAAGCATAAACAGAACAAAATAGACCTTACAACAGTTATTTATAACTACTGATCTATAATCCAAAACCTCTCGTCAAGTCCACCAACTTATACTCTTATGCCAAAACTTGTAATGCAAAGAAAACTGAGTGGGTCAGGCTTGGGAGCCTGGTGAGCATATAGGGTTTTCAACCCACAATAAATAATTAATTTAATTTCATCAACCAATAATAACCCAATTACCCATTCCCGTTATTCTCACTTTACATCCCTAAGACAACTAACACAAGGGACCTAGTCTAAGAATATTTCATCCGGGCGACAAGACATGCTTCAGGGGTTCTTCAGCAATATAAGTCAAATAAGGCAACCATGAGGGGGATGGAATACAGCGAATGAACACCCAATTTCATTAACACCTACAGGTTATGAGCCTGCTAGCGTTCCACTGGACTGTCTAGAAAAGTCCATGGTCGTCATCTAAATTCCGCTAGATGACTGGATTACAATGACATCGAGGCCTCTCATCCTTTTATCACAAGACAACTATCTACCTATGTTCTACCCAACATTTTATTAGATAAAATATACATTTTTAGACATAGTTTAAAACCTGTATAGTACGTTCATTCAAAACACATTCCAGATAAAAGATGAGGCACATAAACATAACACATATTTCATAAAGAATAGATCATATCTATGAGATTAGAAGATAACATCGATACACTCACATAACACATATACTTAGTACATTCAAACAATACTTGTATTAAAATCATGTTTATGAAAGGGACTATACACTCACACATATAAACAACAATATATATATATATATATATATATATATATATATATATACACATAGCACGTATTTTATAAAATACTTCATATCTATGTGTAAGATGAAAGTGACTATACACTCACTTGATCAGAAGATGATCAGACATCACTACGGCTTGTACAAGTAGTATTCTTCGGTAGATCTGGAAGATCTTCACAAAAACCGGACTCCTCGCGGGCAGAGTTTCGGCTCGGAAACTCTTTTCTTCTCGGGATCTTCGGACTTCGGGATATTTCTTGCACGCAAATTGAGGTAAAACGGGAGAGAGAGGAGAGAAAACAGCAACCCTAAACGGCTGGCCCTTCAAATCTATTTATAGGGAAAATTTGGCCCTTGCCACGTCGTGACACCCTTTTTCCACGTCGTGGGCTTGGTCATCACTGCATACGTCATCTCAAGTTGCGTCTGGGGGACTCCCGGAGGTGTCAGAAGACTTGCCATGTCGTGGCACTGCTTGCCACGTCGTGGTCTTTGACAGTTTTGGGGTTTCGCGCCCCGAACTTCAGAAATTCATAACTTTCGCATACGAACTCCGTTTTCGACATTCTTTATATCGACGTGAAGGTGAGATTATGCTCTACAACTCTCGTTTAGACTCCATTTGCTAATTTTGACTTTATTTTTAATATATTATAAATATATTACTTATATATTATCTTTAGTAGGCCGGGATAGGAAAACTCCGTTCGAAATTCATAGCTCCTTCATCTGAACTCCGTTTTCATCCGTCTTTCCATCATTGCACTACTATCGATGAGATCTTCAATTCTCATTTAGATCACTAAGGATAGATATCTATCTACCTTAAATTCACTATTTACGTCGCGCTGGGTCGTGCCGGTTCTGTCGCGAAACTTTGACCGGTCATAACTTCTTTGTTATAATTCGGATTTTGGCGTTCTTTATATGCACAGAAACCTTGTGACATATACTACAACTTGGTTAATATTAATCCTTCTAAATAATGTTCCATCAAAAAGTCATTTTTGATGCTTATCGTCTCTAAATTGACTAGCCCGGATCTACGGGCGTTACAGGCTAAGGCCCAAAGTTGAGTAGACTTAACTTATTGGATTGAGTTTTGGGCTTATAAAAGGTTGTTTTGACTTGAATGACAATGTATGAAAGTATGAAATTAATAGCATTGAAATCTAAATTTCATTATATGAAATTATGCAAGGTTACACAAAGGAAATTTTCTTGTACATGGATAGAAATCTTAACCCAAATCTGGTAGTTGTGACATAGTTGGAGCATTTATAGGTGGTATATATATATAAGACTTTGTTACTCTCTTAGGGTCAGTAAATTCATCTGGCAATTGATTTACTACATTTTGTAAATGAATTATCACTTTCACTTCAAGTTCAGATTGACTTGAACGATGATCTAAAACTAAAAGTGATAATTCCTTCCAATAGATTTTATTTTCCAGGTTCTTTATTCCCCCCCCCCCCCCTAATGTTGGAAAAACTAATTCATCAAAATGACAATCGTCAAATCTAGCTGTAAATAAATTTCCATTTGATGGTTCTAAATTTTTTACTATAGATGGAGATTCATATCCAACATAAATTCTCATTCTTCTTTGAGGACCGATTTTTGTGTGGTGAGGTGGAGAAATGGGTACATAAATTGCACATCCAAACATCCTTAGATGAGAAATATTCGGTTCCTGACCGCAAACCAATTGAATATGGGAGAACTTATGATAACTAGTTGGCCTGATACATATAAGTGATGTTGCATGTCCTCATGTTGATGTAGGAAGTTTAGAATGCATTAGTAATGGTCTTGCAGTTACCTGAAGGCATTTGATTAATGACTCAACTAAACTATTTTGTGTATGAACATATGCAACAGGATGTTCAATAGTTATCCCAATCGACATGCGATAGTCATTAAAATCCTGTGATATAAATTCTCCAGTATTGTCAAATCAAATTATCTTAATTGGGTAATCGAGAAAATGTGCCCTTAGGCAAATTATTTGTGCAAGTAATCTTGCAAAAGAGAGATTACGACTAGATAACAAGCGCACATGTGACCTTCTAGTTGACACATCAATTAAAACCATAAAATATCTAAATGGTCCACATGGTGGATGAATTGGTACACATATATCCCCTTGAATTCTTTCTAAGAAACTAGGACTTTCATACCCAACTTTGTTCAATGATGGACGAGCAATTAATTTTCCTTGAGAGCATGTAGCATAAGACAATTCATTAGCTTGAAAAAATATTCTGATTTTTTAAGGAATGACCACTTGAAGTTTCATTTATTTTGTGCATTATAATTGAGTTGGGATGGCCCAGCCGATCATGCCAAACTTTGAAGGTGTTATCATACCTTTTATTTTTAGTAGAATGAGATTCAATCATTCGAAGAGTTGTATAATACAATCCGGAGCACAATACGGGTAATTTTTCCAAAAAACTTTTCTTACCCGATATCATTTTTGTAATATTAAGATACTCTTTATCACCATCATTAGTTGTTTCAACACGATATTCGTTAGACCGAATATCCTTAAAACTAAATAAATTTTTTGATGATTTTGATGAAAATAATGCATCATCAATTGTAATTGTTGTCCCGTGTAGTAATACTATATATACTCTTTCGGAGCCTTCAATCATTTTTGCACTATCCATTACTATATTAACATTTTCTTCTCCAATTGATAAGTAAGAAAAATATTTTTTAGTATTAAAAATGTTATGTGTTGTTGCACTGTCTGCAACACATATATCTTCCTCATTTCTTTAGCAAATATTCATATTTCTTTTCAATAAATAAATAAAGCATAAGAAACATTCGACTTAGAGAAATAAAGTCATATTTTATTACTTTTAGAATATTGTAACGACATCATTTCTCATGATATGAATATGATATAAAAACATAATAAATGATAGAGTAAGTTACATGAATGGTCCCTATGGTTTAGGGTAATTTGCGTGTTTGGTCCCTAACTTATTTTTTTAACTCGGAAGGTCCCTACTGTTTGTTTTTGTTACGCGTTTGGTCCCTGTCTTACCTAAAAACCTATTTTGCCCTTGATTTTTAATTTATTTAAATAAACACACCACCAACCTTACCCCCTTCACCTTACCTTACCTTACATATCCCACCATTTTTTCCTATTTAAATAATTGCCTTTTTAGGTAAGATAGAGACCAAGCTCGTAACAAAAACAAATAGCAGGGACCAATGGCATAACAAAAACAAACAGTAGGGACTTTTCTAGTTAAAAAAATAAGTTAGGGACCAAACGTACAAATTACCCCAAACCATTGGGAGCATTCATGTAATTTACTCTAAATGATATGAAACAAAACTACATATAAATCTTCAATTACCATACATAACACCACTTGTCCCTTTTGGGTACACAAATAAAATCAGAAACATCAAAATATGTCATTTATGGTTTATCTTTGTGAAAATGATTTTGAATAAAATTTGTTTTGATATTTTATGTTTCTTTAGATTTTATAGAAGATTGATAAAGATCAACAAAATGCTTTGGAGAGAGACATGTACGAGACTAATGACCGGTCATTCCACATCGGTGACAAATATTTTGAACTTTCTTTTTGCCTTGACCACTTTTATCATTAGAGTGTGGGTTTTTGTTATTTTCCAACTTCTGGTGGTTACTTACAATCTTATTATTTTTGTTACGATAATTAAGACGCCCTCCACAACGTCGGTAGACCCTCACTATTATGATTATATGATATTGCATTCACTTCAGGAAATAGACTAGAACCGATCAGGCGTGATTGATGATTTTTCATCAATAGTTCATTGTTTGTTTAGCCCTAGGAAGACATGCGATTAATTTAGATTTTAAAAAAAATATATTTTTCACGATATTGTTGTTGCAGGAGCATTTTAGTGACATGAAAAATAGAGAGTTTTCTCTATCATGGTTTTCCATAGTGAAAATACTGAAAATGACACGAGCAATAAGGATTTAGAGCTCTATGATAGAGTCATGTTGATAATGTGTTATAAAATATGAAGTTAAATTAAAGAACAACGTAGGACATGAGACTGAAAAGAACTTTATTTCGTGATTCATCATTTGTGGTAAAAACAACCAAACTTTACAATACATAATAACTCACTATTTATACTAGAAAATGAAGATGAAATGTGATATATGTTGTGAATGCATTATAATGGTGCATAACTACACTCATAAAACTCATAATAATGTTTGTTATAATGCGCACTAATTATAGAAAGTGATGGAGAAATATGGGGAATTCAATAGTCGTTCACTAAATAATAATTCATAACAAATATATTTTTTTCTATATTTGTTATTAAATGATTATTTATTTCATAAAAAATAATTTTGTAAGATATTTTTAATTTATAGAATTAAATCTCATAAAAATTGATAATACTTTAAGATATGGATTTGACAAATGTTAAATTTAGCTGAAATAGTAGTATATAACTAAAAATTATATATTTTTAAATGATAAACTAATTGTTAGATTATAAAACATTAACGTTTGGTTTGGTCGAATATTTAGTTTTGTAAATTAATATATTTTTACATATTTTGCAAAATAAAATATTCTTTAGTAGCGTCAAGATCAGTTAATAGATTAATAGACTGTTATTAATTATAAAATTTATATCGTAAAACATTATTAACATATACTATGAAAATACTATTTAAGGGTGTTTGTGATTGTTTTATTTAAAAACCTTATAGCACTTATTTGTAAAATTGTTTATTAACTTATACGGTATCAAAACGGAATTTTAGAAAAAATATTTGAATTAATTTATCCGGTATCAAAATGAAATAAGTTGATAAGTTATTTTTAATGTTTGAGACACTCAACTTATCAAAAACTTTTTAAATAAGTTAATGAATAAGTAAAAAGTGACATCGAAAAATACATAGTTAAATTAATAATTATTTATGAAATCTTTTTTATTCAAACACTAAAAACTCCATATTCTTAGTATCAAACTCAAATAAGTTAATAAACACATCAAATAAACGATCCAAAACACCGGTAGTTATAAGAGGATGAAACAATGTAATAATATTTTTTGAAATGGTTTCACAAATATGTAAATATAAATTGTAATAAGATTTTTTTTATTACTTATACGCTATTGGAAGATGGATCACTATCCAAATATCCCTATGAGCTTTTTTCTTAGAGACATTGATACATTCAATCAATTATGAATGTCAAGTGTCTCCTTTTGGGTCATTTTCAAGCACCTTTGGTTGTTTAAGAGGGTCCAATATTTATTCTAATAGGATAGCAATTTCTAACGTATCTTTATAATTCTTTGAATACAAAATATTCTATAAATTATCTAACATTATGGGAACATGGGATGACATAAGTTTACATAAGTTGCTATGAAATTCTCTAATTTAGTCATACAATATTCGAAGGTCGTAAGTATACAATTATTCCTATGAGTTTTTTCTTATAGCTAGACATTGACACTTTTAATTAGGGATGAATTTTTTAACCGAAAAATCAAATCGGAACCGATTGGAACCGATCAGTGGGGTTCGGTCAGCTTTCCGGTTTCCTAGTCCATCATTTTCAGTTTTCGGTTCTTTTGATTTAGGCGGTTTGGGTACCGAACATTTTCTTAGATAATGCATTTCCTAGTAGAAGTGAATCGGAATCAGAACTGGTAAGTGGTATTCAGTTCAATTCTCGGTTCCCCATTTACTCCTTAACTGCTTTTCGGTTCTCCCGATTCCAGTCCATATCCCTACCTTTAATCAATTATGGACGTCTAGTGTGTCACTTTTTAGGGTCATTTTCGAGCACCTTCAGCAATTTTAGGCTCCAATATTCTAATATGAGAAGCATTTCTTGATGGTTATCTTGTAGACATCGACACCTTTGATTAGTTATGTACTTCGAGTGTATTCCCTAATTATAATACTAATGGTATATGGGGATAGCCCATACATAAAGAACTATACGGTAACACTAAGAAAGGCTCAACCAAGTCGGTAAGCCCATGAATAACCTGGCCGATTTTCTTTATCAGTCCTGAACAAGTACACAATCGACAAGGCGATATGTTATATTAAGAAATTATTCAAGAAAGTACCCATGCCATATCCTAGGAAACATGGAAAAGGCATTAATTTTATATTAGAGGGATTCCTTGAAACCTCCGGACAACATCATAATCTGGTCAAAAGCAATAACCAAGATTCTTTCATCTATATATAAATACCTCGAAAAACATTGGTAAGGCTAGAACACCTTCACTAATAATTAAGCAATTTCGATATCCGGTAACTAACTTACGCATCGGAGAGCAATATCGGGGCCAGTCCCTCGATAATACTACCTAACCTAGTGTTAACTTGTTTTGTAAAGTAACTTCATTTGCAACAAAGTCAAATGGACCATATAGTGCATCAACCCTCAGTCTGTGAAGCTACAAAACATCATTGGCGCCTTCCGAAATCACCATGCAAGATAAGCAAGTAGCTTCACATCCAATATCAGACTCGCCTTTTAGCCCGATCAATTTAATATCAGGTTTCACCCCGAATGCAATGACATCGCCAAGCACCACCCTGCCATTTCTAACAATATCTACATATACAACAACGAACCTCTTTCCGACAAGTGTGCAGCCCAATAAAGGATCGTGTAGGCAATCACAAGTGGAGACAAGGACCACCAGCCAAACAAAGGTAGTCACAGTAGAAACAACAAGTAGCTCCAGCATAAGAGAACGAAACATGACAAAAAGGTCATCTTAGTTAACTCCTCGAGATAATGAGTTAACCATGCAAGTCATACCACCCCTTCTAAAGAAACATTGGGCAACTACCACAATACCAATGCCACCACCATTCCCGTACGTATAATACCAGGCATTTTGGCTGCAATAATCCCAACAACCATACATACCCCCATGCCATTTTTTGAAATCAACCAATACCACAAATATAATGGCCACAATAAGAAACAAACAATGACACACCTCCAAAAAGAAAAAAAAAACACCAACCACTGTCGTGTCATTTGATCAGACAATTCACCCCTCATAAGAAGTATCCAGGAATACCAACTGTCAGTGGGCACGAACTTACCCAAAATTTTGAAATATGACGAATAGGGTCATCTCGACGATCATATCGAAAACTATACATGGACAATGGATGCCTACTACCTAGATGAAAATTAACTGTGTATATCCTTCCCAACCACACTATCAGGGATGACAAGTCTTTGGTATAAAATCCTACCAATGGAAAGTATACACGACTTCAACCATCTACGAGAAGAGTCCGTAGGACATTTCATACAACATAGAAAATACACAATGGATGCTCAATCCATATTAGGATGTAGGAAACAAGATGATGAATCATTACATTCCATTGTGTATCGATTCAACAAAGCAAAGCTCAGCGTGCCAGAATGAGCATACAACATGGTAATTATTGCTTTCACCTACAGATTACGTCCTGGCATTTTGTTCAAAAAACTAGTCGGCAAGCCACCTAAGTCCACGAAAGAAATGATGGAAAGGGTTCATCGTTTCATGAAGCAAGAAGAAGCGGAATCCAAAAAATAAAGAATGATAAAGGGGATAGGATGTTCACTAACAAAGACACCTGAATGCCATACGTCAAATCGCCAAACCAAAAATATCAAAGATATGGTAACACCAATATATGGTAACACAAAGAATGTCAAATCTCCATATGTCATAGCAAGGGAGAAACTACTCGCCAACAAGAAGTGGGGGCAGAAATTAAGTGGCAACAATTCCTAAGAGCAAAAAAGAACAACAGAGCGAAGCAAGGATACAAGTCGATCGGTAGGGAACATAGCAAATATTGGAATTTCCTTGACTCTATCAGGTATGATACCATCGAGTGTATTATGCTCAAAAGGGAATTAGAAATTAAATCCAAGTATGGAAGCTAAGTAATCTGGTAAGAAGGCTCCGCTCTAAACAACTGGAGAGTATTGCGCTAGTGGAACCCAAAATCAAGAGTTCAGGAAAGAGCGAGATTTTCATGTTCATACAACCAGAGAATTTAGAAGCAATTCATGGTTGGGAGGGAGACACATACATATTTGATGAAGGGGACTATCATAGAAATAATCATCGAGAAGACAGCCGATAATCATAGGAGGATGTATAGGGAAAAAGTATGTAAGTGGCATATAAATGGATAGTGGCACCTCTACATATGTTATGTACATGCACTTTTACAAACAACTTCCATGCCAAAAACAAAAGAATATAGAACCGCCAGATACACACCTAACAAGTTTTGTCAGCTACGGTGTATGGCCAGAATGTACGATAACCCTGCCACTAATGTTAGTCGATTACAGCAAAGGTAGGAACGACACACAAGATATAAGGTTTATTGTCATTAATGCAACCTTGTCGTATGATGTTATATTTGAAAGATCCCTAATACACAAATTTAGGTTCATCGTATCCACCATTCATGGAGTGGTCAAATTCTACACGATGTCAGGAGTCAGCACCATCCCAACAAAAAGAAAAATAGGAATAACAGAACAAAATTGTGATTAAGAAAGTGAATAGAATGACCAACGAGTTATCCCACATTTACGATTTGGGCAGCCATTAAAATTTGATCAGGAGAATGTATTGAGCAATAAAGATGATAAAAACCAAGAAGAGAAAAAGATAGAAAAAATTAGAGCAAATTGGGAGGATGATGGAAACCTAGAACAAGTAATTGAAATGTTAGCAAAAGCCACTATGTTCCTAATCTTGGAGCAGGAGGACTTAGTCACCGTAAGAGAATTCACTTGGGCAATGAAGGTGTCACACCCCGAAACCCAGGGCGGAAACGTTCCGGGGTGGAGGTGACTTCATGTTGAGTATCACAACCAATGTACATAGTAAGCGAAGTAAACAATCATTACATTACATATTAGAATTTACATTTGTTTGAAAACCAAGTGTTATAGTTGTTATACATATGTATATAAGAACAAAAGTAATGACGCATCTTCTACGCACTCCATCTTCGCCAAAAAGGATCACTGGGTACCTGTCTAATGTGGACCTGAGAATACAAGCAGTTTGAAAATCAGCATAAAGCTGGTGAGCTCATAAGCGGTTTTGTTTTCTGAAAAATGTACAAGTTTCCTTTCGGTTTCTGTAAAAGTTACAAATCCAAGAAAATCCCATATTTTATTATATGTAAAGTTTGGTTATCTGTTTTGTTACACAAATCTGGTTATGAACAACTGTTATCCCAGGAAAATCCCATATTTTCATAAAATTTGGTTACCGATCCGAAATGTAATGTAAAAGATGTATACTAAAAACCTGGTTATCCTTGTGAAATGTATTAGTTTTAACATGTACATAAAACTAATAAGTGTAAACTAAACTGGTTACTAACCCATTATTACTAACAAGTAAATCTTTGTTATCCAAATTGCGAGTTCCATAACCATACGATAGACTAGATATGGCAATAAGTAGTCCACATCACCTTATGCCTTTCGTCACCCTTGAACCTTTCAGTTCGGCTATAGCTAGCAGCCAGGTGTGGAGTAGTCAGCCCCGTATAGATCTATACACTCAAGTCACGCTCCCTATCCAAGAGATTCTGGTTATGGGGGTGGTCCTCCACTCGCGTATCTCTGTGGAGTGTTTCCGAGGACGTGTCTCCAATTTATAGGAATAACAAATTTACTAGTAATAATACAAAAAGATGTTGTTACAAACGATGATCCTCCACTCACGTATCTCTGTGGAGTGTTACCGAGGACAAAACAATGTACTAGGTTTCATGTTCAACTTTCAAAGGTTATGCTTTTAACTTGTTATAATGTGGAAAACCATTTGTGAAAATATAAAATACAACATTTTATAACGTTTTTCACAAATAATATGATGATGTGTTCTACAAGTTCAAATTGTTATCCGTTAAGATTATCAATGTTAAAAGCATATGTAATATGGAACGCAACACATGTAAAACAAGTTTTGAGTACAAGTATTCCTTGTACTTTGCTTGTATTCTCCCCCTGAAAACAGTGAAAAACATTGAAAAAGGGTAAGGGTATGAACTCACAGTTTAATGTAGGGTTCTAGTGTCAACGGATGCCCTGAACGCCAATGGCCCCTATTATTCATGTGATGACACATAAATGAGTTAGAACTAAGGTGTTTCATGACTAAACATGATGGGAAAACATCCTTAGGGTTTGGAATTACTAAGAATAAGTGTCTTATGATCCAAACTTAATGATTTATGCAAGTTTAGGGCCAAATATGGGAATTAGAGTGGGTGTATGGTCTTGAAAATGAGTGTGTGGTTGGGGAGTGCGGCCAGGAGTGTGTGTGAGGATGCATACAAGAGTGTGCGGCCGTACAGAGGGTGTGTGCGGCCGTATACAGGAGTGTGCGGCCGTACACTCCTGATTTGAGTCCATATGATGATTTTTTAAGTGTTTGCTCTTCATACTTGGGAGTTTTGAATGTGTGTTGCCCCCATATGAAGGTGTGCGGCCGTACACCTTCAAGGGACGATGAATATGATGAACATGATGAGTTTTAAGCTTAGGATTCAAGTGTTTACCACTATAATCAGCTTGAAGATGGAGTAGATCACGAATATGAAGCCTTCAAAGTGTTCTTGGTTGATGATTTAGAGAGAGGGAAAAGGAACATCTAAATGAATGAATGAAGGGGGTATCCATCCATATATTGGGTTGGGTGTGAGGTTGAGGGTGTTTGCAGTTGGGTGTGTGGCTGCACACTTTGATGTGTGATCGTACACACAGGTGTGTGGCCGCACACACCTTATTTGGCGAGTTTGGTCCGATTTTGTGATGCTAAACACTCTCCAACCCTTCCTAAGACTCATATCTAGATTATACTAAGTCTAGAGCACCCATATGGAACCACAAGATTTAATAAAAGATAATGAATTCAAGTTTTAGTGCTGATACGCGGATCAAGTACATAGGTTAGAAGTTTCAGGTTGTCACAGAAGGTAACTGCTAATAGCAAAGGCGTGGCATGCTACACACCGAAAGTTAAGCAAGAAAGGGTAGCATGTATTTGAACTAAGCCAAGAGGGTTATAAATTGTTCTTAATAAAAGAAAGAAGGAGACAAATTCAGAAGACGAAGAAGAAAATAAATCTAGGACTGGATGAAATAAACACAAACATAAGCTGACCACCAATACCAAGAGTCTACGATTGATTTACAACAAAAAACAAAGAAAGATACAAAGAAGATTGTTCCATCCACAAGACAACACCAAAAAAGGTATGAAAGCATTTACCATCGTGCCATGGGTTGGAGGAAATGACGTACCAAAAAAACAAACAAATTTTTGAGCTATTAATAAAAAATGAAAAGTAGGGATTATAATAAGGTACATGTAGCACCCATTCCGGGTATGTTTCTTCTAGGAGTTATATCATTTCAGATTCTCAGAATGTGGGATTTATTTACCACGATATGGTGGTGGAGAAGCACCACGACGTGGTCATAACAGAAAAGAAACGCGCTTCTTGTATCCACCACGACGTGGCAAGGCCATGGCCATGACGTAGCAGCGACTGGAGTGCAAAACCCTAATTCTCGGGCCTAATGCCCTATGTAAGGGATGTTGTGGCTAGATTTTATATATCCTTAGCCTCCATCACTCCCCGAAGTCCAGAAACAAACTCTGGCCTCCTTATGATCATCTTGAAACTCATTTGTGGTGTTTGGTGGCTTTGAAGAAGGAAGAATGGTGCTTTAAGTGCAAGGATTCAACAAGAAAGCTCTTCAATACCTTTTAATGCATATTATGGACCTTTGTAAGTCCAAAAGCTCATATATCTTTGTCCAACCTTCCTAGATCTGGGTTTTGAAGCATATTTTTTCATGTTTGTGTTGGTTTGAGTGGATGGATCCAATAATGTTGGAAAATTTATGGATCCTTGAGATCCTAATGTGGTCATATACTCCATATATGAATTTTTATACAGATTTAGTACATACATGGTATTTTCGACCTCATTCTTCTCTTTTAACCTAACTTGAGTGCATGACTTGCATGTCCAAAAAGAAAATATTGTTATGCTGCTTATGAGTGTAAGGAAGCTTTCTGGAAAGTATGAGTATGAGGCTTAATGGATTAAGGGCTTAATCTATCAAGATGTCCAATACAGATCCTATGATGTGGTGATATGCTCACCGCGACATGGTTGCGAGATTTCTTGTGATTGTTTTGTCGTGAAGCTACCACAACGTGGTCTATGGTAAGCCATGATGTGGCAGCCATCTAAGGTTGACTTTGACCGTTGACTTTTGACCAAGTTGACTTTTTGGTCAACTTGAGGGTTTTAGGTTGTAGATTAAGGATTTTCCTCTAATTGATGTATACGTGGTGCTAGTACCAGCCCTTACTTCTGTGTAAGTTGTAGTATTTGTCTTATCATATGTGAGGTGAGTTTTCTCACTATACTTTGTACTCTAGTATATATCCTTTGTATGTTAGGATCTTGATATGTTGTAATGATCTGTTAGACTGTTAGATCTGTTATCATTACATGTGTGCTTGTTATTGTTATTTTCATGTGTCAACATATTGCGGTTGGGTTGAGGTGGTCCAGCTATGTGTTGATGGCCAAGAGGCCCGGGCGGTCCAGTTTATTACTTTAGACCTAAGGGGATCAGTCTAGATTGATATTGTAGGCTCCAAAGGGAGGTCTATCTTTGTGCTAAAGGCCCAGAGGGTGGTGGTGGTCCAGTTGTGTGTTGTAAGCCTTGTGTGCATGCATTGTATGTGTATTGTTGTGTATGGTATTTTGGGGAATTCATTAATCTTTGAGCTTAGAGTTGTGGATTAAATGTCTTTCATGTACTTATCGGATTGCAAAGGTAGGACTATACACACACATCAAAAGTTTTATGGTTCAAGATTTCGTATTGGTTTTCTTATAACTCTGATTTTTATTTGTGGTTTATGAAAAAAATGGTTTTGACTTGTTAGGACAATCCAACGGAGCAGGAACAACATTTTTAATCTTAATTATGCAAATATGTATAATTAAGATAGTATGTCCTTAATCATTGAAACGACGGTTAATTGGTAAAAATATCGTTTATACAATAATTATCTTAAACAAGTAGCTCAGTTAGCCGACTACTTTTTTTTGTCGTAGCAACATATTGACCATGGCTATCTGGATAGCCAAATATGAAACAATTATTCTTAAACAAGTTGCTCATCAGCCAACTACTTAAAAATTTCTTGGTCATAGAAACATATTGACCATGGCTACCAGGTTAACCAAATATACAAAAATTATTCTTAAACAAGTAGGTCGGTCAGCCGACTATTCAAAAATTTCTTGGTCATAGCAACATATTAAACATGGCTACCAAAATAGTAAATATGCAATAATTATTCTTAAAAACATAGCTCGGTCAGCCGATTACTTCAATTCTTTTGGTCATAGCAACATATTGATCATGGTACCCGAATAGCCAAGCGTGCAACAATTACCCATACAAGGTAGCTCGTTCAGCTAACTACTTAGATATTTTGGTCACAATAATATATTAACCACAACTGCTAGGTCAACCAAATACACAATATTTATATCCTAACCAATCGAATAACCATGAATTTTAGATAGAGAATATCAATAAAAATGTAAATACTATAGATTTCCGAGTATTTTGGCTCGCCAACTATTTGTCGGGTGAGATTCGTACAACAATCGAAGACATTCAACAAGCTAGATTTCTCTCCAAGAAGTTCGACTTGTAAATTACTGAGAGGATTTGTCCAGAAACCTAGAAACACATCTTAGCAAGAACATGACAATTATGCCAATTGCTTAAAAAGTCTTAGTCTCCAACAACCAGCAAGTCAACATATTCAGCAACCCACATAAACAAACAACGCAAACTCAAAAGGGGCAATTCAAGTATATGGGAGAAACAAAGAATCATCACAACGACAAAAAGATCATGGATACCAAGAGAGATGTTCAAGAAATTAGATAATACTGACAAACACCAAGATTCAACAACATATCAACAAGAATCAAAAGACAATCTAGTGACCCACAAAGGGAAACCAATATCCACAAATTATAAAGACCAACAAAACCATTGTTAAAACCATACCAATACCAACTAATGACCACCATCTCCTAAACATTTTCACCACCACCACTCGTAGATGCATCATCTCCTGTATGACTTGACACAAAAGAATTAAGCTCAACAACCGAACCAACCGGGAAGCCAAGCTCCGACAAGAAATCTCCACACAACAAGGTACAAAATGCATCTTACATTCATTGTAGACGTGTGGGGTCATAAAATGGAACTTTGGCCTTAGAAAGACCTAGGGAATGCTCTTCGTTCACCATCTCACAACCATGCCTTCTTCCCAAACTCAATGCATATTAACTCAAGTTCCCGATTCACATAACAAAAGGAAGAATCGTCGAAAACCCTATCAACCACCTTGCATATACCCTTGAATGACACCCATCTCATATCTTCCTCCAATATTTGAACCTAACTGATCAAACCAGTCATGCTTACTTAAAGGTCAGTATTCTTCAACACTAACTCCCCGATATCACTTTTAAGCTTCCGTACACCCAATTATAGAATGGCTACATTGTCAATGTAAACAACTCACTCCAACTCTAACGAAGCCACCTTACCCTGCAAGAGCAACATCTTTTCATCCAAATGAAAATTCCCATCTACCTTACTCTCCAATATCGCTTTCTCCTCCTTCAACAACCTTACTTCACCTTTCAAAGCCTCTAAATCCGACTTAGGAACCATAGGAACACTCGAGCTCGCTCCCTCTAGCTCAACAACTCTTTTTGATATATCCATAAATTTTTCCTAGAACAAGTTAACATTTCGAGATATACATGGGGAAGGAATGATAAATGGTTTAACAATATCAGCTACCATATTAAACTCATCTCGTAAATCATGATTTTCATGGTGTAACTCTGCATTTTCATCGCACTGGTTCATAATCTCACTTCCTAACGCTAGATTTTGCAACAAGATTAACTTTAAACATGTCCTAGATATTTTCTAGGTGTCTACTCCCCAAACAAATCTGAGTCCTGGGTGAGGCAAAATTCTAAAACAAACCGACATTGTGACTTTTGGATCCAAGAAACTTTGATTTTGACGATACCCCCAAACGGGCCATAAATGGTACCTTTAGGATGAGGAACGTTTGAATATCAAGGAGGAATCATAGTGTTTAAACGATCAATGTAAAAGGAAGTCATGTTCATCGCAATGATACTTGTGAACAAGTGAAAAACAATAGGATTCAGAGAATAGGATCGCTTTATAACGCCACCGGAACTGCTACTGTCTACACCAAATACAACCGTAGCAAAAGCAGCTAAGGCCACTTGTCACGGATTGTATCTAGAATTTTTCAGAGTACTCGAGAACTGGTGGAGTATGCTAGTTTGAGCTGGAATATCCTAGAGCATCCTGGAATTCTCTAGGACATCGAAGACTTATCATGATTTTTATAGAACCATGTAAACATGTAAATATCTAGATAGGTTATTCTAGAATATTCTTGTATAAAGAAATAGGTAGTAGCATCTAGAATATTCCGATGAGGAGGTGTAATGAACCTATAAATAGGGGTGTAACCATTTGTTCCATGATGATCGGAAGTTGCCTTGTATTCTCTTGAACACGTATAATAGAATCTCTCTTTCATTTGTAGTAATTCCCAATCCTTGTGTCATGCTTTCCAAGTCGTTAGTACATCGTTGAGGAAGAGTAGTAAGCCTGACTTAGTAGAAGAAACACTAAGTGGCACACGGTGATCGAGTAGTCCCGTGACATGTGGTATCAGAGCCCAGAGTTCTAGCAAGCAAGATATTGTAGCTATGGAAGGAGGAAGTAGTGAAGTAGCCAATGTGCCCCCAGTCGTCGAAGAGAAAGGAATGAAGTCCAAGAAGAGAGACCAGTTGATAGACACCCTGGAAAGCTTCGAAAAAAAGCTTACAAGAGTATAAATTAACGTCGATGAGATCCTTGAATGGAAGGAAATCGTTGAGCAGTCCATTGCTGATATTAACAACACGGGTGATGGAATGAAGGAGTCCATCAAGATCATCAAGGAAGAAGTCCTTGGATTGATCAACACCTTGCGAAAAGAGTTTCACGAGAAGATAGGTACTTTGGAAGCTGAAGTAAATTTATGCAAGGCGGCTATTGCTGGAGGAGCTATTGTTAAAGCCACACCACACACTGAAGCACCCAAACCGCTGAAGTATGGAGGTAAGTGTGATCCTAAACAAATCCACGAGTTTTTATGGTCCCTCGAATGCTATTTCAATGCTATCGAAGTAAAGGATGACAAGTCTAAGACAGACACGGCCGTCCTTTACTTATGTGAAAATGTCACTCTATGGATGAGGTGGAAGCATGGGGACATTAAGAAAGGGCTTTACGTTATAGATACATGGGATGAGTTTAAGAAGTAACTCAAAAAGAAATTTTTTCCTCACAATGCTGAAGATGTAGCCATGAAGAAACTACAAGGGCTCAAGCATCTCGGGTCAATTAAAGACTATGTGGCAGAATTCACCGCTTTCATGCTCGAACTACCCGACCTACAGGAAAAGGATAAGTTGTTTTACTTCCAAGACGGACTACAATCTTGGGCTTACAATGAGCTCAAGAGGAGGAACATCCAAGATGTCGACGAAGCAATAGATGTGGCAAAAGACATTATGGACTTCCAAAGAGATGCTCCAGCCAGAAGGACGAGTGGGGGAGATAAACCCACACCACGACCACCACAAAGGTACGATAGTCCTGTCACCAAACCCTCAACTTTCAAAGGAAATGGGGTTGAAATAGGACCTCGAAAGGAGGTGAAGTGTTATCTATGTGACGGACGCCATCTATTCAAGGACTGTCCAAAGAAGAAAAGCTTCAATGCCATGGTATTTGAAGATGAAAGTGAAGAAGCCCAGTTAAGCTCAATGCAACTCCTCAACTCTGTAGCTAAAGAAGAAACTGAGAAGGAAAAGGGAAATATAATAAAGGGACATGGTCTAATGTTCATAAATGCCAAGCTGAACGAAGAACATGTTAAGACCCTGATTGACACATGTGCGTCTCATAACTTCCTATCCGCAAGCGAGGCCAAGAAGATGAATATTCAATACACGAAAGAGATAGGCTGGTTGAAAGCAGTAAACTCTCTATCCGAACCTATCCTTGGAGTTTCTCATGGAATTCCGGACGAGATTGGAGAATGGAAAGGCACGATCGATTTAACAATAGTGCCCATTGATGATTATCGACTAGTGCTACGAATGGATGGAATTCCTAGACGAGGTACGCCCTTTCTCGTTCGAAGAACAAACAATGCATATAACTAAGGCTTCGACAACACATATTATACCAGTAGAAAGGAACAAGACAGAGTCTCGAACCCTATTAGCCATGCAACTTAATAAGGGACTCCGAAAAGGTGAAATGACTTTCTTAGCGACACTCAAAGAGAACGACCAGACGTCCCAAATAGAAGTAGCCATAAAGATAAAAAAAAAATGTACTTGCAGAATTCAAAGATGTGATGCCGCCAGAGTTGTCGAAGAAGCTACATCCTCGGCGAGAGGTAGATCATGAGATAGAATTGGAAGTGGGAGCAAGACCACCAGCCATGGGGCCTTATCGAATGGATCCTCCTGAGTGGGAAGAACATAGGAAACAATTGAAAGAGCTTCTAGAGGTCGGATTCATAAGGCCTTCAAAGGTCCCATTTAGAGCACCGGTGTTGTTCTAAAAGAAGCATGACGGTAGCTTGAGAATGTACATCGACTATAGAACATTATACAAAGTAATGGTGAAAAACAAATACCCCATTCATATAGTAGTAGATCTTTTTCGACCGAATAGTAAAGGCATGATGGTTCTTGAATCTAGACCTGAGATCCGGATATTGGAAAGTGCGTATTGCAGCCAGCGATGAACCAAAGACGACATGCATAACCATGTATGGATTGTTCGAGTTCTTAGTCATGCCCTTTGGATTAACCAACGCACCTGCCACATTTTGCACCTTAATGAATAAGATCTTCCATCCTTTCTTGGATAAATTCAATGTGGTGTATTTGGACGACATTGTGGTGTACTCTAAGTTGTTGGAAGTGCACATTGATCATTTACACCCAATCTTCCAAGTACTCAAGGAAAACCAACTATATGTTAAGATGGAGAAGTACACCTTTGCCCAACCTAAAGTATCATTTATTGGGCATAGGATTGTTAACGGAAAGATCCATATGGATGAAAGCAAAGTACGAGCCATCGTTGAGTGGGAGCCACCTAAGAATGTATCCGAGTTACGATCATTCTTGGGCCTAATAAACTAATATCGCAGATTCGTCTCAAGGTACTCGGCTAGAGCTACACCACTAACCGGCCTTCTCAAAAAGAAAGTATTTTGGGAATGGACCGAGAAATGTCAAAGAGAATTTGATGACTTAAAGAATGCAGTCACGAAAGAACCTATCTTGAAGCTTCCAGATTACTCCAAACCCTTCTTAGTACAAACGAATGCATTAGACTTCACGATAGGAGGAGTCTTGATTCAAGAAGAACATCTGGTGGCCTACGAAAGTCAAAAATTAAATGAGACAGAACAAAGGTATCCTATACAAGATAAGGAATTGACAACAATCATCCATTGTCTTCGGGTATGGAGGCATTATTTTCTTCGAATCCGGTTCATAATTCAAACTGATAATATGGCCACCTGTTACTTTCAAAATCATAAGAAACTCAGTCCCAAACAAGCACGTTGGTAGGATTTTCTAGCCGAGTTTGATTATAACATGGAGTACAAACGAAAAAGCCAATGTTGTTGCCAACGCTTTAAGTCGCAAGGCAGAACTAGCAGCCCTTACCTTGGTGATGTGTAACCTTGTTGATCGAATGAAAGAAGGGTTGAGCCATCACCCACTAGCCAAGAACTTGATGGAGATGGTTAGAGAGGGCAAGACAAGAAAAGTTTGTGTCAAAGAAGGACTCCTACTTATAGTTGGCAACCACATGTATGTTCAGAAATGGGACAACTTAAGGTGTGAAGTCCTGAAGGAATGTCATGACTCTAAGTGGGATGGACATACAGGCACCCATCGTACAAGGCCACTTATAGAATGATCATATTATTAGCCAAGTATGCGAAGCAATGTGGATGCATATGTGAATACTTGTCTTATATGCCAACAAGACAAGGTAAAACAAGCAAAGCCGGCAGGTCTATTAGAACCACTACCGATTGCCGAACGACCATGGGAGGGCATATTGATGGACTTCATCTCAGCATTACCAACGTCTGAAGGATGTGGCTCCATAATGGTAGTTGTAGATCAGTTTTCTAAATATGGAACATTTATTCCAGCATCACGAGATTGCACGGCTGAAGAAGCCGGACGACTATTTTTAAAGAATGTGAACTCCCACAGAACATTATAAGTGACAGAGATCCTTGCTTTGCTGGAAAGTTTTGGAGAGAGTTATTTAAACTCATAGGATTAGATCTCTACTTCTCGACTAGTTTTCACCCTCAGAGCGATGGCCAGACTGAGAAGGTGAATCACTTGCTCAAGATTTACCTAAGGTACTTTGTGAGTGCGAGCCAGCGATATTGGGCCAAGTTGATAGATGTAGCCCAATTTTCTTATAACTTACAACTAAGCGAGGCTACTAGAAGGAGTCCTTTTGAACTCGCTACAGGTCAACAACCGTTGACACCAAACGAACTAACTAAAAACTACAAAGGATCAAGCCCTCCTGTATATAAGTTTGCAAAAGGGCGGAATGAAGAACTTGACATAGTAAAGTCTTACTTGAATAAGGCAACCAAACGAATGAAGAAATGGGCGGATGAAAAAGGCAGGCAAGAGAGTTCATTGTAGGGGGACGAAGTAATGATAAAGCTTCCCCAAAGAATGTTCAATTCAACCCGATAAGTACATATAGGCTTGATTCGAAGATACAAGGGGCCTTAGAAGATTGTTAAAAAGGTCGGGACATAGTCATACAAACTCGAGTTACCTTCCAACTTGAAGATCCACCCCATATTCCACGTAAGTCTCCTAAAACAATACAATAGAGACAAGGAAGACCCATCTAGAAGTGAATCACATCATGCCCGAGTCGCCAATGTCGTCTTATATGATAAGGAGATGGAGGAAATCTTAGCGGAAAGAGTGGTTCGCAAATGAGGAATGCCCAACTGGACAGAGTATTACGTGCGATGGAAAGGATCCCCCAAGAGCGAATCTAACTAGGAGCAAGAACAAGATTTATGGCAGTTCCGAGACAAGATAGACGCTTACCGAACTAAAACTTGACGAGGACGTCAAGGAATTTGGTAGGGGAAGGTGTCACGGATTGTAACTAGAATTTTCTAGAGTACTCGAGAAGCTGGTGGAGTATGCTAGTTTGATCCGGAATATCCTAGAGCGTCCTAGAATTCTCTAGGACATTGAAGACTTATCTTGATGTTTATAGAACCATGTAAACATGTAAATATCTAAATAGGTTATTCTAGAAGAGTCTTGTATAAAGAAATAGGTAGTATCATCTAGAAAATTTCGATGAGGAGTTGTAATGACCCTATAAATAAGGGTGTAGCCATTTGTTACAAGATCATCGGAAGTTGCATTGTATTCTCTTGAACTCGTATATTAGAAGCTCTCTTTCATTTGTAGTAATTCTCAATCCTTGTCTCTCGCTTTCCAAGTCGTTAGTACATCGTTGAGGAAGCGTACTAAGCCTGACTTAGTAGAAGAAACACTAAGTGGCACACGGTGATCGAGTAGTCCCGTGACACACTACTCCCCTAGCACTTTTCTAAGGAATCAAACCAATATCATTAACATCTTCATCACCAACAACTATCTTGAAAGTACCACCACTTGGGGGCTCACTATTACAGCCTATATTAGAATCATATGAATCACAAATGTGAATAGAATAATGAGACTCTTCACCATCTTAATCATCATTATTCTCATTGTTACCTTCTTCCGCGTCACCACTCATGTTATTGTCCATGATAGGCAAATAAAAATCATCAAAAGAAATATCCTTGTCATAAATCTTGCCCTCAACAAATCCTTACAAGAGAAAAGGGACTCAACCACCATCTACACAACAATGCAAGCACGAAATATTCAAGTGATTGGCTAAAAATGAAACCCCAAGCACAAATAGTCAAGAAAAAAGGAAATAAGTAAAGGGAAAACTTAGTCCTTGAACATACAAAGCAAAAACAACCCCCATACGAATCCATTGTGGACTTATTCCCACTTGCCCGAATATTGCTTCAGGAAATTTTTTCATCGACACACCCAACCTAGAGATTTTGCATGTATCTTTCCCAAGATCGGGTGTCTTGTCAAGTTTTTCATCTTCAATAGTGCCACGGGAAAGAAAAACGTTTAGATAAGCAAAATGTGAAGCACCTAGCCAGATAAACTTTTTCTTCAATCATTTAACGAATACTAAGAGACTGTTTATAAAGCTTTTCCCCCAAGAACGCAAATAGAACCAAGCACCATTACTACATATGTGAAAGAAGTATTGAAACAATTAAACCGTTGGTACAACGAGAGAGGCACGACACAATACCTCAAAACAAATTATTTTGGATATGGAATTCAACTTCAGTTGGCATCTATGAATCTTATAAGCCTTGATATCTTATCTAAAGAATGATGAATGAGGAACCCTCAAACCTACTTCAAAATAATAAAAATAAAACCCTATCTTACCTAGAGGTAGATGGTCAATAGTGGCACCCGTACTGAGAATCGTAGCACCGTCTTCTTAAAAAAGGTGATACTTTTGAGAAATTTGAAGTAGTCGATCATGAGAAACTGTAGAGTGCAAAGTAGGCATGGAAAATTGAGACATTTTCTTAGATTAAACAACGTTACAATGGGACACAGAAGCAATTAAGAGAAGATATAAAGAAAAAACTGATGGGATGGATATTGACAAGGGAAAAAACGCAGTACATATTCCTGACACATCAACTGCTGCAACGGTTGCACGAGTGCAAATGTGTGTATAACCTACGATGTACGATTCCTTTTATGGATTAACTGAAGGCTATTTAAAGGCCAACTATTAAAACTTGGTGAGTACCAACCTTTAACAATTGGGATGGAGGGATTAAAGGTGTATGAGGATAACCCATACATAAAGAATTATACGGTGGCACTAAGGAAGGCTCAACCAAGCTGTAATCCCATGACTAACCACGACGGTTTCCTTTAGAAGGATATAACAACTACACAATCGACAAGGTAATATCTTATATCAATATATTATTCAAGTAAGTACCCATGCCATATTTCGCGAAACATGAATGTAAAGTCGTGATTTTTACCCTAATTGTTTTTTTTTTAATTTTTAAACACTTTTTAACATAATATGTTAGCGAAAGACTTGGTTATTTAAAATTCATGTTTTAAAGAAACCACATATTACCATCTTTCAAAAACAACCGAATTAAATTTGTTTAAGTTTATAAAAACCATTATTGAACAAAAATTAACAAAAAAACATGTCCAAGTGGTATCGGCTAAATATAAACATACTACCCAAAGATAAATGTCCCCAACCTCACCAATCCAAGCTCCTAAGCTACATGTATCGAGTCAATGGCACAAACTACAAGAAACAAGTGTCAACCCCTATACATTTCCCAAACGGGTCAACAATTCAGTTTATGACATAAAAACATTAGACAACAATAATCCTTACTCACATATACAATACATATAACAACAAATTCATCACATACCACCAAAGCATAACATATCAACAATAGCATAACTGTAACACTTGGAATCCTGGTATGTTAAAAATTATCGAATTTTCATATTAAAAATTATCGAATTTGCATATTAAAAATTATGTTCGAACAATTGAACTCATAATAATGTTGATTGATGACATTACTATTTTGTCTTTAGTTTATCAGATCAACATAATGTCCCTCCATGTTCACATTTCAATATCATGTTCTTCACAAAGAAAGAGATACTTGTCAACAATGAATTATACCTATCAACTCTAAACTTTGTAATGCTCATATAAAAATCCTTAAAGTTGAGAATAAATTCAATCAATTTGGAAAGTTGGTTAATGAACCAATTTCAATTTTCTATTCTGGGAATCAAGGCTACAAACCATTCATCATGTTTTATTAACCAATTTCAAGGTTATAACCCATTAAAATAAAATCATAATGGTTCAAGCAATAAAACAAAAAAATGGAAATATATAGCTTACCGGTGTTGGAGGAGGAAGACGATGCAAGAAATGACGCGACGAGGGTGCGGACGATGACACTTCAGGGGGCGGTGATGAAGGTGGTGTCACGGGAGAAAGTATGGAGAAAGGTGTGTGAAGCATTTGTGGGTAAAGAGAAGAAGGGGAAATAAGGGAGAAGGGGTTTAGTTCTCGGTCAAGGATGTTATTTTGAAGGATCAAGACACACTATATGGACTGAGTAAGAGACAGTAATCGATGTTATCAAAAATGATGATTGGACAAGGTCAGATAAAAACTTCTAACTGGACCCAATAAAGCTCAAATCTAACAGACCCTTAGTTTTTAGATATAATTAGGATTTTATATGCCTTGTGTTGTGGTGGCAGTAATAAATTTAAAAAGATGAATTCTTTTAGTAGCAATAGAAACTTAGGAGGACTTAAGTTGTGAAACCACAAAATTCAGGAACCAAAGTCATGCATAGAAACTTCGGATGACTTAAGATTCCAAAGCATAAAAGTCAAGGAAGGACCAAAGTCACGCTAAACAAAATGTTTTAAAATAAGCATAAAAACGTAAAAAAAAATAATAATAATGATGAAATGTAGACAGACCCGAATTTATACCGACACATACATAAAAAAAAGCAAGTTTTTTTTTAAAAAAAATGACAAACAAAAATTTTAAATTTATGTCAAAATGTTGACCACCTCGAATTTATACTGACACATATAAAAATAAACACGTAATAAATTAGTTTTTTTAACTTAAAGAATTTTACAAAATTCAAAGTCGATGGGTCAATGTGACATTTTACAAAGTCAATGGGTGATATCTATAAGTGAATCAAACTATGTATACTACAGGGGGAGAAATACGAACGTTTAGAAAATAGTGGGATGAAATTGACATTTTGGAACGTTCAAAGTTGAAAGGGGTTAAAACAACATTTAAAAAAATTGAGGGGTGAAAATGGAGACGATTATATTTAGAAAATTCAAAGTTGAGGGTAAAAATGACATTTTACAAAATATAGGGGTGAAAAATATCATTTTACATACTAGAAGGGTTAAACAAAACTGGTGAAAATCTTCATCGACTTTGGTTTTTAGAATAAACTAGTAATTGAGTCCATGCTTTGTTGCGAGTTTTTATGTGTTTTTGTTGCGCGTTAGAAAACGTATAGGAGGGAAAATCATATATATATATATATATATATATATATATATATATATATACACACACACACATACACACACACTACTGGGACAGGGGATAAACATGAAAGTTTAGAAAAATAAAAGGATGAAAGTGATATTTTACAAAGTTGAAGGTGGAGGGGTGAATGTGATATTTTAAAGAGTAAATTACACTAATGGTCCTTATGGTTTGGGGTAATTTGCGCGTTTGGTCCCTAACTTATTTTTTTAACTCGGAAGGTCCCTACTGTTTGTTTTTGTCATGCGCTTGGTCCCTACTATTTGTTTTTGTTACGCGCTTGGTCCCTATCTTACCTAAAAAGACTATTATTTAAATAGAGAAAAATGATGGGGTGTGTAAGGTAAGGTGAGGGGGATGGGGTTGAGGGCGTATTTATTTAAATAAATTAAAAAATCAAGGGCAAAATAGTCTTTTTAGGTAAGACAGGACCAAGCGCATAACAAAAACAAACAATAAGGACCTTCCAAGTTAAAAAAATAAGTTAGGGACCAAACGCGTAAATTATCATAAACCATAGGGACAGTTCGTGTAATTTACTCTATTTTAAAAAGTAAAAGGATGAAATATATCATTTTAAGAAAAAATAGAGGGGTTGCAAGTGACAAATTATACAAAGTTGAGGGATAAAAGATGAAGGGGGTAAAAGTGAAATTTTACAAAGTTAAAGGTGGATGGGTAAAAGTGATATTTTTAAAAGTATAAGGATGAAAAATAGTATTTTACAAAATAGAGAGGTATCAAGTGATGGATTATACAAAGTTGAGGGACTAAAGTTACAATTTACGCATTCTTATATATATATATATATATATATATATATATATATATATATATATATATATATTAAAGGAGGACACTTCTTAGGAATAGTGCCTAACCAGGGTATTGTTCCTTAGGTTTAATCCTCAACCATGGTAACCGCCCCCACCTCAACCCACCGCCTCATCTCGATTCTTCCAGATTATCCTTCTCTCACCTCGCTCTCTGCAGTCTCTAGGAACCCTAAATTCATCTCTACCGGAACCCGCGTCCGCCACCTCTTCCTTCTACTGCTTCTTTTGTCCATATAGGGTTTGAATCTTACATCCGTATGTGATGGAGGTGGTCACGGCGGTGACAACCATCCATCTCTTCCTTCTACTGCTTCCATTGTCCATATAATATTGTAGCTGGCCATCTATCGAGCAACTACAGCAGTCGCCACATTTTTCGATGGTGGTGCGGCAGGGCCTGCCTGGTGGCCTTCATCACAGATCGAAATTGTATCAGCCTATGCAAAAGACACCAAAAGCAACATGAGAGGGCAAATTTTGGCAAAAGTGGTGATCTTTGACGTCTTTAGCGGTTGTCCTTACAACGATCTGCCCAAGCTGTGAAAATTCGTCGAGTAAGATGTCGAAGAAGGCATCAGCGGTGCTGCTATTGCTGACGACGGGGGTAGTGGATTGCAGCGGCGATGGTGCTGCGTGTGACATCCCCATTTTTCACGGCCAGAAAATACCGATTTGTTTATGCTTGTTTTTAAAATCAGAGTACTCTTTTAAAGAAAACAGTTGCGGAATTTGTTCCCAAAACAAAATATGATAATAACTTATCAAAACATTTCTCAATGAGAATGTATTTTCATTTAATAATAAAACCTCGGGATGTCATGTTCCGATACAGACATATAAGCATAAACAGAACTTACATTTAATTACACAATTGATTTATATCTCCTTTAAATCTCTCTGTGAAATATGTCTTCGTATTAATACCTGTGATACAAAGAAAACTGAGTGGGTCAGGCTTGGGAGCCTAGTGAGCATATAGGGTTTTCATCCCACAATGTTATATCATATATTTATAAATATAGAACATTCAAACTTGCACAATTTCACCATATAAAGGCAACTCTTAACCCACCCCATCGATCCTCACAATGACACGATCTAAACTCTCGCATCTAATATTTTTCCTCTTTACCTGATCCCTACTCATGGATCTAAAACTATCCTCTTCACCTGATCCATACTCATGGATCTAAAACTACCTGATCCATACTCACGGATCTAAAACTACCTGATCCATACTCACGGATCTAAAACTAACCTCCTGATCTGATCCATACTCCCGGATCAATAATTGTACCCAATCCATACTCCCGGAATAAGGACAATTAACTATACCCTAATCCTGATCTGATCCATACTCCCGGATCAATAACTGTACCCAATCCATACTCCCGGACTAGGGACAATTAACTATACCTTAATCCTGATCTGATCCATACTACCAAATCAATAACTGTGCCCAATCCATACTCCCGGACTAGGGACAATTAACTTAGTCTTAATCCATACTCCTGGACTAATAGCAGGTTTTATCTCTTTACCTGATCCATAATCCCGGATCTAAAATTAACCTCTTGGTCTAATCCATACTGGCTGAATAACTAGATCAACAACAACAACATCGGGGCCTCTCATCTGTTTATCACACATCAACTATCTACCCATGTTCTACCCAACATATTAGTAGATAAAATATATATTTTTATACATAGTTTAAAACCTGTATAACATTCTCATTCAATACCTATTCCACATAACAGATGAGGCACACCCACATAACACGTATTTCATAGAGAATAAATCAGATCTATGAGATAGAAGAAAGTGAATATACATTCACACACATAACAACAAAACTATACACATAACACGTATTTCGTATAAAATACTTCATAATTATGCGTTAGAAGAAAGTAACCACACACTCACTTGATTAGAAGATGATCGGACAACACTACGACTCGCAGAAGTAGTATTCTCCGGTAGATCTGGAAGATCTCTACAAAAATCGAACTTCTCGCGGGCAGAGCTTCGGCTCGGGAATCGCACTTCTCGGGATCTCGGGAGCGTAAAACCTCCTGCTTAACTTGGATATGAGATCCGGGGTGTCGGGATGGCTTCGGGGGTTTACACGCAGAGCTTCGGCACAAAAACGAGGAGAAATGAGCAAATAAGCCCGGAACCCTCGCATCCTATTTATAGGAGGCTGAAGCCTCGCAGTACGCGGGGCGTAGTCCTCCGGAATCGTCACTGCATGCGTCATCCGAAGAACTCGAGTGCGAAGGTCGTCATGCTTCGCTGTACGCGGGGCGTACTTCGGATGAGTCCGATGACTCGTCTTCGGATAATACCGGGATTTAATAATTAAATTTAATTATTAATTCATTAATAAACTTCGAAAATTCATATCTTCTTCATGCGAACTGCGTTTTCGACGTTCTTTATATCCACGTGTAGGTGAGACTACGCTCTACGACTTTCGTTTAGACTCCATCGGCTAATTTTGAATTTTATTTTTATTAATTATTTTTAATAGGTCAGGACAAAAAATTTCGTTATAAATTGATAACTTCTTCGTCTGACGTCCGTTCTCGCCTAACTTTTTATCGCTTCGATACCAACAACGAGATCTTTGATTCTCGTTTAGATTGCTAAGGCTAAATATCGCTCTAACGTAAATTCACTTTTTACGTCGCGCTGTGTCGTGCCGGTTTTGTCGCGAAACTTCGACAGGTCATAACTTCTTCGTTATAACTCGGATTTTGGCGTTCTTTATATGTACTGAAACCTTGTAACATATACTACAACTTAGTTAGGATTATTCATCCTAAATAATCTTCTATCAAAAAGTCATTTTTGACACTTATTGTCTCTAAATTGACTAGCCCTGATCTACGGGCGTTACACTGCGCCTTTGCAATTACCAGTCGTAAACCTTCTTAGTTTCTTCCATATATGAATTTTGAAGGTGAACACAACTCCTCAGTCTCGAACATGGCGAAACGAGCCCTACCCCCATTTTTCTTCCTCCGATGAAGTCTGAAATGACAAACATGCTTCAAGCTCTGAAGCGTTCATCGAACTCGATGAAGGGTGAGCATCAACATTGCAATTGATGTTGTAAGTTGGAGCAAAAGATCATTTACTGTTTCTAAATTGCAAACACACTAATACATCCTTTCTGTAATTGATGTTCTAAGTTTCCACATTAGATGATGATTTACCGTTTTTAAATTGTTTTTGGGTACTCGACAGGTTGCCAATGTATTTGTGGTACCATTTATCGACACCTATGTACAAAGAAAAGCCGATTGAATGCAACTTGTATTAATTTGTAACCTAAATTTGATTTATGTTATAACTACTAATTACTTATCCCATTTATAGTGGCACCAACCACATCTCTTGGTTATCTGTATTACTTCCTAGCACTTGTATATATAGGAAACATACATTCCATTGATTGGCCTTTTTTTAGTTGTTGAGCTTCCATTGATGCACATATCTGTCTTATGTTCTCAACAAGTGAGTGGGTAACAGCTAAATTATCGAAGAAAATCGATAGATATATGTTTTACATGTTGTAACGCCCGCAGATCCGGGCTAGTCAATTTAGAGGCAATAAGTGTCGAAAATGACTTTTCGGCAAAAGATTATTAATAATAAATAATCTCAACCAAGTTGTCATATATGTTACAAGGTTTCCGTACATATAAAGAGCGTCGAAATCCGAGTTATAACGAAGAAGTTATGACCCGTCGAAGTTTCGCGACGGAACCGACACGGCACCGGGAAGCGTAAATAGTGAATTTACGATAGAGCGAGTTTTAGCCTTAGCAACTTAAACGAAAATATTAGAATACGTTAAACCAAGAGCGTCCATAAAAATAACGCCCAAATTTGACTTCGTATCAGGAAGTTATGATTTTTCGAAGATTCCGGCCTGTTAAAAATATAACTTTTAAAATAAAGTCAAAATCAGCCGACGAATTCTCAACAAAAGTTGTAGAGTACGTTCCCGCCTTCGCGTGGATATAAAGAATGTCGAAAACGGAACTCGTACGCGAAAGTTACGAATTTTTAAAGATTTCACTCGAAATTGCGAAGCCTGAAGAGAAGTCGATGACGTGGAAGCGCCACAGCCGTCCATCGCCGATCAGCCTCGCTTCGGAATAGCGCCACGTCGCTTCGCCTTACGCCCCGCGTCCGAGGACGGGTACGCCCAGCGTACCTCGGTTCTTATCCATCCGAGTCCGAAGTGCGAGACAGCTGGAGCCACCTGTGACCCTTATCCGATCTACGCCCCGCGTAGCCAAGGATTCCGCCCAGCGTAGTCCGAGGCCTCGCAGGCTATATAAGGGGGGCGAAGGTTTCTGGATTTTTCACTCATTTCTTCATTCCTTCTCTCTCTACTTTCTCTCACTACCCATTTTAACCCCTAAACCCTAGGAAAAATCCCTAGCACCTAAAGGAAGCCCCGAGGCTCCCGGAGTCCCGAGAAAAAGGGTCTTTCGGTTTCGAAACGCTGCTCCGAGCAAAGCCCGGTTTTCTTTAAAATCCGTTGTAAGTGAGCTACGCTTACGCAATTTTTAATATAGCTTTCAAATAATTATAGTAATGTTATTAGGTCATTCAAATAATTATTTGGGCTATTATTATGAGTTATATTGAGTGTTATTTAACACTTATATAATAGTAATAATAGTCAGATTATTAATTTGTCGCGGTTATCGTTAGACTAAACCCTAGTGGTATTGGTACTAGGTTTTATCGAAGGAAAATTGTTTTGAGAGTATCGAAGCGATGTCCGAGTGCTGAGTCATCACCTTTCAAGTGAGTGCATAGTTACTTTCAGCTTACACATAGATATGAAGTATTTTATATAAACAACGTGCTATGTGCGTTTATTGTCTGAATACTTGCTGTCTGTGCTGGGTGAAAGATTTTCATACATGTTTTAAATTATTTAAACTGTATACGTATTTTATATCTACAAAATGTGTTGGGTAAAACATGGGTAGATGAAATAGTTTCTGTGTGACAAAAATAAAATGATGAAGAGGTGATATAGACCATGAGGTAAGGGTGAGAGGTGAACCATGAGAGAATCCTTTTACCCAAGTGATGGCCCCGTCATCCAGCACAGTATGGATGACAACCATGGACTATTCTAGACAGTCCAGTGGACACTACCAGACTCGCAACCTGTAGGTGTTTTGAACTGTGTATTCACCAGGTGTACTCTAAAAACCCATCAACATGTATTGCGAGTGGATTCTCGAAAACGATATTGTCGATAAACGAGATAAAACTCATTGACCTGTATTGCGAGAGGAGTCTCGGAAACGATACTGTCAATAAACGAGAGAAACCTTGGTAACTATGGATTTAGTGCATGTTCAGTACACCTTGGCAACGATGGATTTCGTGCCTATTCCTTAGGATAACCCTTAGGAATAAATAAACGAGGAATAGTTGAATTCCTAGGGTAGAATAAAGAATATAATGGAGATGGGTAATTGGGTTGATTGTTTAAATGCTTAAACATAATAATTATATTATTGTGGATTGAAAACCCTATGTACTCACCAGGTTTCCCAAACTAACCCACTAAGTTTATTTATATCACAGGTGTTGATATGAAGTCACATTACACTGAGAGATTAAGGAGATATAAATCACTAGTGATAATGAATGTAAGTTCTGTTTATGCTTATGTTTCTGTATTGACAATGACATCCCAAATGTTTTAAAATGAATAAAAATACTTTTCTTCGGAAATGCTTTGATAACGTATTTATCATGTTTTACTGGGAACAAATTCCACAACCTTTTTATTAAAAGAGACACTCTGATTTTTATAAAGCATAAACAAAATCGGTCTTTTCTGGCCGTGAAAATGGGGATGTCACAGTTGGTATCAGAGCATTAGTTTAAGAGAACTAGGAATATGGATTTATTTCCATACTTAAACTTAGAATGCTAAGCAATGATTGTGAGGAGTGTGTCTAATAGATTTAGGTAATACACCTGAGTAGACACAAGCACTAGTTTATTTTAAGAATGATGCCTAACGTGCTTTTATGTGCTAAATGATTTATGATATGCATTATATGATCAGATCTATGGTCTATTTCCGACCGGATCTGGAAACTTTATGTGTTCAGGTTTCTAAACGTTTAATTACGATATTAGAACTGACATGTAACTTTTCGGAGTAATAGGGAGATTTATACGTCTATCGTAAATAAAACTTTCCTATCTTAAATTCTCGCCTCGGTACACCGAACATCTGATTTGGTGCATAAATCAACATGGTGAGCACTAGAAGCGGATTTGGAAGCGATAACCCGCAGCCCGAGCCACCAGTAATTGAGCATGTGCCAGAGTTAGCAGCTGTACCTGGGGCAATCACGATGGTCGGAGTACAAGCAATGGTGCAGATAATGTTGGATCAACAGATGGAAGAAACAAGGGGTTTACTTCAACAAAGTAAGGACGAACATACTGTGCCAGTACGCCAGACACCCACTCTTGAGGCGACCATCTGGGTTGCTAAGTCTGTCAATGAAGTGATTAACGGTAGTATCGCCAACAAGGTTGATGTTGGCAAGAAGAGGAAATTTGAGGGGTCTTCAAGGTCCGACAAGAACAACGTGTTCTCAAACTCTGGAGGAGTAGGTGAAGCAAAATGGTGTGACAAGTATGGAAGAAAACACAACGGTAGATGCCCTAAGGAAGTAACCTACTTCAAATGCGGGAAGACTGGTCACTATGCCCACGAATGCCCAACCGAGGAAGAAGGTTGCTTTAAGTGTAGTAAAGAGGGACACTTCAAGCAAGAATGTCCGATGAGAGCTACAAAGCCAACTGTACCGCTGAAGCACCATGGGAGGTACTATGAAAAACTAACTTGTTTCAAGTGTGGAAAGCATGGGCATTACGCCGATGAGTGTACATTCAACACTAGGGTGTGTTACGAATGTAATGAGGAAGGGCACCTCAAGCAAGACTGCCCAAAAAGGAAAGGAGTTACAAAGCCAAAGGCACCACTAAAGCACTATTGGAGATGCTACAAAGAAGTGACTTGTTTTAAGTGTGGGAAGAATGGACATTATGCCAATGTTTGTACATCCAGCAAGAGGTTTTGTTACGGATGCAGGGACAAGGGGCATATATCAAAGGATTTCCCGAAGAAAAGTGAAGTATCAAGAGCAGATGCACCTCCAAAGCCAAGAAGCATCCCTAACAAAGCAGCTGACAACGCAATGAAGATTGAGGATTGACATATGAAGATCGAGTTATAAAGTAGCCATAGCATCGTATGATGTAGCCTATTAGAGGCATAGTCTATGGTGAACTTGAACATCTACGTAATAGTTTCACGAAATAATATAAAACCTTCGTTTTGTTATCTGATATGTTGAATGATTATGTGATTTGCTGAATGGTGACTTGGGAAACTGCGGGACAATACTTGGGAAGAGTATGAGTAGGTATGAATAGTAGTAGAGGCCTATACTACCGGAAGCACAAGACTCACGCTTGGATCAGGGAAAGTCACAAGGTTACCAAGAAGCTAGTAATTGATACCTTTTTATTCAAATATGTCGTTACCATCGTTTCGGTAATGACTAAGAAGATTGTTGTTATTCTGACCCTAGTGGTCATATCGAATTAAGTTCGACTACGATGAGTATGTTACGTGGTTCAGAGAACCAATTTCGATGTAGAACCTGACTTAAGCCGGAAGAATTAATTAAAACGATCAGTAGAGGTATCATGATGGTTGCTTGTAGCTAGAAATGCTACCTTTTAAGATGAGATTAGAGCATGAAGGAAAGTATAGTCTGTTCTGGAAGACTCTAAGAGACCTAAGTCTAAGCATTGAAACATACGATGATAGGTCATTAGAATATGACACATCATTCCATTGTAGCAATAAAAGAACTTATCTTATGTTCGAATCCAGTGAGGATCGAGATTGTGAATTGAAGGACATAGGGGAGGCTAATAAAAGAACTTATCTTATAGTATGTTCTTGAAGGTCATAATTTGGAGTCTAACGTGAGATAGGGAGTATGTTCAAGATCGAGCACCGCCTGTAGTCAGGAAGTCCAAGAGTTAGAAACTCATTCGAAGAAACGAGGAAGTTACGATTATTACCTAGGATGAAGAGATAATGTATGGAGTCATTATACTGTCCTATTTCGTTGATGATTCCGGGACGTAATCATCCTAAGGGGGACATAATTGTAATGCCCACAGATCCGGGCTAGTCAATTTAGATGCAATAATTGTCGAAAATGACTTTTCAGAAAAAGATTATTAAGAATAAATAATGTAAACCAAGTTGTAGTATATGTTACAAAGTTTCCGTACATATAAAGAGCGTCGAAATCCGAGTAATAACGAAGAAGTTATGTCGAAGTTTCGCGACGGAACCAGCACGACACCGGGAAGCGTAAATAGTGAATTTACGATAGATCGAGTTTTAGTCTTAGCAACTTAAACGAAAATCTTAGAATACGTTAAACCGAGAGCGTCCATAAAAATAACGCCCAAATTTGACTTCGTATAAGGAAGTTATGATTTTTCGAAGATTCAGCTTAGTAGTGTACAGCCCGAAATTCGAATATTAGATCGAGCGGTTTTTGGCCGACACAACCTAAATGAGAATCGAAGATCTCGTTAATAGTAGCGTAATGATAAAAAGATAGACGGAAACGGACATCGGATGAAGAAGTTATGAATTTTTAACGGACCAATCGTGTTCCGGCCTGTTAAAAATATAACTTTTAAAATAAATTCAAAATCAGCCAACGAATTCTAAACGAAAGTTGTAGAGTACGTTCCCACCTTCACGTGGATATAAAGAATGTCAAAAACGGAGCTCATACGCGAAAGTTACGAATTTTTAAAGATTTCACTCGAAATTGTGAAGCCTGATGAGAAGTCGATGACGTGGAAGCGCCACAGCCGTCCATCGCCGATCAGCCTCGCTTCGGAATTGCGCCACGTCGCTTCGCCCTACGCCCCGTGTCTGAGGCCGGGTACGCCCAGCGTACCTCGGTTCTTATCCATCCGAGTCCGAAGTGCGTGACAGCTAGAGCCACCTGTGACCTTTATCCGATCTACACCCCCGCATAGCCAAGGATTACGCCCAGCGTAGTCCGAGGCCTCGCAGGCTATATAAGGGGGGCTAGGGTTTCCAAATTTTTCACTAATTTCTTCATTCCTTTCTCTCTCTACTTTCTCTCACTACCCATTTTAACCCCCTAAACCCTAGGAAAAATCCCTAGCACCTAAAGGAAGCCCCGAGGCTCCCGGAGTCCCGAGAAAAAGGCGCTTTCGGTTTCGAAATGCTGCTCCGAGCAAAGGCCGGTTTTCTTTAAAATCCGTTGTAAGTGAGCTACGCTTATGCAATTTTTAATATAGCTTTCAAATAATTATAGTACATTAGGTCGTTCAAATAATTATTTGGGCTATTATTATGAGTTATATTGAGTGTTATTTAACACTTATATAATAGTAATAATAGTCAGACTATTAATTTGTCGCAGTTATCGTTAGACTAAACCCTAGTGGTATTGGTACTAGGTTTTATCGAAGGAAAATTGTTTTGAGAGTATCGAAGCGTTGTCCGAGTGCTGAGTCGTCACCTTTCAAGTGAGTGCATAGTTACTTTCAGCTTACACATAGATATGAAGTATTTTATATAAACTACGTGCTATGTGCGTATATTGTCTGAATACTTGCTGTCTGTGCTGGGTGAAAGATTTTCATACATGTTTTAAATTATTTAAACTGTATACGTATTTTATATCTACAAAATGTGTTGGGTAAAACATGGGTAGATGAAATAGTTTCTGTGTGACAAAAATAAAATGATGAAGAGGTGATATAGACCATGAGGTAAGGGTGAGAGGTGAACCATGAGAGAATCCTTTTACCCAAGTGATGGCCCCGTCATCCAGCACAGTATGGATGACAACCACGGACTATTCTAGACAGTCCAGTGGACACTACCAGACTCGCAACCTGTAGGTGTTTTGAACTGTGTATTCACCAGGTGTACTCTAAAAACCCATCGACATGTATTGTGAGTGGATTCTCGAAAACGATACTGTCGATAAACGAGATAAAACTCATTGACCTATATTGCGAGAGGAGTCTCGGAAACGATACTGTCAATAAACGAGAGAAACCTTGGTAACTATGGATTTAGTGCATGTTGAGTAAACCTTGGCAAGGATGGATTTCGTGCCTATTCCTTAGGATAACCCTTAGGAATAAATAAACGAGGAATAGTTGAATTCCTAGGGTAGAATAAAGAATATAATGGGGATGGGTAATTGGGTTGATTGTTTAAATGCTTAAACATAATAATTATATTATTGTGGATTAAAAACCCTATGTACTCACCAGGTTTCCCAACCTGACCCACTAAGTTTATTTATATCACAGGTGTTGATATGAAGTCACATTACACTGAGAGATTAAGGAGATATAAATCACTAGTGATAATGAATGTAAGTTCTGTTTGTGCTTATGTTTCTGTATTGACAATGACATCCCAAATGTTTTAAAATGAATAAAAATACTTTTCTTCGGAAATGCTTTGATAACGTATTTATCATGTTTTACTGGGAACAAATTCCACAACCTTTTTATTAAAAGAGACACTCCGGTTTTTATAAAGCATAAACAAAATCGGTCTTTTCTGACCGTGAAAATGGGGATGTCACACATTCTAACCGCTACCCAGAATGATCTTATAAGGATAACTGAAGATCAAATGAATGAATTAGATAGAAACACATGTGGGGTTATGATTAGTTCCGGTTTGGGGGTATGAAGGTAAATTTACAAATAAAGTGTATTCCTTGCACTTCTATTTTTGTATCTTAGTTTTTACAGTTAGCACATTCTTTGCACATGTGTTTGTTTGTTCTTACATTATAAGGGGTGATTTAATAAATTGACTTAATGAAGTAATGCCCGAGTTGTTTGCAGATTTTCTTTAGCAGAAAGTGGGCCATACCATTAAACGTGCATGTTGAGATGTTTCCTGTGTAAACAGGTATCATACTAGGCTATGTTATCACATTTGATTTAAGGGTTGTGAGCTTATTATTTTCAAGTTTGTTCTCAGCAGACTGGATGGCTAATACTAGCAGGAGTGATTCTGAGTTGCAAACATCACAACATGGAGGTGAAGAAAACAAAAGAAGCTTCTTTTATCCAAGGGCATTTGCACCTATCGCATCACGGGTTAAAACCAAAACTTTGAATCTCTAATCTAATCTATTATCTATCCAGGAAATTTCTTTGTAAAATTGTCTGTTAATCTCTCTTACTTTCTTTCAGGTACATTGCCTGCAATTTTTGATATATGAGGTGGTATCTACAAGCTTAGTTTCTTTTGTTATCGGGTAAGTTTGTGTATCTGACTGGAACCACAGTAGACACAAAGGTAGCAGTCTGGACAACCAAACAACACACAATAATAGTGGCTAAGACGGAACCCTATCAGTATGTGTTGGTGTGTGTATCTAACCACAACAAATTGAGTTGCAATACCGATTTTTTAAGTCTTTATCCAGTTTATTTTATCCATTTTGTAGTGGTTTTTTTTTACTTATTTGTACATATATAAGGAGTCTCCCAACAATGAAATTTTAAACTGAGTATGATTTAGAAACCATGTTTGATGGAAAGAAACTATGGGTTGAACATTAGCATATGGAGGTAACTTAAACCTCCTCTACTGATTAGATTTGTGTTCTTTTAGTCAGGTGCAAACTACTTATGCTTTTCTTACTTCTAATAAAGATGAAGGCAAAGGGTGTTTTGATTCAGGTTATACTTACTTTCAGAAGGCTGTTGATGAGCCATTTCTTCAACAATTCATATATTATTGATTATTCTTAATTTCTTACTTTTACAGAAAGATTTACACTTCCACACTAGATACACTTGGGAAGGCAAGAAGACCTGCAGAATCATTCATTAAATGTATTTCACATAATGTAGATAATATATAGAAGTTGTGAGTGAATTTTATAATTTAACAATGAACATTCATTTTATAAATTTTTACTGTTTGTTCTATTCTTATTGCCTACTGCAGCAACAAATCACCCATATTCAAACCTTGTAGCTTATTGTTTCATTGTTGGCACCCTTGGAGAAGCAAGTCTTGTGAGAGAACTTTTCAGTGATCAGGGGCGGATCTGTAAGTCGATAAGGGTATTTTATACTTATTTCAAATAAAATAGTATGGAAATTTGGTTTTATTGACTATCAATTTTGATGAAATACCTTTTACACAATTTATTTTTTGAAGATTCAAAAGTGGAGAAAATCTTTATTGGTAAAAAGAGATACTCAAGAATGAGGTATTTTCATTCTTTTTTATATTATAATATGTTTTATCGTCTTTAAAAAAGATCTAACTCAATATCAAAAATGTTATAATAACCAAAATTTATAGAATAGTTCACTTGATTAGCTTTAATGGTAACTGAAAACAACATTTTAAATAAAATGTCCTATAAATGCCTAATTTAAATAAAAAAATAGTTAACGATGGCAACTGTTGAGAAAAAATTAACTTTTTTTATTTTCTATTGCGAGTGAAACCATTCGCCTTATATTATAAAATAAAGTGAAAATGTATATATATTTTTTGTGATTCTTAGGATTTACATCTAAAGAGCTAAAGTTGTAAAATGTGAAAGGTGATGCTTTTGTGAGTGTCAGCATCTGTCCTATTGTGTGTGTAAATGGTTTTCGGTGTCTACATCCGTGCATATGTGTGTGTATCTGAATTTTCTTTTTGGTTAACTGGTAAAATTTAGGTTCAATGTAACAACTCTATTGTCGTTTTTTAACATATACGATTTCAAAGTGAGGATCAGTGTACAAGTACTTTCTTTTTTCTTTACTGTTAAGGTTGTTGCATCATAAATTGCATTTTCTTTAATGTCAATATTTCATCTTCTTTCACATCTCCAATGTGAAAACTAACTCATAGCAATAATTCATGATTAAAAGGTTTAAAATGTTGCATCAATGATATGATTGTTTACACTCATCAATAAAGCTTAGACTTTTAGCGTTTCTATGTGATGAAATTATTGGAACTGAGTAACATTACTAAATATTATTAACTTAGTTTAATTCAGTTTTAAAAATAAATATATTTAATGTTTGAAAAGAAAGAAAAATAAGAAAGTGAATGGATAAACAAATTGCTAGGTTTGTTGAAAATAGAAAGTAAGTATTTATAATCGGTTTTTCTGTAATTTGCCCAAAAATATATGATATACTTGTAGTTAATATGTTATTTCATCTAGGTATATACCAAGCTTCATCATCTTTTCGATATATTGTTTCTGTATTCATATGTTTTTGAATAATTAATGATCTTATCATTTAAAGGCACAAACTTACACAAATTTCAAGAAGGAATGGCTGCTTTCCTTGGATCGCTGAATTTACACAATATTTGACAGGTAATCTTTAACTCAATATTTAGTTTTTCTTATTCTTTTTACTGAAACATGTGTTAAAAAACACTTTTTTTGTTTACTTGACTTTTTTTAACAGATGTTGTTGTTGCACTTCCTGTTATATTTGACTACTTTCACAAAAAGACAACACCTTCCTGTTATATTTGACTATTATGCATTTCCTCCTTTCAATGCTAAATAGGTATACTATTATAATCAACTTCTCCACTTTCATCGTTTCATTACTCAATACTCATTTTCATATTGTAGTGTCTTTGCCCTTCTTGTGGACATACGATCCAATCGAGGCTAAGGTGTATCATGCGAATTACTTTTCCGATTATTCTCTTGATGTAAATTTTATTTGTATTTTAGATAGACTCTGAACCGATAATTTATGGTGGTTTAGCAATGATCAGGGGCTGATTCCAGATTTGCCCGAAGATTATAGAACTCAAGTGGTGAGCTTTTTTGTGATTCATAATCTTCTGTATGAGCGTTTGATTTCATGGCGAGGGTAACTAGATTCGCCAATATATCCCAACATAATTTTGAGGAAGAACGCAACTACAAAAACTATACATGTTCAAAACGTGGTGTGATAAATTATTGGGCTTCATTTCTTGACTGTATTTATTTGTTTTTCAAAGTTTTGATATGTTTTTTTTTCTCAGGGCTTATGAAATCTAACAAAGCCGACGATTGAACTTATTAGCATACTGTAACACACACTTGTAACACACACATATCAACAAATTAATTCTTTTTTGTTTTTTTGTTTGTTGCGGTGACTTACCTTTTATCATATACGTGTGTTCGTCATTTTATCAAATGTTTTTTCACCTACCCAATGTTATACTTAAACAACACTTAATGAGGAAAAACCCATGAAGTATTTGATATGTGGAATCCGGCTCTCCAGTTCCATCCCATCAACCAAAGGATAAACCCATGTTATATATTTCGATAAATAGCTTATCCGACAAAAAAAAATTATCCATGACAAAAACAATATTACTGCCCCATAACAATACTCAAACTATAAACAAATAGTTGATCAAATAACGTTTACAAAGAACAAAAAACGGAAAAAATTGTCGCACCAACCCCTGCAACGTGGGGCTCCCCACCTAGTTGATATAGTTGTACCTTGTGCATTAAAAGTCACAAACAAAAGGTTACATTTATAAACAACCATTTTAACAAAATTAGCCAACATTTTTTTTGGTAAAATGACCACATGCTCCCGGAACATAGCATTTTAGAATGGTGGTCTCCGTTTCAAAGTTCTTATTCCAGATTATAACCTCAGTTTTCGTCTCCTATATGAGTGTGTGTATGTATGTATGTGTCCACATGTGCTTAGAAACTTACCGTCAACAAAGTAATTTGTAATTATCTCTTATAACTACTTCAAAATGAGTTTCTCAGAGAGTGAACACAAAGAAAGCTTTAACAGCCTGCATGTTTACTTTCACAGCCTTAGGTGAACCAACCCGCATAGTTACACTCACATTAAAACTGATTTGATGGATCGTTCTGAATCTTATTTTGTGGCTATTGGTTAGGAGGTATATTTGTTTTTTTGCACTTTTCTATTGTTTCTTTAAAACTGATAATGTTTTTACATATAAATTAATTTGTTTTTTTGTTCCCAAAAAAAATACCAGTTCATGCATTCATAGGTTGTTTCTTGCCTATCATCTTCATAGGTAGTGTCACTCTTAGAGGGATCTACCTAAAATAATGTTTAGTAGCGATTGCTATTGATGGGAATAACAAGACTCTCCCTATAGCATTTGGTCTGGTCATGGAAAATAATCTCTATTGTTGTACCTGGTTCCTAATGAGGTTACAAGAAGCACTCAGGTAGGGTATGGAAGTATTGTTCATAACAAATATAGACGATGTCGTTAGTTCTTGCATAGAGCATGTTTTCCCCGATTCTTTTCACGGGTATATTTCTAAAAGTGTGTGGAAGTATATGTGCAAAAGAGGTGTCTCTGGCAGAACATTACAACCTTTGTTCTAGATGATATCCAACTCATATACTGTGTCTTATTTTGAAGAAAACTTTTGTCGGCTGACCCTCGATGCTCGTGAAGTTCTTGCCAACATCGGTCATGCGAAAATGAGAAATAACTTATTTCCCTAACATCCGTTGAATTATAGTCAACATTGTTGTTCCCCAATTTTTTTGGTGTTATTGGTAAATCAACGCAATGTGCCAATAATAAGGCTTACTGAGGCAATTCAACTACATTCAACGGACTTTCGTTGAATGCAGTTTAATGGTAGGTAAAATACTAGGTGTAATATTAAATTATTTAAGTACTTGTACACGTCATTTGATTATATTTAATTTTCAAGGAGGTTGACTAATGTACTCACCCCGTATACTGAAATTGTGTTTCATAAAAGGATGCAAAAGTCTATTCGGTGGCAAGCAACAAAGATCCTGCCAGAGATCCCTTCTCCGCTCCCTCCTAACATTTATCGAGTTTTTGATTTTAAAAAAACTTGTGTTGTTAATAGCCTAAACTATGTGTTGTCATCCGGAACAGTAATTATCATATATTCCTGACATATGTGTAGTCATTCCCAACTAGTAAAAGTCATCGATTCTTGACAGTATGTGTAGTCATTCCAAACAGTGAAGGTCATAGATTCCTAACAATATTTTGGACCCTCGTTCCGGAACCTCATTCCGATGCCACTTTCCGATTGGCTATTTCAGACACTTGTTATGAACATTGCTTTTGGACCTTAAAATGAACCTAGCTAGCATGCATCCTCAACATAGAAAAATATTTGGAATGAGTTCATCTCACCATGGTGTTTGGAATTCTAAAGAAGAAGATTGTTATGTTTATTCAGATAATAACCCATTTCCAGAAGGCCTATATTTCCTACTCCCAGATAAAATGCCTGATGACGTTTTCCAAGCTATGAAGGCTGTTGAAGAAGCAAATGAAAGGGATACTAAAAGAAGCCACACACTAAATCAACGTGCTGACAAACTAACGGAACAAGTAAATGAAAAAGAAAAATGTGTTGTTGAAGCTATGACAGAAGTGAAACAAGTTAAGAAGTGGATTGAAAATGCAAATGCGGAGATCAATAAGCATCGTGCAGAACGAGACCATCAAACAAATGTTGTTAGAACCAGAGGAGATTTTATTGACTTGGAACAAAATATGTATCCCTTACAATTTCCTAATTTGTGGAAACCAATCTAAGTATGTATTAGGATTTATAAAGCTCTTTGTAGTAATGTTAATGAAAAAAGGATAATTGTCATTTTAGATAATCATACCGTTCTTTTTACAAAATTTAGTTTCAAAAGACAATACAATATCCATATTTAAAATTAGATTACATTTCTGACCGATAACTGGTAACTTGCATCCGATGCAAACTAGCCGTGTCTACATGATTTTCAAACAATTCCATGTAGGTCTCAGTTAGTTTCAAACCATTATCAGTCAATTCGACTTGATCTTCTATTGTTGGAGTTGTCTTACGTGTTTCTTTGATGATGTCCATTGTGTTTACAAATTGTCATATATCTTCAAACATGGTAATGAGGAGCATTTTCATGTTATACAATGCTACTTTTCTCCGCTCCTCAGCCAGTGAAGGCGGTGATGGGATTTCTAGTATTACCATTCATTGTTTTGCACGTTGATAATCACGAATCATTTCTAATGCATTAGTATCAACAAGACAACTTTGCTCGTCTTTAAGACGTGGTATAGCATACTCTATAGGAAACTCATCCTCATCGTTCGAGTCAGTAGATGTTAGAGACTGAAAATAGAATATACTTAAATTATATTAATATACTATTTAAAAATCAACATGCATAAAAATATTTAATAATAATAATAAACACTTGGTGAAACATATCCATAACAAAAAAAAAAAAAAAAAAAACATAATTGCAACTAGTCTATCATAACATGTTTGTCTGCACTTGCTTTGGTGTCATCTTTCGGAGTTTTATCTGCTTTCAATTTAAGTTTTAACACCCTTTCTAATTTCTTTCTTAATTTTATAGGTGTCTTTGCTGGTTTATTTTTTTATCTTATTTTGAAACTCATCATCTTTGTTTTTTATTTGCAAAAACAAAATTTCAAGAGCATTTTAATACATTACCGTAAAAATAAATTAAAATTATAAAATTATTGTTTTTCGATTTTACCTTTAGCGGATGCAATTACGAAAGCTCCTGTAAATGGAATACAACTTTGTTGTCCGTAAAACCCAATTTTTTTTAACATCCCCGCAAACTCGTCTTTGGACAAACATGGGTTATTAAACAATACTTAGAAAAAATTATAAGTATAGTTATTCTGGATTGATATTTCGTAACATCATTATGGAATAGTTCATCGGGTTCCAGACCACGTTCTTCGTGTTCTGTACCTACATTACCATTCTGGAACCCCTACAATACCTAAGCCCTGACTAAAACAAGCAATTCGAATCACACTACAAAGTACTTACATTAGATTCATACACATACAATGAGAAAAACATTAAAAAAAAGGATAATCAAATTCGATCAAAATATTCCAGAGTTGCTCCTTGTATTCCGGACCAATCCGGAATACGTAAATCATTTTATAAAATCAAATGCAAACTAACTTAAAGTGTAGAACTTACTTGGATTGACGAATCCATGCCAAAAATCTAGTATGAAATGCGGGTAGATCGTGCTTCGGATCTGCAAATTCCGGAATGCATATTCCAGATTTTTTTGTGTGTGGGACCCATATATATACCATTGGGCTACAGTATTGGGCTTGGGCCGGTTTTCGAGTCTAGAATGACCCATTCCGGGCCAAATGGTTAGTTTTAAAAAAAATTGTTATATTTAAAAAAAAACCCAAATAAAAGGTTAGATTACTCAATTTCCCTTATATATATTTATAATAAATTCATTTTCTTGAAAGGATTAATTATATCAAATACCTTATATACATCAAACCTAAATTTTATTTTGTTTAAAAGTTCATATATTTTTTTAGATTTGACTATTTTAGTAAGTTTACTGATAATCTACCGATTTTACCCAATATTTTTCGCAAAAACACCTCAACTTTACTTTTTGAAAAAAGTCTTAACTTTTTTTTCTTCAAAAAAGATCTCACATTGTAACATCTGGTTTCGAAGAACTTCCATTGTTGATTCTTATAATGAGGTGCATTGCATTTTGGTCCTTAAGTTCAAGAAGCCCTAGTGGCAATGTTGTCATAAAGGATCTTCTGAGTACGCCATGCATACATGGTGTACACTAAGCATACTAGGCGTGCCCTTGCACGTTGGGCATATATAGCAAGTACGCAGGGCGTACTTGCTAAATGAGGAAACCCTAATTTTTAGGGTTTGGCTGGTATTTAAGCACTCTTATGGCCTCATTTCACCCACCTTAGTTTCCTCCATCCCTCCCATACAACTGTGTAACCCTAGAACCACTTTGAGGAGCATTTTCAAGCTTAGAATTATGTTTTTTGTGCCTTAGAAGAAAAAGGAAGGAAGCCAAGCTCATCTTGAAGGAGTGGAACACTTAGATCTAGGATTTCTACTTCATTTGCAACCATTAAAAGGTAAAAAGCTTGTAACTTGATCCCTCCATCTCATAGATCTAGTTTTGGTTGTTTTATGGAGCTTTTTGGTTCCTGAAATGTTAGATCTTGAATATGGCATGTTCTTGAACTTTGAGTTGTCCTTTCAGACCCTAGGATGGGTCTTAAGTCATAAAAATGGGTTCCAAGTGGTTAGTTTTGTTTCATGCATCTTGTAGAATGTCTTAATAGAATAAGACTTTCTGTTAAGCACTTATTGGACATGCTAGGTCATAAAGTTGGAGACTTTATGACTCATAAGGGTATTTTAGTTATGGATATGAACTTTGGACGTAAGAGCTTAAGCCAGTAAGCTCTTAAAATGGATTTTGGGATTGCGACGGTACGTCCCATGTACACAGAGTATGCCCTGCGTACGAGGTCAACCACCCTGACGGTGATTAACCTGTGAGGCTTCGTGTATGCCCAGCATACCTCCGGAGTAATCCCCATGTATGCAGTGTGGGTTGACTCGGTTGAGTTGACTCGGCTGGGTTGACTTAATTGATTTATGGACTTTGACCAAGTTTGACATAAAGGGTAATTTGGGTATTTTGGGATTTTGGTTGTGATTGGTTGCTTGGAATGGATAGGTGTCGGTTGGAGTTGAGATTCGGAGTCGAGACCTCATCATCTTTTGTCTGGTTTGCGAGGTGAGTTCTCCTCATTATAATTTGGGGTCGAAAGCACCAAGGTCGGCCCATTGGATTGTTATCCTGGTTTATCGTATGTTGGTACATTGTAGTGATCTATTAGATCTATATCATGTTACATAGGACGATGTTATGTTTAGTAATCTATAAGATATGTTTGATTTCCTGTTGACTGGTTATATGTCTATCTATGTATATGTTGACGTAGTGTGGTTGGGTTGAGACTGTATTGCTTTATGCTGCCAGTCAAAAAACCCAGTAATGTTTATATCAATATGTTGTTATGTTATGGTATGTGTGGATAATTTTTGGTTATTAGGTTGAGGCGGACTAGCTGGGATTGAAGGCCAAGAGACTGAGGGCATCTTGGATAGACTGCAGGCTTGAGGGACGTACCAGTCAGGCTGAAGGCCAGAAGAAATTTCCAGAAAGGATGAAGACTCGACGAGGTGTTCTAGTCATGTTGAAGGTTATGTGAGCGTTCCATATAGTCTCTATGTCGGGGAGGCGTTCTAGTCATGTTGAAGGCTCTGTGAGCGTTCCAGATAGTCTGTAGAACGATGAGGCGTTCCAGTGAGGTTGAAGGCTTTGTATACATGTTGTTGTTTGTTATTATGCTGATGTGGTGGTAATTTGGGGGAACTCACTAAGCTTCGTGTTTACAGCTTTGGTTTATGGTTTCAGGTACTTCAAAGGACTATGGCAAGGCAAAGGACTCTAAATTTAAATAATGATTCGAAAACAATGGTTTTGTAACATTTCTAATAATAAAAGGATTGTTTTGAAAAGTTTAAATTTGTTGAAACTTTTGGGATGTTACAAGTTTGTATCAGAGCCGTGGTTTGATTGAATTGGAGGAACACTCGTGTGAATCCAGTCTCAAACTAAGGAAAAAGGGTTTTGAAAATGATTTTCAAATTGTTTTCAAAATAATCAAAGAAGATGAGATGTGTACGATCAGCCGGAGTGAGTAAGTTGCCCCAAAGTTACCACACTGTTATTTTATATTGAGATATGTTAGAGCAGCATATTAGTGATAGGCTAGGGATCTTCCGAAATTGCATGATAGAATTGCCTGATTATATGATGTCTGGTAGCCTAGGATCTTCCTTTTATGAAATTGACATCATTATTGTAGTTGTTTAGTGTTCATTATAGTTGTACATAACTAAGATTATATAGCCTGAGAATGTTTTGTTTGACCTTATTTCTTGTTCTTGTTTGATGAAGGGCTTATGGTAGAATCATGTATTTGACTGTCTATAGGATCCAATGTTATGTATGACTAGCATACACGAGTGTTGCAGGGTTGGTGGAAGTTACATGAGTAGGGTGCAATACATAGCGGGTCAGCACAAGGAATGGTTAGCCACCCTTGAGAGAGTAAGGGCAGGTCGAAGGTGTATCCAAGATGTTGGGAGATGGAGGTCGGGAATTTTGTATGAGGATCTGTCTGATTTTATTGTGTCTTAGTGCCAGTCAACTCCACTGCTAGAATGTTGCTTGCTTTGTGCTTTGTGGGACTCACATTGATGTGAGATGACCATCAAATGACTACACTAAATTACATGATATGAAGGTTAAATAATCTTAGAGTGAAGGATTTGGCCCTATTGCACAGGTCTCGTTTGAGTCTAACCGTTGTACATTTGGGTCCTTTAGTCGAAAGATTAATTAAGTTTTGTTTTATGTAATAGTATTCATGAAGTGGTTGGCTGACATTGATTGGAGCTCTTCAGCAGCTGATGATAGGAGAGTTGGGGGATTCCTAGGAGAACCTAGGAAGTATTTTAGTATGATTGATTTGCTGTTAAGCGGGTATCGGAAGTATTATTATGCGTAGGTCTTGGAGGACCCAAGATGATCATCGAAGAAAGTATGAATAGGTGGTGAGGCTAGTATTAGGCTCGTACTACTAGAAGCACATGATCCATACTCGAATCAAGGAAATTTTCAGCGATTTTAAAGGTTGGTCGGGGAGGATAGCATGGTTGGATACCATGATTCGTGGCAGTAGTTATGTATTTGCCGATCTTTGGTCATGGTTGCTCAGGCATAAGATCGGTTATGGTAATTGTTTTGGGCCCCAGTGGCGAGATCAATTTGGGTTGATTGGTGCATACCTAGATGAGCTTGTTGGTTTTGAGGTCTCGAGGGTTTCGCTTGAGGCCATGCATTCGAGTTGTGGGACTCAAGAATGGAATGACCACTATGATCAGCCTGGGAATTGTGGTTGGGAGTAGAATGGTTAACTGATGGTTTGGTATGTCGCTATCTATGGTGAGGATTTTTCCTTTTCAGATTTCTGAGTTTGGGGAAGGATTGAGCAAGCTTGTGACCTTCAAGTTGGGATGTAAGCCCAGCTTGAGGTATGTTGGTCGCGAGGTTTGGTGACAATATGTTAGCGTAGGAGTGAGCATGTGGAGTGATGTGTTATGGATGCTTTGTGATGTGATTAAGGGTCTGTGTTCTTAGGTTATAGCAGGACATGTATTGGATCATCGTTTGGGATTGCAGGCAAGGAGGGTACGTTTTGGATCATAAGTTGGTAGTTGCTTATGCTTTTGTGTGAATCCTTAATGTTATAGTGGTCATGATTGGAAAATTTTCATAGGTCTCCAACTAAAATGCATGATTCTCTTAGGATTGGTTTGATCCCTATATGAAAGGTCATCCTGTGTGTTATACATTCCACAGTAAGGAATGGTTGTGCCTGGTTGAGCCGGTTTGAGTTATGGTTTGGTGTCAACACCAGTGGGGGGGGGGGGGGGTAGATCGAACCCTAAGTGGGGGGAACTAGGTAATCTGCTTGGAGGTTCATCGATCTATTCGAGTTCGTGGTATCAGGAGAATGGTTTTTAGGAACAAAGGTGCGAGTTTGCGGGATCTCTGTTCAGGGTTTGGGCTAGGAAAGGGTATATAGTAGGTGATGATTGTGTGCATGGGACACATGGGTTTTCACTCAGCAAGAAGTGGGTAATTAAGGACCTCGTTGTAGATATTGGTCCCTTTGGGGGGGGGGGGGGGAATGAATAAATGAGGAGTTGTTGGGTTACTCAGGTTGAGGATCGGTGGCAGAGGGAAATTGTCAGATGGTGGTATGGATTTCTAATTATAATCTTGCTTGGACAGAGATCGATCAAGGAATTGGTTTCAGTATTTGGCACTTTCAGCTCTGCGAGCGTTTTGGTTCATTAGATTTAATGGCAATGCGTCCTCAATTATTGGTCGCATCGTTTGTCACTCAACAAGGGTTCTCTGAAGGTTTTGAGTTGTGGCAGTTGAAGTTCTATGGATGTGTCAACCTATCATCAAGTTTAATATGTTTTATGTTCCGTTGGTCTCTATTTATGTTCATCCTCAGTAGTGATGCAGAAGTTTGGTTCATAGCAGGCTCAGGATTTGGTGGCATTCAGGGTCACTTTGGAGGTTTTCTCGAACTAGTTATGTATGGTTGGAATCTAGTCAGTCTCAATCAAATATAGGATCTTGTTCCGATCATTCATGAGTATGTCTTCTAATTATGTTTGAGAGTTGTCGTTTCGTTGGAACTCTAGTATTATTTCCTTTTTGGGATGAGTTTATGGGTTCCCTAAGTGTATGCATTTTGGTAAATTGATTATATATTTCCTAGAGGGGTGTGTGTGGTCTGGTCAAGATAGCTTTGGTAGCAGCTTGTTTTGTGAAAGGATTTATACGTGATAAGATTTTTATATTGTTGTGCTCGGTTCGTGTTGAGAGGTGCACTGATTAGGTCCCTGTCAGGTGAATGATATAAAGTCGACAAGATCGAGGTAATATCGGGAGTATTCCAGATATAGGTTGTGGGCTCGGTATTCATGATTGATTCATTTCTTCTGATTATAGTAATTTCGGTATTGGTGCATTGATGAAAGTTGGGTGGCTCGCAAATCAGCGGGTTTGGATAGAAGGAATAATTAAAGGCTGTTGGGAGTATGGGTCGTATAACATAAAGTCTCTACAGAATGGTTGCATTATAACTCATGTTTGTTCGCAAGCTATTTTAGGGGTTGATCATCAAGGTTGGGAGTCGGTCATGAAGTCTCGAATCAAAAGTTCATCGTAGATGTCTCGGGTGTGTTGCTAGATGGGGGTACACCTGAGTTGTTAAGGATCGAAGGTAAATGTCGATTTCTTGGAATTCTCGTCATTGCTTGTAAGAGCAGTGGTTGGAATGGCATGGCAGGGAGTCACCGGTTAATTAGAGGCTTTTGGGTGTATCTTATGGTTTTAGGGATTAGTGAAAAGTTCACGATTTATGTGTTTAGGTTATTTTCTCGCATAGTTGGTAGTTATCATTTTCTCAGGAAAAATTGTGGATTCAATGAATGGGTAAATGTCAGTCATGGATTATAGGTTCTCTGTCTAGGGATGCATATTAATAAAGTTGATTCAGTGTTGTAGCCTTGAGAGAGTTTTTGGCTTTGTGGATCAATCTCTAGACATTCGGTCTTATCCAGAAGGTTGTGGGTTATGCTAGCATTGGTGACACCTCTCTACAGAGGTTATCTAGTTGGGGATCGTGTTTAGACCCACCTTATTTTCGGATGGAGGGTTAAACAACAAAGGATGGTTGCGGGTCCTGAATCCCCAGTGGATTTAGCAAGGTAAGTCAGGATCGGAAGGGTTCCGTGTGGTTCAGATTGTGAGGGATATCATATCATCTACGTCCCGAGGTGGTTGTGCTTGCTTAAGAATCATCTGAAGCAGTGGATGTCTTTATTGTGTGAGGGTGGTGATAGTTCTCTAATAATGAAAGTTAGCAAGTCAGAGGTGGTATGAGTAGGCAGCCGCCTGAATGAGCTGACCTTTAGTTCGGATCAGGTCCTGGGGGAGGACCGTCTGAATGATCCTAGGTGGAGATGTAAAAGCACTACCCTGGGCTAGTTACTGCAACAAACTTCGAGGATGAAGTCTAATTCAAGTGGGGAGAATTGTAACATCTGGTTTTGAAGAACTTCTATAGTTGATTCTTATAATGAGGTGTATTGCGTTTTGGTCCTTAAGTGCAAGAAAGTATACAAAGGAGCCCTAGTGGAATTGTTGTGATAAAGGGTCTTCAGAGTATGCCATCCGTACGTGGTGTACACTGAGTGATATATGCATAATTAGTTCATATTAAGTATACATTTTTATTCATTTCTTAGCTAAATTATTGCATATTATGGACAAAAGGTACTTAAAAGTGTTAAATTATGTTTTTCAGTCCAAAGATGAAGCTCGGAAGCGAAAGGAAGCGGGAGAAACAGTTAGAAGATCGAGAATGAAACCAAGAAGAAAAACACTAAAAATGGCACATACTCGGTGAGTCCAATCGAAGAATCGAGAAGATAATGACTCGGGATCCCAGAGAGTTATCACAATACGGGGAATGTGAGAGGGACTCGACGAGTCACCACTTGACTCGACGAGTCGATTCGTATATTTAAAGATAATTCCACAGATCGATTGGAGAGAGTTCTGGGACGATTCAGAAGTACTTTGCTGCGATTAAGAAGCCAGAAAAACCCTAGAAGACGACGAAGGAAGCTAGAATTCAATTTCGGAGAGTAACTGAGGCAAAATTTCATCATTCCACTTATTCTTTTGTTTTATCATTATGATTAAGCAACTTGACTTTGTTTGTTTGCTGTTATTTACTTTAATTATGAGCTAAAACCTTTAGACTTCTGTTTGGGGATACAAAGTTGACAATATGGTTTGATTGATTGGTAGGATTAATTCCAAGTTGGTGAATTTTTGTTATTTTAGTTTGCTAAAGAACCTTGTGTGTGAATAATAATTAATTTTCTGTTAATAGGAAGATAATTGATTAGCATGAACATCTATTGATTATTGACCTCATATGCTATGTGATCACTATGCTATATGTCTAGGATTAATGAATATGAAACTAGAATTAATAAGAAAATTGAGTAAATTCATGTGCAAGCTTGTAAGATGACCATCAAACAAGAAGTTAATTAAAAGAATAAATTACTTAACTATTGCAAGTCTAACTTAACCCGAATAATTAATCTAGTGAATATAATTAAATTAGACAATTGGCCACTGTTTAAGTTAGTTTATTTGCTAAGGATTAGGGTAGTGAATACGAATCTAATCACTTGAATCGGTAACCAACGAAAGAATTAATCCATTGCACCATTACCTTGAAATCAACCATAGAGTTAACCAAGTTGAACTAAACAGAAGTTCCTTTCCAATTATTGAATCTAGTTAAGTCGTTATTTTCTAGTCTTAAATTAGTAATAGTTAGTAAGTTTCTAGTCTTGTAAAACTAGAGAAAACCCCTACTTCTTAATTAACTTAGATAAAATTAGTTTTTAATTTAATTTGCCATTCCCTGTGATCGATACCCTGCTTATTTAACTATACCACAATTGATAGGTTCACTGCCTTTTGTGTGTTATTTGATAATTAAAAGTAGGTTTAAAACTAAGTGAGTTTGCACACATTACTGAGCGTACTAGGGCGCGCCCTAGTACATTGGGCATACATCAGTGTACGCGGGGCGTACTTAGTAAATGAGGAAACCCTAATTTTTATAGTTTGGCTGGTATTTAAGCACTCTTATGGCCTCATTTCACCCACCTTAGTAAATGAGGAAACCCTAATTTTTATAGTTTGGCTGGTATTGTGCAACCCTAGAACCACCTTGAGGAGCATTTTCAAGCTTAGAAGTATGTTTTTGGTGCCTTAGAAGAAGAAGGAAGGAAGCTAAGCTCGTTTTGAAGGAGTGGAACACTTAGATCTAGGATTTCTACTTCATTTGCAACCATTAAAAGGTAAAAAGCTTGTAACTTGATCCCTCTATCTCATAGATCTAGTTTTGGTTGTTTTATGGAGCTTTTTGGTTCGTAAAATGTTAGATCTTGAATATGGCATGTTCTTGAACTTTGAGTTGTCCTTTCAGACCCTAAGAGGGGTCTTAAGTCATAAAAATGGGTTCCAAGTGGTTAGTTTTGTTTCATGCATCATGTAGAATGTCTTAATGGAATAAGACCTTGTGTTAAACACTTATTGGACATGCTAGGTCATAAAGTTGGATACTTTATGACTTTTAAGGGTATTTTGGATATGGATATGAAGTTTGGACATAAGAGCTTAAGCCATTAAGCTCTTAAAATGGATATTGGGCTTGCGAGGGTATGCCCCACGTACTCGTAGTATGCCTTGCGTACGAGGTCAACCACCCCGATGGTGGTCAACCTGCGAGGCTTCGTGTACGCCCAACGTACCTTCAGAGTACACCCCGCGTACGCAGTCTTGGTTGACTCGGTTGAGTTGGATCGGTTGGGTCGACTCGGCTGGGTTGACTCAATTGACTTATGGACTTTAACCAAGTTTGACCTCAAGGGTAATTTGTGTATTTTGGGATTTTGGTTGTGATTGGTCGCTTGGAATGGATAGGTGTCGGTTGGAGCTGAGATTCAGACCTCATCAGCTTTTGTCCGGTTTGCGAGGTAAGTTCTCCTCACTATACTTTGAGGCCAAAGGCACCAAGGCCGACCCATTAGATTGTTATCATATTTTATCATATATTGGTATGTTGTAGTGATCTGTTAGATCTATATCCTGGTATATAGGACGATGCTATGCTTAGTAATCTGTAAGATCTGTCTTATTGTCCGTTGACTGGTTATATGTCTATATGTGCATATGTTGACATAGTGTGGTTGGGTTTGAGACTATATTGCTTTGTGTTGCCAGTCATCAAATCCGATAATGTTTATATCGATATCTTGTTATGTTATGGTATGCGTGGATATGTGTTGGTTATTGGGTTGAGGCGAACCAACTGGGACTGAAGGCCAACAGACCCAGGGGGTCCCGGATAGATTACAAGCTCGAGGGGGTACCATTCGAAGGCCCAAAGAACGTTCCAGATAGGCTGAAGGCTTAACTAGGCGTTCCAGTAATGCTAAGGGTTCTGTGAGCGTTCCAGATAGTCTCTAGGTCGGGGAGGCGTTCCAGTCATGCTGAAGGCTCTATGAATGTTCTAGATAGTCTGTAGGTTAATGCGGCGTTTCAGACAGGTTGAAGGCTCTGTATACATGTTGTTGTTTGTTATTATGTTTATGTGGTGGTAATTTGGGGGAACTCACTAATCTTCATGCTTACAGTTTTGGTTTACGGTTTCAGGTACTTCAGTGGACCGCGACAAGGCGAAGGCGTGACTATACACATCCTTGGTTTTACAACTGATTGGATCTTGGGAGACTCTGATTTTAAATAATGATTCGAAAATAATGGTTTTGTAACACTTCTAATAATAAAATGGTTGTTTTGAAAAGTTTAAATTTGTTGAAATTTTTGGGATGCTACACACATTTGACAAACTTTTCTGTTTGGACCAACTTTTTTTTAGCTCATAATTCCTATGGTATTTATATTGTTGATGTTTATGAAGTTCTTCATAGTTTTCAACAATAAAATCTAAAGAAGAAATTTGATTTTCTCAAAACAAAGAGAAATGCTAATGTGTCCAATTTTTGTTGGCAAAAAAAATTACATGATGATCAATGATTTGATCTTATGACTTAGGGCTTAGGGTTTTAGACTTAAGGCTTGAGTTTCATGGCTTAGAGATTATGAATTATAGTACATGAAGAATCGTCTTTGTGTTAAGACTTAGGGCTTATGGTTTATGGCTTAGAGATTATAAGCAAATTTATATTTAGGATTTATAGTTTATGATAAATGGTTTAAGGCTTATATTTTATTTTGTTTTGAAAAAAATTAAATGTCCCTTTTAGATTTAACGTTTCAAAATATAAAAAAACACCATAAACAAATAACAACATAAAAAACAAAGAAATAATGAGTTAAAATAAAAACCTTGGTCGAAAAAATGTAAAATGTTTGGCAAATATGAGAGCTTTACAAAAAAAAAACAAAACAAAAAAAAAAAGTTGAAAGATTTTTCGTAAAAAAATATTGAGATTTGTTTTACAAAAAAATCATATAAAACCGCAAGATTACTGATAAACATGCTAAGACCATCTCCATTTTTTTTCTCCATAAATAGAGTAAAAAATGGGGTAAATAGTGTTTCATTTCCAACCCTACTCTATTTTCTACCCTATTTTTTACCCCCAAAAGTATATTCGTAGAATATCCCATTTTTATAACTTATATATATTGTCAAATACGCCACTCTACTAATTAGATTTTAACCAATATATATTATATTTTAACTTAATATAAATTAGTATATCACATGATATCATATATACTTATAAAGGTAGCATTTTTTTTAATCTCATGCATTTGAAACCCCATTTTTTAACTTCCTCAAACCGCATTCATTTGAGAACTTTTAACGATTATACAAATATCTTTAGATAATATTTTAGTTAAATTGATATTATAGTTTAGTTTTTGCATTTAGCACTACAATTTATCACTTTTAACTATTTACAAAATATTCATTAGGTTTTTTAAATGGAACTGAAATTTATATTTAAGTTGACACTGTAATGTTATATTTAAATTAACAGTTTAAGTATTTTGTCCAAACTGTTCTAAAGTTGTAGCTTTAAATTGATAGTTGTTTACATACAATAACATATTAAATCTAATAAATTAAGTATAATATGTTAAAAGTTAAAACCTTAACTTTATAAGTAGAAGTCAATATATTATTTTAATATTGAAATTTATTTTATTTATAATTGCACTTTAGGTTTGATATTTATTTAACCTTATTAACCAAATTATAATCATTAGTAGAAAGACACTACAATTTATCATTTTTAACTATTTACAAAATACTATTTGGGTTGTTTAAGTTAAACTAAAATTTATATTTAAGTTTCTCCTCTAATGTTATATTTAAGGTTATAATTTAAATATTTCATACAAATTGTTCAAAAGTTGTAGCTTTAAAATGATAATGGTTTACATCCAACAATATATTAAAACTAATAAATTAAGTATAATATGTAAAAAGTTAAAAAAACATAATTTTATAAGTAGAAGTAAAGATATTTTTTTAATATTGAAATTTAGTTTATATATGACTACACTTTAGGTTTGATATTTATTTAATGTTATTAACCAACTTATAATCATTATTAGAAAGAAATTGAAAAGTCATGGAAGTTTCAAATGAATGTGGTGAAAGGAAAAATACATGGAAGTTTCAAATGAATGTGCTAAAAGAAAAAAAAAATACTTCTTTTATAATATAGTATGATATGATATGATATGATAATTAGCATTTAGTGAAATGTTTACTATAAAAATACCAATATTTTGGGAATACATGCATACAAATCATATACAAATTTCAAAAAGAAAACAAACTTGAAGATTTTTGTATTGGGTTGAGCTCTTATGACCACTTTTGGTGATATGCTATTATATTAGAGCTTTTAATTTGTAAGTTTGTTATATTAATTCGTTTTTATATTTTCTTCATTTTTGGATTATTGTAATACAGTCGTTGTATATTGTGGTTTAATCGTTAATATATTGATCATATGTTATATAGGATGATATCGAAAATATTTAATTAAATATTTTAAATATGTTTTTTTTTGTTTTGTAACTGTACTGTTTAAAGTTCCTTGTTTATAATTAAGATCAAAAATATGAGTTTGGCAACATCAATCGGTTGGACATTATGTCGAAAACGACCCCCTATAAATACGTTATTGATTTACGAATGGAAAACCGTCAAATAAATCTCCGATAAAGTCAAAAATTCTAGAGAGAGAAAGCAAAGTGTCGGAGAGAGAGGAATCGTGGACTGCTGAAGGCGGTGATGCGTGGAAGCAGGTGGCAGAACAATGAAGAGATCACGGTGGAAACTTTCTTCTTCTTATAACAAGTTATTAAAATGGCAACTCGCCGCTCCATCCGAACCCTAGCGCCCAATCCCGCTTTTCAGTTAATTTTATAGCAGAAGCTTCCACGTAAGGGATCTATGCTCTCTCGCCCATTGTTTTTCTTTTTCTAATCGCGTTTTTGTTGTATTTCGTTGAGAAGTTTGAAACGTCTTTGGATTATTCTTTTATTGTCTTCTATATAATGTTCACGTCGATGAATGAACAGTTCGTTACGGATACCGGAGGAATTAAGGAAATGACGGAGGTAGCGAAATTGTTGTACATAGTGGTGGAGGAGGATGAAGAAACGAAAGGGAATGAAGAATCATCATTTAGATACACACGTCCTGTTCTCCAGAGCACTTTGCAGTTGATGGGCTGTAAAGCACGTCACGCCTTCAAGGTTAGACTCAATTTCTCATCATACTCTCAATTTATTTGTGGCGTGGTTTCTGTTGAAATTGAATCACAGTTCATGATCATGTAGCTGCGATCGAATGTTAGCGAAAATAATTCTAGATTTGGATGTTAGCTTTTTCTCATTTCTGTAAAATTAGTTAGATCTTCATAAATCTTACTGTTGCACCGAAAGTGATGTTTCTTTTTCCTCTTTAACTTTTACCTGAAAGCGACTTCTCTAAAATTTGACATCTTGCCCCAATTCGAATTAGATAGTACAGAATTTTGTTTTACAATTGATGATGTCCAAATTCCAATTCGATTTACTTGCATAGATTCATCTATCGTATGTATTTTTAGCTACTTTTAGCTACTAATATACGTAATTTCTCTCTTGACCTTAAGCTCTGTATGATATACAACAATCACCATAGTTTTAAACCTGTTAATATAGGAGGTCTGGTACTCGGATTGCACTGAATATGATCTTATTTTCATACAGATAAGCCAAAGGGTATTTGAAATTATGAGAAATAAATGCTTAGAGGAAAGTTTGGCAGACATAGGTGTAATTCAATGGGGAAAAGATTTCTTGAAAGTTCATCCTCTGTCTGATAAGATGAATGGTAGCAATCATGTGGTTTCAGAGAAAGATGGCACAACTAAGAGCAAGCCTTTTGAATCATACAAAAAGCGCACTACAATTGTCATCAAAAGAAACAGGTTCATAGATGTTGTATGTGATGCTCTTTCTGAATACAAGTATATTGGTCCCAATCAAAGGGCTGACTTTGTTTTAGCCTGCAGGTATTCCTAAATTTAACATAATCATTCATGCTATACATTGCTATTTCTTACATTTATCCCTTAAAAATTCACTCTTTTCTGCCTTCTTTTTTTCAGAATTCGGGAAAGAAAGGAATCTGTGACTGTTCTACTCTGTGGTACTAGTGGATGTGGCAAATCTACATTATCAGCTTTACTGGTATGTCATAAATGTTCCATTTTTCATGTGTCAATGAATTACTTGACTCAAAGTCTCAATCTTTTATCATCATATGACATATCATGTTCTTTATCTTATAGTTTCAAGAATGCTCAACTTATTCTTGTAATTTGATACAATAAACAAATCAATGAAAGTACATTGCTATTTCAGGCTAGCAGATTAGGGATCACAACTGTTATATCAACAGATTCAATACGCCATATGATGAGAAGCTTTGTTGATGAAAAACAAAATCCACTCCTATGGTCTTCTACTTATCATGCAGGGGAACATCTAGATCCAGTAGCTGTTTCAGAAGCCAAAGCCAAAAAAAAAGCCACAAAAGAATTTGATTCTACTTCCAAAACTGAACCTGTTCCTAAAGAAGGTTCTAGTTTGACCACAGTTGACTTAATTAGCCCTAAACAAATGGCCATTGAAGGTTTCAAAGCACAAAGTGAAATGGTCATTGATAGTCTTGACAGACTTATAACTGCATGGGAAGATCGAAAAGAATCAGTCATTGTAGAGGGTGTCCACCTCAGCCTTAATTTTGTGGTATGTAATACTGTAATACACTTTTACCTTTTTGCCCTTCTTCTTTTTTCCTCTCAACTGATGAATATTTTGAAATATGTCTGGATAGAAAGATTTAATAAGTTAATCATATCCCATTACATATGAAGCTAAAGTTTGAGTCTTTTTATAATTTTATAGATGGGATTAATGAAAAAACATCCATCAATCATCCCATTCATGATCTACATCACAAACGAGGACAAACACATGGAAAGATTTGCAGTTCGTGCAAAATACATGACATTAGACCCTGCAAAAAACAAATACATAAAATACATAAAAAACATAAGAACAATTCAAGAATACCTCTGCAATCGAGCAGACAAACACCTAGTCCCAAAAATAAACAACACAAATGTCGATAAAAGTGTCGCAGCAATCCACGCGACAGTTTTCAGCTGTTTAAGAAGACGTGATTCCGGAGAACCACTTTACAATTCCGCCACCAACACCGTATTTGTGATTGATGAGGAGTATCGGAATCAGTGTGTGGCTAATTCCATTGGATCGAAAGGAATGTTTCAGTTGATTCAAAGGCAGGGTTCTTCCAGGCATTTGATGGCTCTTTTGAATAACGATGGGTCGGTTGCAAAGGCGTGGAATGCCGAGGACGGAATGGGGATTCCGATGTATGGAGCGGTGCGGATTGGGAAGTCGGAATCGGTGAATCTGCAGTTTGGTAACTTCGGAATCAGTGCTTGGCCGAATGAACTTGGGTGCACTAGTCATGCTAGCAGTGTTGATGAAGTTATGGAGAATGGTAGTAGACATTATTCTTCGTGTTGTAGCTCACCAAAGTTTTCGGAAGGACATGCTAAAGAGGTAGATTTAATATCTTTGTATGAGTAAATTACATTTTTGGTCCCTGAGTATAGCTGATTTATGTAATTTTGGTCCCTAAAATATAATCATGTTATTTGGATTAGAGACCAAAAACATTGCAAAACCTCAAATAAGGACCAAAATTGCAAGAAGAAACCTTTTGAGACCAAAATTGAAAATCAGTTATTCTTAGCAACCAATAGGTAACAAAATTAAAAATCTCAAATAAGGACCAAAATTACAAAAAAAAAAAGAAGACCTTTTGGGACCAAAATTGCAAAAAGAAACATTTTGGGACCAAACATGAAAAAATAAGCTATAGTCTGGGACCAAAAATGTAATTTACTGTTCTTGTAATTTATGAGTAAGTTACCAAAATTGGTTACTTTGCTTTTTGAATTTTACCATGTTTAGTCCAAAACTGAGACATGTTTCAGTTTTGGTCCCTTTCTCAATGTTTTATATCAGTTTTGGTCCTTTTTTCAAGGTTTTATATCAATTTTGGTCCTTATTTCAAGGTTCCATGGACCAAAATCGATATGAAACTTTGAAGCAAGGACGAAAATTGAATATCCAAGTGGATGGACCATATCCGCAAAAAACTAGAAACTTGGACTAACCCTGTCATTTTGAGCATACCACAGGGACCAAAAGTGTAACTTACTCTAATTCCAACTTTCAGTTGAAAGAAGATTTATCAGTTAATGGAAGCGATGAAGAGGTGGATGATACCCAAGCATTAGACACCGACGAGGATCTTAGTGATGATGCCAAAGAAAATATGCACGAAGAGGTAAAATGACTAAAATACCCCTATTTTCAGTTTTTTTTTTCTGATTGTAATTATGCTCACAAATTGAATTATGATTTAGATGGAAGGGTCAGTTGATGAGGAGTCGACTAAATCAGATGAAGAGTATGATGATCTTGCAATGCAAGATATTCAAGAAAATGGATATTTAAATGCAGAATTCGAGACTAAAATTAACGTTTCTGGAGTCAAACAGAATGTTGACTGTGTTTTGAGAACAAAAAGCGAGCCATTGATGGATAAAAGATTGGCATCTAGAGTCAGAGGACGATCTTATAGCATTTCAGGTGGCTCGCATGGTTAGTATTATGTAAAATCTTTGATATTTGTTAAAGTTATTAGGGTAAAGTTCTCTTTGGCATTTTGTCAAACACCTTGAATCCACTTTACATTGTATGTGATCTATGGCAGTTTATGGTTGTGTTGGGCAAATGCGTGTTGCACAGATTACCTTTTTTTTTCTTTAATTTGAAATTAGTTTAAACAAAATATAAAATAACTAAAAGGTATAAATAAGGACAAAAGTAATTCGAAAGCATATAGACCATCAATGTAAAAGAAATATGAAGGGACCTAGGAATCGAAACCACAGGGACCATTAATGTAACAAAAAAAGGTTATGGAGGAAAACCAAGAATATGGGAAAACCGTAGGGACTATTTATGTAATTTTGTCAAATTCGGGGACTATTTATGTAATTTTGTCAAATTCGTTCTATGGATTTTATATTTTTCACACTTGTTTATATTTTGGACAAGGCTTTTGTAAAAAGATGAAATGTTGGACCGAGATAGAACCCACATGACTTTAGAATTGTCCTAAAAAGTTATATATCGAGTAAATGTGTGTAAAAAGTTGATATAACATGCAACAATGTTTCCCTTTATTTGCTTCAAATGAAATTAATATTATATGCTTTGGTTATTTGTTTCAAATGAAATTAATATTATATGCTTTGGTAGTTCGAAGCTTAACTATTCACATAATCACATGATTGTACTTGTACCAATATCTCTTATGTTACTGTGATATTTACATGAAACTAATAATTACAAACTTCTTTTTAAAAGAAATAGACTAATAGAGAGTGAGAGACCTTCACAGCTTTACATGAGTCTATCAGTAAAAGAATTGAGAGACCAATTATATAATGGAAGCCTTATAAGTAAAAGTTAGACAAATATATCAACTATGATGGTGAATACATTGTCATATATAATTCAACTTGACATGAAATGTTGTTGAGAAATTTAAAAACTTATTAATATAAATTTCATTTTGAGGCTGTTGAAAGACATTTATTTATTTATTTATTTATTTTAACTGCTACAACTTTGCCTTTATAAGTTTTTTCACTAGCAACAATTAAAATGGAGTGAGACTTTAACTCGATACAACAGTTGTTCATATGCAAGCGAGTGTATGAGAATGATATTTTTATAGAGCACATCAATACTAATGATGTGCTAGTGGATCCAATTACAAAAGCTCTAGCACCCAAAGCATTTCAACATGCGGTAAGTTTGGGTTTAAGGCTAAACCTAATATAATGTAATTCTAGCACAGTGTTCAATTGAAAGTTTTAATTTTTAATTATTTAAGTACTTGATTATTATTCTTTCATAATATGCAATTTGTCTATAATAATAACTTGTGCGCATTTACTTTATGTATTTTTTTTTAACCGGCAAATATAATATATAAGTACTTCTAAACTAACACCTAAATCCATCTATGTTCACGACGGGACTTGAACCCTCAACCTCAAGGAGAGAGGGCACCAACTGATACCGCTAGGCTAGAAGCCCTTTGGTTACTTTATGTATTTTTTTTAACCGGCAAATATAATATATAAGTACTTTATGTATTGACAAATATATTGCATTACCTCCTAACTATAACGTCATTTGACTTAAATTAATCGTAAGTTTCATATGAACTAAAGTATGATCGGTGGCGGTCCCATATCTAAAAACGACATGTTAGGCTGTATTTCTATGCTTTTAGTATTAATATGAAACAAGATGAATTTCACTTGGCTAAAATAATAAATACGTACATATAGACAGTCATTCAGTCAAGTGAGAATGTTGAAAATAAATAGTAATGTGACCATTAGACTATTTGATAATGATTTTATGTGTTAGGTACAATTACAATATATACCATAATATTTTTCATAATGATATATCAGATCTCTATATTAATTATAGTATGATGAATAAGACATTTATCCATAATTTTAGGGATCAATTTTGTATGGTTCTATTACTTTCACATAAGATATAATTGATCAACTAAATATATATATTTAAGAGAGGCATACATTTCATAAAGAGATTAAGGTTTCTTCTCTTCCAACTTCTAAAACCTCTCTACAAAAACACCATAACTATGTGTGTAATTCTATCTATCCATAAAAATCAATCGCCTAGACATCATCATGGAAAATGCAAGAATCATAATATGAAGTGAGACATCTTTAACATCTATATCAAATTCTCCAACTAAATGTTTCTCAACTAGTTTGACGGTCCTTCAAGTTTATATATAATTTGATCTTGATTTATACCCTATTAATCAACAATTAAATGTGCCTACGAACTAAGCAAGTGAAAAAAATATGTATTATCCTTTTTTTTATAAACATCTTTTTCTCTACATTTTATGACATGGATGGTTTGTATGAAAAAAGAAAAACGAGCAAACTTATTCATAGATTTTTATGACTTGATAGAAAATATATAAAAATCAAAACATAAAAAGGTAGAGAAAGAGAAAGACATCAATACATAAAAAGGACCACAGGGTACAAAATGGACCACGTCAATTCATTATAGGATACTAGGGATGAGTATGGGCGGGTACCCGTCTCATTTGGCGAGAACCGGAACCGGAACCGGAACCGGCGGTTCCTAGAAAGTTAGAACCGGAACCGGAACCGCTCAAGGCAGTTCTTAAATGTTTGGAACCAGTCCCGGAACCGGCGGTTCCGGTTCCGGGAGCGGGTAACCCGGTTACATTAATTTTGTTAACTTTTGTCGATAAAACCGCAATTTAGTTCGATTCAAATCAAGTTAATTCGGACCAAAGACGGACAAAACCGGACCAATATATATTTTAAACTGGTCTAAGTAACACACATATTTATATGAGATAATATATATATATATATATATATATATATATATATATATATATATATATATATATATATATTAACCAGTTCCGACGGGTACCCAGCGGGTAGCGGTTCCGGAAAAACGAGAACCGGAACCGGAACCGCTTAAGGCAGTTCCATAACTTTAGGAACCGGAACCGGAATCGCTTAAGGCAGTTCCGGTTCCAAAACCGGCAGTTCTGAGACGGTTCCGGTTCCAAAAACGGGTACCCGGTTCCGATGCTCATCCCTGTAGGATACCGGAAAAAAATTATATTATAGGATCAAATTTTTTTTAAACTCAAAGATCCAAACCCCCCTTTTTCTTCTCTCTCCCCTCTTAAAAAAATTATCTATAAAATTTTCATTCAAAATTTGGCCTATGGAGTGACTCTCTCATTTAAAAGATCATGAATTCAAGTCTCATTTAACATATAGATAGTGATAGTTAAGAGTATATTACTTTGCTATTAAAAAAAAAAACAATACCAACGATATATGTTACTAGCACTTAGAACATTCATTTAATATTCATATATTTTAGCTTTAAAACCAAATAAATGACCAAGTAAGTTTGTAAAAATATTATCATCCTAAGGGGGAGATAATTGTAACGCCCGTAAATCAGGGCTAGTCAATTTAGAGACGATAAGCGTCAAAAATGACTTTTTGATAAAAGATTATTTAGAATTAATAATCTTAACTAAGTTTTAGTATATGTTACAAGGATTCCATACATATAAAGAACTCCGAAATCCGAGTTATAACGAAGAAGTTATGACCTGTCGAAGTTTCGCGACAGAACCGGCACGACACAACGCGACGTAAAAAGTGAATTTACGTTAGAGCGATATTTAGCCTTAGCAATCTAAATGAAAGTCGTAGAATACGTTAAACCGTGAGCATGCATAAAAAGAACGTCCAAATCTGACTTCGTATGAGGAAGTTATGATTTTTCTAAGTTTCGACTTAGCAGTATGCAGCCCGAATACTCGATTTGAGACCGAGCGGTTTTTAGCCGAAACAATATAAATGAGAATCTAAGATCTCGTTAATTGTAGTGAAACGATAAAAAGATAGGCGAAAACGGACGTCGAATGAAAAAGTTATGAATTTATAACGGAATTTTCCTGTCCCGGTCTACTAAAAATAAATAATAAAAATAAAGTCAAAATTAGCCGACAGAGTCTAAACGAAAGTTGTAGAGCGTAGTCTCACCTACGCGGGGATATAAAGAACGTCGAAAACGGAGTTCGTATGAGGAAGATATGAATTTTTGAAGTTTATTAAATATTTTCGATATTAAATTTAAATATAATTTTTGATATTATCCAAGGGGGGAGTCACTGGGCTTATCCAGGTTACGCCCAGCGTAACCTAAGATTACGCCCAACGTAAATCGTGAATCCAAACCCTATAAAAGGGAGTCGAGTGCAGCCGATTCATTTGCTCATTTCTCTTCTTTCTCTCGCGTTTTTGCATCGTTTTTCGTGCAAGAATTATCCCGAAGCCCCGATATCATTCCCGAGACCCGAAGCAAGTCCCGAGGCCCCGAAGATCCCGAGAAGTGAAATTCCTGAGCCGAAGCTCTGCCCGCGAGGAGTCCGGTTTATGTGAAGATCTTCCAGATCTACCGAAGAATACTACTTTTACAAGCCGTAGTGCTGTCCAATCATCTTCTGATCAAGTGAGTTGTGACAATCTGAAATTTCAAATTATACGAACCTCATCTATTCAATAGAAGCTAGTTCAGTTTCTTTGATTTTCAAGCTTTTCCGAACAAGTTTGTGTACATTAGGGTTATGTTTTAGATGATATCAGGAGAGTGGATACTCCTGGTTTTGTGAAACTTGGGCATTTCAAGTTTCATACTGTTATAGTCCAACATCAGGAATGAAAATATTTTCTGCCAAAATATTCCAGGACTATAAATAGTTTTCTGAATTAAATTAATTCATTATTCACAATTCCAAATAGAGAAAAGCCATATTCTCTCTGACGGATCTTCGGGTTTTCACCCCAGATTGTGAGTCTACTTTTCTATATGTGATTCAATACTAGTTTAATGCTTATTAACAACAATAACATGTTTAGATTACAAGATCCGGGAGTTTACCGCCCAAGATCGTTCTTGGGGAGTAAACTCCAAAATGGAACATTATGGCTTCCTAGTCCCAATTCCTTGTTAGAAGACTTGTTTAGGAGATAGGCTATGACATTTATGGATCAAAAAGCAACCAAGAAACACAAGTTCTAGGAGTTTACGGCCAAGGAACTCCCTTGGGCCGTAAACCCCTTTTTAAGGGCTTAAGTGCCCTAAAACTTTCCCCAAATGCTTAAGGACTTTAACTACTAGTACATGTGCTTGATTAGAACACCAAAAGCCCATAAAAGCCATAAGTTTTTAGGAGTTTACGGCCAAGAACTCCTATTGGGCCGTAAACCCCATTTTGTGGGACAAAAATCATTCCAAGCAACCCTTAAGCCTTTAGACAACTTACCTTGCACATTTGGGACTAGAAAGGAGAGTAGAACACATAGAAATCACTCCTTGAAAGGAGTTTACGGCCAAGGAACATGACTTGGGCCGTAAACTCCAAGTGAAGGCACCAAAGTGTGCCTCTTGTCCCCATTAGCCTTAGATAAAATCATGGATGCCATTCTTGATGTTTAAGTGCCTCAAACCAATTAATTTCCTAGAGTTTACGGCCGTAAACTCTAAGGTGAAGGACCTTAGGCCGTAAACTCCCATATGGAGTGTTCTAGAGCCTTAAAACCACTTCATGCATTATTCCAATAAAGATAGGAGTGTTCTAAATACAAGATAACACCACAAAACACCCAAAAACACCATTTGAGGAGTTCACGGCCATAAACCTAAGAGTTTACGGCCGTAAACTCCAAGGTGTGGGGTTTGTTGGATGGTGAACTCCTATACAAGGCCCTTTGATGTTTCAAACCCTTTTGCCTTGTCCCGTAGCAACTTAGATGCAACCATTTGAACCCTAAACACTCATAAAAGTGTTTAAATGTCTGCTAAGTGTCTTAACTTATTTATTTAAGTTATTATATGTCTAATTAGTTATATATATGTTTATTATATGATAACTAGGCTCGTGCGTGTAAACCAGTCTCCGTTTGTCACCTAGCACGGTAGCCGACACTGCAATTCAAACGACTCACCACAAGTGAGTTCATACCCCTTGAATCAACCTTTGAGATGATTTTAAGTGTTTTAAATACTTTATGGGGGGGGGGGGGGAATACAAGTCAAATACTTATAGTTATTGCTTCAATCACATGTGATTGCATTTAATCACATGTGATTAATAACTAGGAAAACGACGATTTTTACCACTGTTCAAACTGTTTATCAAAATGCCTTACTTTGAAATGTTTTACAAACTGTTTTACTATCCAAACTTACTTATAGACTGTGATTTAAACAAATGCTTCTTATACTTAAACTGTTTTATTAACTTATGCCTTCAAATTGTTTTATAGATCGACATCAAGTCGATCTCCTCCTGAAATCATATTTATGCTTCAAATGTTTTATGAAAACTTAATTATGCTTTTATATATATTCAATTGCATGCCCGTATATGTATAGATGTATAAATAATGTTTAAAGGACTTAGGAAGGCCATCTACCCTATTTCCTTTTCCTCGATTTGGATGTGGTCTGGTGGGATTTCGGGTGACCATCCGAAGGTCGTTTCCATATTACTTATATATCATATATACATGTATAGACATAAAGGTACTTCCATATTCATACTCATCAGTACATCATTAGCTGGTTACCATCGGGGTAACGCAGGATCATACATATACAGATATACTAGAAACAATACATATACAGATATACTAGAAACAATACATATACAGAAATACTAGAAACAATACATATACAGATATACTAGAAACAATACATATACAGAAATACTAGAAACAATACATATACAGATATACGAGAAACAATACATATACAGATATACGAGAAACAATACATATACATGAATACTTAACAATTGTGATCCACTGTATCGGGCATGCCTTAAATGTCATGGCCCGAGTTGTAGCCAGAATTCTCTTGGAGGGAGAGCGTGAGTTTGCGTATAGATCTATACTGGATTGACTATCATACACCTTGCTGCTAGCTACAGCCGGACTTGCAGGTCTGCGGGTGCCAAACGTCATTTCTTATTACGACCGTTCATTATGTCGTTGATTATCAGTCGATAGCATGGTGCAATTAATCACAATATACCTTAATATAAATCCGGTTTAAGGTAGTAGTATTTAGTACAGCAGTAGTCTTATTATACAAAGCTACAGTACTACAATGATTTACCCATTACATATTTTAGTGATAATCTCACTTAAGCATTAGTGTACAAACTATATTTTTAACAAATGATAGTTATACTTGGGTAATTACACACTTTTACAACAGAAAAGTTACAAAACAGTCTAGCCTTGGTATAAGGTTACTTTTATAGAAAATATAGGATTTTCTGAGAGATTCAAACTTTTACAAACACTTTCAAACATTTGCTTACATTTATACAAACTTATACATTGAGACAGGTTCAAACATTTTTACAAGAAACAATTGACACTAAAATACTTATGAACTCACCAGCTTAATGCTGATAAACTCTTTCAAAATAACTTGTATTCTCAGGTCATCAGTAGACAGGTACCGAGGCCAGCTTTTGAGAAGATGGAGTGCATTCAAGACTCATCTCATATTATTTTGTGTTTCATTATTTTTGGTGTCTATAACTGTACAGAACACACTTGTATTAAAATTATATATTTAATGCAATGGATGATGTTGTTTGCTTATTTACACTTACTGTGTTGTGATACTATACATGACGTCCTCCGCCCCAGAACGTTTCCGCCGTTTTTGGTTTTGGGGTGTGACATGAGTGTATAGCTACTTTCTTCTAACACATAAATATAAAATATTAGCTATGAAATACGTGCTATATGTTATATATTATTTGTGTATTTGAGATGGGCTTGGAATTTATGTTTTTATACGGGTGTTAAATGATTTAAATTGTGCTTGTATTTATATCTACAAAAATGTTGGGTAGAACATGGGTAGATGGAATAGTTGGTGACGATGCGACTTCGTGCCTATTAAGTAAAGCTTTGGTGACGATGCGACTTTGTGCCTATTGAGTAAGATTTGGTGACGATGCGACTTCGTGCCTGTTTGATAAACCTTGGTGACGATGTGACTTCGTGCCTGTTGTGTAAACCTTGGTGACTATGAGACGTAGTGCCTATTGTATGAACCCTGGTGACTATGTGACGTAGTGCCTGTTGTATAAACCGTGGTAGCAAATGGACCTTGTGCCAATTCCTTAGGTAAATCCTTAGGAATAAATGAATGAAGGATAGTGGATTCTTAGGGTAAACCCTTGAGAAAATAAAGGAGATACGGGGATAGGTATTTGGGTTGATTGTTTGATAATTGAATATAATAAATGTATTATTGTGGGTTGAAAACCCTATATGCTCACCAGGCTCCCAAGCCTGACCCACTTAGTTTTCTTTGCATTACAGGTAATGGCACAAGGGTATAAGTTGGTGGACTTGACGAGAGATTTTGGATTATAGATCAGTAGTTATAAATAACTGTTGTAAGGTTTATTTTATATTGTTTATGCTTTTGGTCTGTATCAAACATGACATCCCGATGTTTTATTATTTAATAAAAATACATTCTCTTTGAGAAATGTTTTGATAAATGGTTATCATATTTTTGTTTTTGGGAACAAATTCCGCAACAATTTTCTTTAAATGATTACTCTGATTTAAAAACCTAAAGCATAAAGAAATCGGTCTTTTCTGGCCGTGAAATTTGGGGATGTCACAGGTTGTGGTCTCGGAGGCCCATGGTATAAGTGATTTGGTTGTTTATGGGTCTTGGGTTCCATTCGAAAGGTTTTAAGACTCGGGTATGTGGCTAGGAGCTTAGGGCTTCTTGCCACCTTTTCGTGGATATAAAGTTCGTCGGAAACGGACTTAGAACGAAGGAGTTATAACACTTTGAAGTTATTTGCATAAATGGTCCCTAATGAAAATGTTTGGCAAGCAAGTCCCATGCATGCAAAGGAAACATGCACGTGTCTGGCTGGGTACGCCCAACGTAGGCTGGGATTACGCCCAACGTAGTGGAGTAAATGATCGCGGGTATGCGAGGAGTACGCTCAGCAAACTCTAAGAGACACAAAACCCTAATTTTTAGGGCATGCCACTATATAAGGAACATTAGGGCTGAAAACCTAGCCCCTTATCAGCCTCCCCAACCTCAGAGAAACCCTAGAACTCTTCATCCCTTCATTCTTGTGTAATTTTGATCTTGAAAAGCCCATCTTGGTGGTTTTAAGCTTGGAAGAGGAAAGAAGAAGTTAGCAAGGAAGGACTTGGGAAGCTTGAGCTCATAGATCTAAGATAACATCATCATTTGGGACTCTTTGGAGGTATAAAGTTCTTAACTTTACATAAGAGTGCTTAGATCTAGTGCAGTTTGGTTTTGAAGTCATTTTGGTCCAAAGGATGAAGCTTTACAGTCCAAATCCGATTTCTAGGCTAAGGGTTGCCACCCTTGGTGCTAAATGACTCCCTAGGTCATAAAGTTGTCATATTGGTGGTCTTAATGGATTCATGCAAGAGTTGAGACCACTTTCATGGAAGTAGAATATCATTTTTGGAGTTTGGACTTGTTTGGGGGCATACAAAGCCACCAAGTCAGTGACTTTATGGATTAAGACGTTGAAAAGGACTTGGATCTGTGATTGTAGCTTCTGGATCTGAGTATTAAGCACTTAATGGGAAAAATGACTAAGCAGGGGAGTACTCTAAGCGTACATGTAGGTACACCCAACATACACACCATTTGGCTAGTACGCGTAACGTACTCATCAGATTTGGGTCTTGAGAGTTTTGGGCCTTGGTTTGGGCCATGCAAGGGATTTTGGTCCTTTGGGCCCTAGGGGGGCCATTAAGAGTCAGATAACGTGGGCCAATAAGATGTTTGGGCTTTGGGTAAGGCCCATTAGAGGGATTGGGCCCAATTTAGCAAATTGGGCCATTAGTAGGCCACTAGTGGGTTTGGGAAGCCCATCTAGTGTTGGGCCTTTGTATATTATGATTTTGAGCCTTAGATATGGACCAAGTTGGACTAGGGGTAAAATGGTCATTTTACCCTAAGGAGGATTATTGATTTGGACTAAGTGATATTTTCGGTATTGATAGCTCGGGGAGTCAAAAGATCAGCAGTTTGGGGATTTGCTAACTAACAGCGAGGGGTTATTCGCAGGATTCAACAGTCAACCTTGCGAGGTGAGTTTCCTCCAGTAGGAACGGGTCTAAGGCACCAATGTCGGCCCGTTTATGTATGTTAGTGTATACTGGATTTAGATCCGATGCCGGGGTTAGCCCGATGTAGTTTGTATGTTCTGGATTTCGGTCCGATGTCGGGTGGTACCCGAGGTAGTAGTGTATGTTTAGTTATACTTGTTATCTTTGTGATACTTGTATGTGTCTGGTAGGGAGATGAGTGTGGGCGGGGGCCCGTATCTCATCACTAGCTGAGTGTGGATGGGGTTCCATATCTCATTAGTAGCAGAGTAGGGGCGGGGCCTTGAGAATAGCAGCTATAGAATAGTGATTGTTTGTTATGTATTAGAATGAATATATGATCGTGTTTGTATGTGTATAGCGGGCGGGGCCCGGAGACAGGCGAGGCCTAGTAGAAACATATCTGTATACCGAGGGGGCTTGATGCCAGGCGGGGCCTGATGCCGGATTCATCCAATGTATGGCGGGGCTCGATGTAGCGGGATAGGCCCAATGTTTGCAGTATGTGATTATGTATGGTATGTGGTAGATTGGGGAACTCACTAAGCTTCGTGCTTACAGTTTCCAGTTTTGGTTTCAGGTACTTCCGGTAGCGGAGGGAAGAGCTCGGGATGACTGCATGGCACACACCAAGAAGTTTTAGCCTGGGATGTCTACTCTGATAAAAAGAGTATGTTTTGGGATGATACTCTGATTTGATATAACGATTTTTGTTAATGAATGAAATGGTTGATAATTAGGGTTTTTATTAATGACTTAAAACAAAATTTTCGGACCATATTTTTGGGATGTTTCAAGTTGGTATCAGAGCCTTGGTTTGAGGGATTTGGGCACACTCTCGGGTATGTCTGAACTCAAATTGAGGACTTGGTATGAAAATTTTCAAAGGAAAATCATTTTTATAAAAGAACCTTGAGAAGAGAAAAGAACTTTGAAAAAGAGAAAAAGGGTGTGGTGCATGCAATCAGCTGAGCTCAAGTAAGTTCTCCCAAATTACCCATACACGTTTGCTTAGATATGATATGCTTATGGGAACTGCATGCTAGATTAGGACTAAGGATCTAGGAGGATGCCTTATGTGCCTGTTATATGTATGAGCTTTATGAGTTGCATGCAAGTATAGATTCTTGAGTAAGGGATAGAACAATATGATTGGATTATGTGATTAGATTTTCCTTTTTGTCTGAATGCTACTTGCTTTGTGCTTTGTGGGACTCTGAGTGATGAGAGTTAGCCATTAGCTGAATACGTCAAGTCACATGTGCTCAGGATTGAATAATCTCAAAGTGATGGATTTGACCCTATTGCGCAGCTCTCGTTTGAGTCTAACCGTTGTAGGGACGAGTCCTTTACTCGAAGGATTATTTGAGCCTCGTCACTTGTGATGGTATTAAGGTTGTGGCTAATTGGCATCATGAAGATACCTTTAGTAGCTGAGGACTGGGTTCGGGTTGGAGGTTACCCTAGGGCAAGCATATGATAGTGCTAGGAGTAGTAGTAGTAAGGGACCTGGTGGAGTCGAGGCAATTCTCGAGGAAAGTAAGGATAGATGTGGAAGGTAGTATAGGCCTGTACTACTAAAAGCATAGGATTCGTACTCGAGCCGAGAAAGGCTAAGAAATAACCGGGGAACTTGTAGTGTGTGTGTGATCCCTTAGTAGCGATGAGTAATCTAATGATAGTTATGTTATATTGTAGAATGGTGACGTTGCGTGAGAGACCAGTGGGCGGTTCAGGCGCCAGTGAGGGATCAGGCTCGGGTTTAGGAGCCGAGCAGCTCGGGGAGCAGATGAGGGAGTTTATATCAGCTGAGATTACGCACAGTATTCTAGACTAGACTCCTGTGATCTTTGGTACGGTCAAAGAGGGTATATTGGAGATTTTGGATGAGAGGTTGGGAGCCGTCTGTGCTGAGATGGTGGCCATGATGGGGGCACGTACACTGAAATTTCGAGTTGATTGCAGAGGAGTCGCGAGCAGCCCTTGATGTGGCAGGTACGTATCTTTCACTTTCCTATAAGATTTTATTTGTGATTTATTTGTTATGGTACTACATTGATGTTAGATAATGAGCTTTGGAATTATGTTCCTGCTTATGATTAAGATTATATGCCATCTGCATACCTTGGATGTTAGAGAAGTAGTTCGAAGATGTTTCCCTTAAGAGCAGGTTCTCAGGATGCAGTCACTGTAGCAAGTGTGAGTGGGGGCTCGAGAGGTGTTCTGTTAGTCTTTAAGAGTGGTTCAGATTTGGTATTTGTTGGTTTTGGAGCTCTAGCAGTGGTGAGCGTTGGATGTCAGCAAATCGACCCTTTAGATGAAGAGAAGGATTGGGAATCCTTTCCAACCTCGGAGTTGTAGGGATCTAGTTGAGTCGAAGTGGGGGAGAACTATCCTAGAGGTCAGGAGCAGAAGTAGGTGCAAAATTAGGATGAGTTCACAACTTTTTGGGAAGGAAAGCAGCCCAAGTGGTTGTTTGGATAGAGGAGCACACGAGTTGGGAGTTTGTGAAACTTCCCAACATTGAGTTCGTGTTTTGCGGTAGTTGATAACTTGATGGAAACCAGGCTAGAGATTTTCTCGGTGGGATGCGAGTTTAGTTAGGATGTAAGACTACGGGATAGTTGTAGCATTCACCAACAATTAGACAAGTGTGGGGTGTTTTTTTAGACTGCGGGTAAGTCGTAGCATTCATTAGCAACTTAGTTAGAGGAGTGTGAGCGAGGGCCCGTATCGCTTAGTTAGTGGAGTGTGAGCGGGGGCCCATATCTCCTAGTTAGTATGATAGGAGTCAGGAAAGGATAGTAAGTTGAGATTCGAGGAGGAGTGGGCCTGCATATCCCTAGATAGGTGAGACCTGTGGGAGAGGCCACTCCGAGATATAGTTTGGGTGAGACCTGTGGGCGATACCCGTGTGATTATAGCAGCGTAGGTGGGACCTGGTAGAGACCTTAGGGTCAAGATAGGGGATCGAGGATCCTAGGACTTAGGGAGCCAGAGTGGCAAGGTAGATAAAGCAGTTTTAGATAGCCGAAGTTTCTTCGGAAGTTGCTGAGAGCAACTGAGAGTTGGAGCTTGGGTTCAGTAACCGGAGGGAATCTGGTATTCCAGATAGTGGATAGATAGGTTCGGACCTGGGAGGTCCCGGTTCTTTTGGAAAGAAGGCAAGAGGCAGCATGGTGTTCAGGCAGAAGTGTCTATCATGAGGGTTTTTGTGTGTGAAGTAGCTTGTGGATCGGAAGGGATAAGCCACTTGCAGCGGGATTAAATAGTCTCAGAGTAATGGATTTGAACCTGTTGCAGCTCTCATCTGAGTCAAACCGTTGTAGGGATGAATCTTCTACTCGAAGGATTATCTGTGTCACACCCCCGAACCAGACGACGGAAACGTCCGAGGGCTCTTGTGACTTAAATTGAATACCATCACAATGAATATACATGAATCATAACATAATTCATCACCATGCATTGAAATATTACAACTGATATTGTTTACATCCAGTACATTGTTTTAGACATTACAATTTCATAACATAAACTGTGTGATAGATAGTCTAATCCAACCACCATGACATTACTTGGTAATTATTCTTCGGTCCACCTGTTACCTGAGAATACAAGTTATTTTGAAAAACGTCAACATATGAAATGTTGGTGAGTTCATAAGTAATGCTGTGGTAAAATGATTTGGTGTAGTTTGTAAAGCCAAGAAAATCCGATATTTTCTGAAAAGATCATTGTTTATAAAAAGTGTGAAGATTCGTGAATATATGCTTGTTGATTTTCAAAACATGTATAATTATTGAACCTTTGTATAAATCACGCAAGTGAAAATGCTGAACTTCCCAAGAAAACCCGATGTTTTCCCAATACATAAAATACAATGACTTGTCTATTGTTATACCGATACGTCGAATGATTTTGATTACCCGGGTGGCGTTGGATTAATTAGGGTTTGTGAGTTGTTATAATCACGCATTAAAGAAAATGACTAGTTTATAACTACAGATTACAAACGATCCTTAAAGGCATCAGCCGTTACTACTCACTTAATCCACCCACCGTGATTACTCTTGTTTATCGTCCTGAATTTGTTTACTTTGATTTCTCATAAGCCCAACAACTGAGGAGATAAGAGAGTACAAAGTCCCTTTATTTCCATGAGTTATTCAAGGCTATCGGGAATGCGAAAGACACTTGGCCCATCTCGCATTTGACTTCTCGACCTCACTAGCAGTACTAATGGGCCACTAGGGCCCAATAGCACATTAGAGCTATTGAAAGTCCTTTTACATGGAATTGGGTCATAGGAGGCCCAATAACACGTAAGCATATTCCTTTTGGGCCCAAAGATCATGTTAATGGGCTAGCAAGGCCCAACAAGCATGATTTGAAACTTCCAAGCCCAAAGTTTGTAAGTTAGCTCATCATACTTATCACGTGTTTATTGAAATGCTTTGGTTTAACGATTTTGTTTTGTTATTATTCGAGACCGAATCAACTCGTTTTGTAACGATATTTGTTGTTGAGAGTGTATTTGTTTTCCGTTTCGTCGGTAGTCGTGGATCTTGTATTTTGTATTAATTAATTAATTTGTTTGAAAGTGGAATTTGACCCTTTTCACTACCCTTCTTTTATAAAAATAACACTTTTGGTCCTTTTTATATAAAAGAATTTCATTTTTAGTCCTTAAAACCCTTTTCTTGACGCCTTTGTATTATTTATTTGGTGAATACACGATTTTAACCCAAAATTTACTTTGTTGACAGCTTCAGCCCCTCCAGAGTAGTGATTATCGGTTAGGAACCCATTTTTCACAACTTTTATAGTTTTGGCCCAAAATCTAAAAAGTTTACATTTTTGGTCCTTTTTGTTAGTGAAAAGCATTTTTGACCCTTATAAACATTTTGTTATGGTAATTACCCCTGTTTTACAGAAAGTTACATTTCCAGCCCCTCAACTTATCATTTTTGCATTTTGAGGCTTATTGGGCTGAGAAGCCCATAAATAGCCCATTAGGCCAAAAATTTACATTTTAAGTCCCTTGAAATTCCTAATGTTCAAAAAACTATTTATAGAAACTGTTTTGACCCTTTTAACCTTCAAGAAGCCATGACTTGTTGATTTGTACCCCAAGTTTATATTTTTGACAATTTAAGCCCAAAAATGGGTTTTATGTTAAAACATGTTCATCATGACCTTGTAAGCTATTATTCTTGACTTATTTTGTGGAAGATAGCTTAGCTTATGTTTGTTTCCCTTCTCATGTCATAGATCTCGGGTTTACACCCTTTTTGGTAGCATATTCATCACAAAACACATGAAATCACACACTTACATGCATCAAATCACACATAGCATACATATACACATAGATCTACACATTTTATTGTATTCTCCCCCATAAAACTCATAAAAACCGAAAAGAAAGGGGTATGAAGCTCACCTTTTCTTGTTGTTTTTGATTTGAAGAAGAAAAGAGAAGAGTTTGTTGCTATTTTCGGCCCTAGCAAGTTTATTGGATGGATCTCGAACTTAGAGGGTTCTAAGATGCAAGATCATGAATTCATATGCGTTAAGAAGAGATTTTTGATAGAAAAAAGAGTCTAGAGTGTGGATCCAAGCATCAACTTACCTAAGATGATGATTTTTGTGAAGAATCCTCCTTGCAAAGCCCTTGAATCTCGAAAGTATGGAAAGGAGTGGAGAGAGTTTTCTTGAGAGGATTTTTGAGTAAAGTGTGGGTGTGTGTGTTTAGATTTGGCCGAGAGCAAGAAGGAGAGAGAGGAAGAGAGACTTTGATGAGATGGTTGCATGGGAATATGAGTTATAAGCATGGAAGTCCTATGAGTAAAAGTGAGGTGGCATCCAAGAGTCAACTCCTCTTCTTGGGTTGGACTTGGGCCGAGAATGGAGAGGGAAGAAAAGAATATTTGGGCCTTGAATGCTTAAGTCTATTTTATGGTTAAGTTGTGTGATTTTTGGCCCAAATAAATATAAATATGATTTTTATGACCTATTAGGGCTAAATTAGGTTAGTTATGGCCCAATAAGGTCCATTTAGGTATTTTATTTCATTCTAGGCCCAATATGGCCCAAAATTTTAAAATAAATGGAAGTGGGTCCAATTAGAACCCATTTAAGAGTTCTAAGCCCAAAGTAGTCAAATTGGAAGCTTATTGGTCCATTGGGCCCAATAAGGAAATCCTAGTCCAAAATGGACTTAAACAAGGATTTCTAGGGTTTCCAATTATTTGTTGACTATTTGCAGTGCTTGTATGAAGTGTTTGATTGAAATTTTGTTGTTATTGAATAAGCATCCTACATGCTTTCACATTGTTGGTTCACATTTGTTATCATTGTTAAATGTTTACAAGGAATCGAATTTCCTGGTTGTGACAATCTGAGCCTTCCGTCAAGTATAATTGACCGGCTGATGGTTGTGCAAGAGTAGTCGGTCAGGGAGACATACCAGTTTGGGATTAAGACTTTAGTAAGATAGATGTGGTTTGCGGAAGTTTGAAGTTCGTTTTCTTCTGAATGAAAGACCGATTTGGCTTTCAGTCATCTTGGGAATATTGTATCACGTGTGGGATCATCGGTTGTGTTCCTCAGATCAGTTGTTGGGAGATTGGTGTTAGTAAGGAGAGACTTCGATGACGAAGTCTAGTTTAATTGGGAGAGAGTTGTAGCACCCCGTTTTGATAAGTACTTCGATTGTGGTCTCGGAGGCCCATGGAATAAGCGATTCGGTTGTTTATAGGTCTCGGGTTCTATTCGAAAGGTTTTAAGACTCGGGTATGTGGCTAGGAGCGTAGGGCTTCTCGCCACCATTTCGTGGATATAAAGTTCGTCGAAAAAGGACTTAGAACGAAGGAATTATAACACTTTGAAGTTATTGGCATAAATGGTCCCTAAAGGAAATGTTTGGAAAGCAAGTCCCATGCATGCAAGGGAAACATGCACTGTCCGGCTAGGTACGCCCAACGTATGCTGGGAGTACGCCCAACGTAGTGGAGTAAATGATCGCGGGTGTGGGAGGAGTACGCCCAGCGTACTCTCAGAGATCCAAAACCCTAATTTTTAGGGCATGTCACTATATAAGGAACATTATGGCTCAAACCCTAGCCCCTTATAAGCCTCCCTAACCTCAGAGAAACCCTAAAATGCCTCATCCCTTCATTCTTGTGTAATTTTGATCTTGAAAAGCCCATCTTGGTGGTTTTAAGCTTGGAAGAGGAAAGAAGAATTTGGCAAGGAAGGACTTGGGAAGCTTGAGTGCTTAGATCTAGTGCAGTTTGGTTTTGAAGTCATTTTGGTCCAAAGGATGAAGCTTTATAGTCCAAATCCGATTTCTAGGCTAAGGGTTGCCACCCTTGGTGCTAAATGACTCCCTAGGTCAGAAAGTTGTCATATTGGTGGTCTTAATGGATTCATGCAAGAGTTGAGACCACTTTCATGGAAGTAGAATATCATTTTTTGAGTTTGGACTTGTTTGGGGGCATACAAAGCCACCAAGTCAGTGACTTTATGGATTAAGACGTTGAAAAGGACTTGGATCTGTGATTGTAGTTTCTGGATTTGAGTATTAAGCACTTAATGGGAAAATGACTTAGCAGGGGAGTACACTGAGCGTACATGTAGGTACGCCCAGCTTACACACCATTTGGCTAGTACGCTTAGCGTGGATAGGAGTACGCCTAGCGTACTCATCAGATTTGGGTCTTGCGATTCTTGGGCCTCGGTTTGGGCCATGCAAGGGATTTTGGTTCTTTGGGCCCTAGGGGGCCATCAGGAGTCAGATAACATGGGCCATGAAGATGTTTGGCTTTGGGTAAGGCCCATTAGAGGGATTAGGCCCAATTTAGCAAATTGGGCCATTAGTAGGCCACTAATGGGTTTGGGAAGCCCATCTAGTGTTGGGCCTTTGTATATTATGATTTTGAGTCTTACATATGGACCAAGTTGGACTAGAGGTAAAATGGTCATTTTACCCTAAGGAGGATTATTGATTTGGACTAAGTGATATTTTGGGTATTTATAGCTCAGGGAGTCAAAAGATCAGCAGTTTGGGGATCTGCCAGCTAACAGCGAGGGGTTATTTGCAGGATTCAACAATCAGTCTTACGAGGTGAGTTTTCTCCAGTAGGAATGGGTCTAAGGCACCAATGCCGGCCCGTTTGTGTATGTTAGTGTATACCGGATTTAGATCCGATGCCAGGGTTAGCCTGATGTAGTTTGTATGTCCCCGATTTTGGTTCGATGTTGGGTGGTACCCGAGGCAGTAGTGTATGTTTAGTTATACTTGTTGTCTTTGTGATACTTATATGTGCCTAGTAGGTAGATGAGTGTGGGCAGGGGCCTGTATCTCATCACTATCTGAGTGTGGAAGGGGTTCCATATCTCATTAGTAGCAGAGTAGGGGCGGGGCCCAAGATAGGCGGGGCCTTGAGAATAGCAGCTATAGAATAACGATTGTTTGTTATGTATTAAAATGAATATATGATTGTGTTTGTATGTGTATAGCGGGTGGGGCCCGGAGATAGGCGAGGCCTAGTAGAAACAGATCTGTATACCGAGTGGGGCTCGATGCTAGGCGGGGCCTGATGCCAGATTCATCCGATGCCGGGCGGGGCTCGATGTAGCGGGCTATGCCCAATGTTTGCAGTATGTGATTATGTATGGTATGTGGTAGATCGAGGAACTCACTAAGCTTCGTGCTTACAATTTCATTTTTGGTTTCAGGTACTTCCGGTAGCGGAGGGTAGAGCTCGGGATGATTGCATAGCAAACACCAAGAAGTTAGCCTGGGATGTCTACTCTAGTAAAAATAATATGTTTTGAGATGATACTCTGATTTGATATAACAATTTTTGTTAATGAAGGAAATGGTTGATAATTAGGGTTTTTATTAATGATTTAAAACGAAATTTCCAGACCATATTTTTGGGATGTTTGAACGGTCTTTGACCTGGTCTGTTCTTTTCTAGTCAAGGCTTCAAGTACTCTATAAGAGATAACAAAAAACACAATGACAATCCCAATATATTAACTAAATCCAAGATCTTGGGCTACCCGTGATGTTAGTATAAGTTCAAGATATTGAAAATAAATAGGAGTAATTTTTTGTACCCATAACAATTGCCCCAAAAAATCTTCAATTATGGAATCCTTGGAGTTGGAGATTTCTAGGCGCGGGATTCATCTGATAGATGATGATGTGACGTGGAATGTTTTTCTAAGATTGATCCTATCCATCTATGTTTATAGGGGTTTTGAATTTTTAATGGTTATGATTTCAACATTTAAATCATCTTATAAACTCAATGTAGTCCCTCGTTTGCATACATTTTACGATCAAGGGTTTTATTATATTCATCTAGGTAATCGTTCCTTCCATTTCTCATATTTTTTGATCTCAATCATGGGCAAAAAACTTACCCTTCAAGAGCTAGATCAAAGGAACCCATTGTCGAGGATTTCATTACTCTGGGATTGCTACCTAGTAATGATAGTGACATCCGTAGCTACTCGAATGTTGATATCGATTTACTTCGCTCATCAGATAAAAAAACACCATATTTGGAGTTTTGAAGTCAAAGTTGAGGCCAAATTATCTTTTTCCAACTTTGACATGTTTCCATGAGTTTCTCTTTGTCATTGGCTTGTCATTCCATTTTCCTCCTTTCATTTATAGATTCTTCGAAGTCACCAGATTTGCTTATGCTTAGATCATGTCGGTGGCATATCCTTTATTTAATTTCATTCTTGAATGAATATGATGGTATAGATCTTGGGTTACCCGAGATCGAAAGTGTTTATATTCGTGAAACTTTTTGGTATTCTCATATCATACTTAAGATTAAGACTGGAAAACCGTATTTGAGCTTGAAAAGTTCTCATATTGATCACGATTAGAAAAAGAGATATTACTTCATTAAAACTTATTCTCTTAGTTAAGATTGGGTGACTGAGGGTAGGATTTCTATATCTAGATTTTTTTTCTTTATACTTTCTTTAGAAGCTAATTTCGGTCTTTTATCTTGGACAAGTCTAAAGTTTGATGTGAGAACCGTAAAAATTAGGTCAACGATTGTCAACCACAAACGTTTAGAACACCGATGTAAAGGACCTAATGTATAATCTTCCACTCATTTTGATGTAAGTACAATAATATACTTTAAAATACATTTGAAATATACTTTAAATCATCAATTTGTGTACAACATAGATGAACAAACATTTCTTATTATACATAAGTAACGATTCGATACATATTATTGAAAGAGATATATGTGCACTTAATTACTAATATTTGGATATAAAGAACGTTGGAAATGAAGTAAGTATGCAAAAGTTATGGCAATATGAAGAAAACAGACAGTTTTGTGATAGTCTGCGACATGTAATCGTAAAAACGAAACTTTAGACGTTTTGTTAGGTATCATAAACTATGAATTTATAATTTCAAACAATTTCCCCTTAATCATCATTATATCTACTATTTGATTCTGAAGCTAACTCATTTTTGCCTAAAAAGCCCGACACTGCCATGGATAATATTTAGGTAGAGCGATACCAACTATCCCGACAACGAACTTTCAAACGATTCATACACATAGCTACACAAATCACTTGAAGAAAATGTTAACATTTTATGAATCAGGATATAATCTATTATTTGATTCAATTGCTAACTTATATATTTCATGAAATTTTGATGCTTTCACGAATATAGTCGAATCCCAACAAACGAGAATCCACCGCTACCGTACTTTCATAATCTTTGTTCACCTAGTTGTAGGATTCATTAAGTGAATACTTTTACATTTTACAAGAGGTAAAATTAAATAGTAAAAACCACTTAACTTGGAAAATTCGCAAAAAGTTGAAATTAGGTTACTGAGTCACGAGAACGCACTACACGATACATTCTTGTCCAAGCACACTTTTTGAGGAATGGAACTATAAGTATAAGAATATATTAGCAATATTTCTTCATCAACTAACCTCTCTCTCCCTCTTGAAATCTCTCCATCTCTCTCCCGTTTTCCGACGAGCACGACCGTAAACCACTGCGAGCCACCACTGCCGTTGACGGCCAACTCCCTCTGCCCCTGTCCGACTTGACCTATGGCGAAACTTCCCTACCTCCAACACCGATTGCCTAAACTTCGCCAACCTAGCACCATCAATTTTTCCGGTGACCAGGCCTTTTTCCGACGAGTTTTTCCGGCAGAAAAATTCCAGCAGCCACCCCCTCGATTCTGATCACTTTCTAACTTTTTTTTACGGTTAAGCGTTGTGTGTTTAAAATCCAACACAATCCGATGTTTCGACAAAACAAACACGACGTTTTAAAGCACGCTTGGACAGTGAGTTCACAATCCCATTTTAAATCTTTTTACAATTTTCGGGGGGAGAATAAATGTTTAAAAATATTATTTATTATTTATGTAAACTAAAATCATTAATTACGATTTATATAAACTAAAACTGTCATTTATCCGTTATTAAACTGTCGTTATGTAAAACTGATAAATTACACTATCGCTATCCTGCTCACGTAACTTGGATATTTGTTATGCACTATTGTTACTATGTTCACATAACTGAAATAATAGTTATGCATTGTCGTTACTCTGCCCACATGACTTATATAATAGTTATGCATGTATAAAACATTGGTTATAAGGCATATATAATAGTTATACATTGTTAAAAAATTTCATGGTAACTCGACAAATACGTTAAGGCTACAATCTTTTAGAACTACTCACTCAATGGTTTACATTAGACATTTCATCACATTAAGTGTAATACATAGCAAGACCCCTGACTTATAACCATTGAATCTTAAGTAAGCGAGAGAATTATGTATAGATGTATACAAGTTGACACTCCCACCTACGGTTGGTAGCTACAACCTCGACGGTCAAGTCACGATTGATAACTGTCTAAAATTTATGATGTCCGATGAAGCGTCGTGATGGACAACAAGTAGTTAACAACTCGGTTACAAAGAGTCATTGTAACATTAAGACAATATAAATACATTTAATATATAAGTTGAAATAGTAATTATTGTAAGGTCAAACCTTTAAATATGATAATGTTTAAAACAGACTCAGCGTCAGCACATGTCTCAGCATCAGCACCAGCATGTAACTGCTCAGTTTGTATTAGTATAATTTGTTCAGTGCGTTGTAACAAATCTTATAGTTATCGTGTTTCCTTAGTTATCTTGATTAATTAGGTAGCGTATCCCTGAATTGTTGGGATTGTCTAGAATAACAGTATATATTATCTTGTATTGGTTTGTGAATGGCCACGCCTTTCACAAACCCTAATCGTCGCTTTGTGCACACGATAATCTCTTTGTGAGATTATCTTTCTTAGTGAAAGTTTTTCTTCGTGAATTTCTCTTGTTCTTATTTATTGTCTTTGTTTGATATATCGATTGATCTAAAGGCCTCTTCAATTGGTATCAGAGCAGGTTTCTTTTATCAAACAAATGGCTTCATCTTCTTCTTCATCAAACTCATCAAATCATCCTTCTGCTAAAATCCCTCCTTTCGATGAAACGAACTTTGCTATGTGGAAAATAAAGGCTCTATGTTCCGATGTTCCGATGTATCAGCCTCTTAAAAATAATGTTCTTGATGGTACTATGAAGAAAACTCCCAAAGAAAACTGGACGGCAGATGACAAGAGAAAACATGGTCTAGATGTTCGTGCTCGTGTTGCAATCAGCTACTCTCTGCCATACAACATCTTTGGGCTGGTTCAAAATTGCATCTCAGCAAAAGAGATGATCATCTCGGATACTCTGACTGTATCTTTTGAAGGAACTGAAGAATTCAAGGCTACTCAAATAAATGATCTTAACTGAAGGTATGAACATTTTTTTGCTAAGAAAGGTGAAACCTTGACTCAAACTTTTAACAGATTCAATACTCTTGTTAATGATCTTCGGAGACTAGATCAGTTGAAGCATAGAACTGTTCTAGTGCAAAAGTTTTTGGATTCTCTGGGTGCAGGTTGGGAGAATCATGTTGATGTGCTAAAAAACAGTGAGAAGATCAACTCTATGGACTTACAAAGTCTCTATGGAAATCTTCGATACTATGAAGAATCCAAGCTTCAAAGAAAGGAACTGATGAAAGATTCTTAGCGTGAATCTTCTGTAGCCTTGTTCTCCAACAAAAAGCTGGTGTCAGATTCAGACACTGAAAGTGATTCAGACACTGATTCATCTAAAACTGACACTGATGATCTTGAAAAGGTTGTGGCAAGTGCAGCTTTGATTGTGAAGACCTTTGAAAAATCAGGTCGAAACTTCTCAAAGTTTCAAAAGAAGATGGGTGGAAAGTCCTCAAAAGGGTCAGGAGCTGATAAAAGGCATGGTGCTGATAAGAAAGAGAAGGCTCAGTGCTTTAACTGTGGGAGCACTGATCATTTTGCAAAGGATTGTAAACAAAAGAAACAAGGCTCAGATGAATACTGGAAGCAGAAGTACAACAAGCTGATTGAGAAGCTGAAAGCTGAAAACTTGGAACATAAAGTGCTTGTAGCTGAAGAAGAAAAATGGAAAACTGATGAAGAGTCATCAGATGATGAAGTCAAGTGTCTAATGGTCAAAATAGAGGACCCGGCTATTTCTGATAAAGACAAAAGTACTTTTGACACTGATATGTCTGATGCTGAAAATTCTAGGAAGCACAACATTGACTCTTCTTCAATGTACCAGGTTAAAAACTTTGTTTCCTATTCAATGAATGAAAAAATCAAAATGTTTGAGTATTTGGGTGTCATTAATTCTAAGAAGAATCAAACCATAAGAAATTTGCAAAATCAAATTGATCTTCTTGAAACTGATATATCCATGAAAAATAGCATTATTGAGTCCACTCAGGAAAATCTTAGAATTACTAGTTTGTCAAATTCATCTTTGTCTGTTGAAATTGATGATGTTAAAAATCTTTTGATCAAAGAACAAACTGTGCTTCACACTTGGGCAAAATCTCATAAGAATGCTAATTATATTATTTCAGCTCAAATTCCACATTCTTGTGAGAAAATTCTTGGGGGTAATTTTGCAGAAGCTGAAAAAGTTTTTAAATCACAAGAAAAGGAATCTGAGGTCTATTCCATGAATGAGATGAAAAACAATTTCAAAAATAAGTTTGTCAGTAACTCTTTAATTAATCAAAGTTTAATTGATGAATATTGCATTACTAATTCTGATGGTATCACTGAGTGTAATGTTGAAATTACCGGAATTGATCCTACCTCTTATCCTGCACATCTTGTTAGACCAACCCCTCTAACTGAGAACATTATTGCTTTTCCTATCTCAAATGGAGTATTTCATGCTGTTCATGAACAACTCAAGCACTTCCCTGATTGCAATCCATCTGTGAATGAGTCAAAATCAGATACTGATAGTTTATCACCTAACACTGATCAAACTCCTCCTGATATTGAATTCAGTCGTGACTCAATGATAAGCAAAAGGACTCAAATCTCTCTTGGTGAATCTTACATGTCAAAATGTGTTAAATCAAAAAATTTGCTCACCAAGAAGAACTTTGGTACTAGAGTTTGTTACAGATGTGGTGATTCCTCTCACAAGATCAGCGAATGTTCTTTTGATAAATCATCCTCAAGAGCTGAAAATATTAAAGTTAGAAATGAAAAATGGACTCTTAAGTCAAACTCTTTAAACTGTCTTCCTAAGGAGTGTTATAATCTATTATCAAATAACTTTGTGAATGACCCATCTTTGAATGGGTCAGTGTGTTCTAACTAGTTTCTCAGCACTGTAGGGTCAGGAGCATCTTTGGTACTTAGATAGTGGTTGCTGAAGGCATATGATAGGATCAAAGTCTCTCCTGGAAGATTATGTTAAGAAAACTGGTCCTGCAGTTACTTATGGAGACAATGGAAAGGGGTTCACTAAGGGATATGGAAACATCAAATGCAATAACGTGGTTTTTCAAAACGTTTCATATGTAAAGGGTCTCAAACACAACCTCATTTCTATCAGTCAATTGTGTGATGCTGACTATGAAGTTCACTTTACAAAGAAGGAAGGAAGAGTTGTAAACACTGACAAGAACATCGTTCTCTCAGCAAGTAGAAAAGATGATATATATGTTCTTGACATGTTCTCAAGTGACAAGGCACTGATGCAATGTTTCTTTACAAAGTCTCAGACGAATCTTAGCTGGATTTGGCACAAAAGGTTTTCTCATCTGAACTTCAAGAATCTATCCAAGATATCCAATCAAGACCTAGTTAGAGGGCTCCCAAAATTCAGCGTTGTGAAAGACAAGATGTGCTCAGCTTGTGAACAAGGAAAACAAACCAAGTCCTCTTTCAAACCCAAGTCATGTTCCAGTATATCAGTCCCTCTTCATCTACTCCACATGGACCTGTTTGGACCTATTCCTGTTCGTTCACTAGGTGGAAATAAGTATACTCTAGTGGTCGTTGATGAGTTCACTCGATTTACATGGGTAGTTTTCTTGAAGAAGAAAAGTCATGCTGCACAGGAAATTATCTCACCGATTCGTAAAAATGAGACACTGACAGGTCTTAAAGTTAAGCAACTAAGAAGTGATCATGGTATTGAGTTCCGAAACTCAACTCTTGAAGAATTTTGTGATCATAAAGGAATTGGACAAAACTTCTCAGCTCCTCGTACTCCTCAGCAAAATGGTGTTGCTGAACGAAGGAATAGAACACTGATTGAGGCAGGAAGGACCTTGATGATCCATGCTGGTCTTCCTATGATGTTTTGGGCTGAAGCTGTCAATACAGCATGTTTTACTCAGAATCGATCTCTAATTCACAGGATTCACAAGAAGACTCCATATGAAATGCTGAAAGATCGAAAACCAGACGTATCCTTTTTTCATGTGTTCGGATGCATTTGTTATATTCTAAATCAGCGTGACCCAAGATCCAAGTTTGAACCTAAGCCTGATAAAGGTATTTTTGTTGGGTACTCATCTATTTCAAAGGCTTTTCGTGTTTTTCATGTGAACAGGCAATGTGTCGAAGAATCCATTCATGTGAAGTTTGATGAGGAATCATACACTGATGAAAAAGTCACTCATTCTCCTTCTATCTTTCAAGAGCTCCTCTCTTGTCCATTCGATGAAGCACCTTTTGCTGAAGATAAGACTGATTCCTCTGATCATATCATTCCAGTTCCATGTTCCTTGAATTAAGATACTGCAGCCACATCAGCAGATAATTCTTTAGGTGCTGATGAAACACTTGAAGCTGAAGACTCTCCTGAAACTGATAATGTGTCAGTGTCAATCTCTCCGGAATCAGCATCTGTCATTGAACATCGAGATCATCCTGTTGATCGAATTATAGGGAATATTCATGATGGTGTCTGCACCAGATCTAGTGTACTTAATAACTTTTGCATGTATGTTAACTTTGTTTCAATGATCTTACCTGATAAAGTACACACAGCTCTTCAAGATGCTGATTGGATCAAAGCCATGCAAGAAGAACTGAATGACTTTGAAAGGCACAAAGTTTGGACTCTTGTCCCAAGACCATCCGGGAAGACTATCACTGGAACTCGCTGGGTCTATCGTAACAAGGTTGATAAAGATGGAATAATCACTCGCAACAAGGCAAGGCTTGTAGCTCAAGGGTTTACTCAAATTGAATCCATCAACTATGGGGAAACTTTTGCTCCAGTTGCTCGCATTGAAGCTATCAGACTGTTTCTCGCATACGCATCCTACATGAACTTCATTGTCTATCAGATGGATGTGAAAACAACATTCCTTCATGGTGTGTTAGAAGAAGAAGTATTCCTAAATCAGCCCCCAGGCTTTGTGGACAAAGATCATCCTGATTACGTGTACCGGTTAGACAAAGCTGTTTATGGACTGAAGCAAGCTCCCAGGGCTTGGTATGAGACGTTGACATCGTATCTGCTTGAAAATGGATTCAGACGAGGAGCAATCGACAATACTCTCTTCATCAAAAACAAAGGCTCATACATGGTTCTTGTTCAAATTTATGTCGATGACATCATTTTTGGCTCTCCAAATGAGACACTGAGCAAGGAATTTGCAGAGATCATGTCTCAAAGGTTCGAAATGAGCATGATGGGGAAGATGACCTTTTTCTTAGGTCTTGAAGTTCAGCAACAAAAGACAGGTATTTCTATTTGTCAAAGTAAATATATTTCTGACCTGCTTGTTAAGTATTCTCTCAGTGACTGCAAACCAGCCTCTACCCCAGTGTCTAAGACTGATAAGATACACGCTGATCCAACTGGAACTGATGTCAATCACTCTCTGTATCGAGGAATGATTGGATCCCTCTTATATCTCACAGCAAGTCGTCCTGATATCATGTTTGGAACCATTCTCTGTGCTCAATTCCAAGCTAATCCAAAAGAATCTCACCTCATGGCTGTCAAACATATTTTTCGATACTTGAAGGGAACTCAAAACCTTGCTCTGTGGTATCCTTGCGACTCAGCATTTGAACTTTATGGATACACTGACTCAGATTATGCTGGATGCAATTTAGACAAAAATAGCACATCTGGTGGATGTCACTTCCTTGGCAATCATCTCATCAGCTGGTCTAGCAAGAAACCACTACTAGAAAAAAGGCCTTTTACGACGCGCAAATTACGACACTCATTAATTTATGTTACGCAAACGAGAGTGACATTAAAAGAGTGTCATCTCTTCAGAAAATTTAAGGATTTAGGTCCCGCATTATTGCGTGCCTTTAAATTTGTGTCAAAAGAAAAAAAATTAAAAACACGGAGGGCGCTGTACCTTAAATGCGCGCCCTCTATATGTGTCGCTTTATAATTTTAATGAACGCGTGTTCCTTAGTTACAAGCGGGAAAAGAAAAGCCAAAAAATTAGAAAAGCCCGCTACCCTCCCTGCCCTAAGCATTTTCACGCATCTTTCATTCTCCTCAGACTGTTGTGCAACTTCTCAATCAAAGATCGAAGGTTACGATTTCATCTCCATCTCTCGACTTCATCATCTCAATCAAGAAAAAGGGCTTCTGATTTCCATTCATCTACTTCATCGTTGCTGTAATTTCACCTTCTTCATCTCTCTGCTGTTATTGAGAATACTCGCCAATAGTTTTCTTGCACTATTCCTTGACCTGCTTCCTTCTAGATACGCTTCTGATCGAGAGATTCAGGTTAGGGCTTTCAAGGCGCCGTGGAAACTATAATGGTGTTCATTGTGGTGGAGGGATTAGGGTTTCTAGAGTGAGAGACGAAAGAGGAAATTGGGGTAAATGTCCGCAGAAGGAAGCATGTAATGTTGTTCTCTATTAACTGATGACTTAGGGTTTTAACTTTCACCATTGCTGCTGCTTCGCCACCTAAGCGAATCGACACTCATAACGCACCTTCCACTCCAACTCTTTTCATAGATTTCTTCCCAGCTGATTTTATGATTTATGATTTCTGATTTCTTCCATCTGATTTTAATTTTAGATTGAGATTTCTAAATGTCAGTCGCCAGCAGCCTATCACCGAAACCAAACTAAGACTCGCTCAATCGCTAAAAGCCTAGGATTTGCTAAAAATCTATTACTCAAACATGGGATTGACTGAAAGTCTAATACTCGTTGAAAAACGAATGCCTGATTTCCAATTAGGATTTCGTATTTATGGAATCCAAGTTCTTGATTCCTGAATTTGATTTCCCTTGACCCTCCTTACAGATCCGTAGAAAATTCAGAAGAGCCGCCACATATCTCAAGCACACGGTACCATCTCTCTCTCTCTCTCTCACGCACCTTCCATCTGATTTTATTTTTTCTCATCTATTCTGGATTGTATTGCTTTCGAAAATAGTGGTTACTTATTAAGGGGCATTTTGGTCAGCTTGTTAATTTTGATAGAATTCGGTATTACTGGGAAAAAAAAATGGGTGCACCCCTGTTCCTTTTTATCGTAGTAGCCTCTTCTTTGATATTTTTTTCTTCTAATCTCCTTGGTTTGAGAAGCAGGGGCTGCTTGATCAAAAGTTTTTTTTTGTTATTGGTCCATGATTGACAAATTTATGGAAGGGTTTCTTGTTCTTCATACTGCTGATTTTGATCCTAGTCAAGACTATTGGGTTCATTGTTATGTCATATACAAAGGGCAATACTGGAATCTTCTTGTTTGGTTTGCGGTTGATGAAAATATTTTTTTTCCTTTTGAAAATGTTGCTGCTGAGTTTGATTCTTGCCATGGCTGCTGGGTTAACTTTAATTTTGAAAGGGGCAATTTTGGAATTTTAAAAGGGTAAAATGGGATAAACCCCAAATCTCATAGAGTTGACATCACAGATGCAGTGGAACTAGCTGTTTCAACATCAGAAGCATTAACAATCCACACATGTATGTCTATTTTTAGTTTCATGGATCAGCTTCAAAATGTGGCCTTTAAATTTGCACGCTAAGTGTTTGTGAAAAGTCCTTATCAATGATTTGGCATTTAGAGGCACCTTTTGGGATTGAGAAAGATGGGCCTTCTTGAGTTGATCTATTATAATGTTAGAAAGGGTTAGAATTTAGAAGAATGAACTCAATTTATATGAATGTTTGATTTTATAAAAAAATATGAATGTTTTAGCTTTGTTGTTTCTCTCTCAATTTCAGATGATTCATTATGTAAAAAAAAAGATAGAAATTAAGTTTACAACAAAACTGTTCCTTTTTTTTTTTTGCTTTTATGTTTATCTGGTTTTACATAGAAGTTTCAATTCTACCATATAAACTTGCCATGCGAATGGCTCCTAATATATTTCCTCTTGATATAACATAAGAATAAAATTAATTTTTTATATTATTTGATATGCTTATTTTGCTTACATAATTTTTTTATTTTTTATTTTTGGTATTGCAACGTGTTGGATATGCATTCCAGCAAATTTACTGGAGTGGGTTGGGCGCTTGGGCTGACGGAGTTCTTGGGAGGGAGGTCATGTTAAAATTATTTTCTAAAGAAAGAGATGAAAGATTGATACACCATCTCATGGCTTCAAAGGAGCTTCATCCATCCTTAATATCTGCCCAGAGTGAATATAAGGTGTAAGATGAGAGTTCTGATGAAGATTATCACAATCTTCATTGATGTTTTGTGAATACTTTCATTAATGGTTCTTATCTTGTGGTTTGTTAAGCAGATTATGGGAGTACTTTTGGCTGCAGTTCTTAGACCACAAGAAGCTCAATGCCCTTTAGTTCAATACATTACACGAGAGCTTTTAACATGCTTAATAATGGAACATGTAATGAGATTCGCAAGCCACGAGTGAGTATTCAATTGCTTTTTTATTATTCGGGTAATTAATATCTCTACCTTTTTTTATTTAGTTCACTAATAATATCTATACATATACATCTATATAAAAAAACCTTTTTTTCTATATTTTGAAGGTATGCACCTGTTCGTAGCGATTCGGTTGTTGGTGAGCTGAAGTTGTCAGAGCCAACTGATGTAATTCTCCTAGGTATTACTTTTGTATTTTTCAAGATTTATTTTATATACTTTTCTTAAAATGCAAATTTGTTAAATATTATGTTACATTTAAGAGATTACAAGAATTGAGATGCTTGTGGTTACTGGTAAGGATTTTAATCCTTCTACATTATAAAACTTACTTTGTTTCATATTTTCAAATATTAAATACTTATTTTATCATACCGTATTAAAAAATAAAAAAGATAGGTACATTTGTTCAGAAGAGAACAAATCCTTTAAGCCATTACAATCATAATGTTCTTGCCCATATAAGCTGTGATTTGATAACATTGGTAATTTCTTCAGATGTGAATTCATTGTAACAGATACATTTGGAAGATCGAGTGAACCGGCATATCTGAAACTGCCCTGTTTCCCCTGGTCTTGTCTTCTAGACTTGACCTTATTTCTCTTCTTATCTGTCATTTTTGTTACTTTGTAATTTCAATTAATATATAAACAGGTTTCTTGGATTTTTTTTCAGGAATTCCTAAAATAGAGAAGCTAGAAATTGAAGGGAAAGCTTTCCATACAAACTTATATGCAGTTCGTTGTAATTATAGTGGAGGAAAAGAGGGTAAGAGTAAAATCATGTGGCTTAGATCAATGGTTGGAAGTCCAAATCTTATTTCCATTCCCGATATCTTTTTTCTTTTAAATTTTTTTACCACTTTATGAGAAACAAAGTGAAATGTGGGTCTATAAATTGTTTTTTTTTATTGTAGGTGAAACAGAAAGGATCATCAAACATATGATCAACCTATTTGGGCTAGTATTTTCTGTGGCTCCTTCTCCTGCTCCTGCTCTTCCCCCATCATTTTCTTCCATTATGCAAAGATTTAAATCTTACTAGCTTTTAATCTTTCCATCATGACAAGAATTTTGTATTCTTATCTTGCTGATAGGTCCAAAGAAACTTGAATGGGATTGGACCATTGTGCTTCTGGATTTGCTGCTATCAATGGATGTTGTGTGAATCCTCATTGAAGTCTTCATTTTGGTTTAAGAGAACAAGGTGGAGAGTCTAAAAAGAGACAAGTTAGCAACAGAGAATCTCCTCCAAGAAACAAGTTACAACAGAGAATCTTCTTCCCCTTTGTTCACACTTTACATAATCACTTTCAATAATATTATCTTCAGTCTTCCTATAGTTTCTTCATTATTAATTTTTCTGGAATCTTTTCTAGGTAGTCTTTGGTAATGGAACCGTGGACGTGATGGTGGTGGTGGATATCGTGGTGGTGCCCCAGTCAACCAAATCCAAACCTTAATTTAGCTGCTACTGGGCTTACCCCTGGGTAAATGAGAGTCAAAAAGACGTTTTTGCCCCTCTGTTGCTAGGTAACCTTTTCAACAACAGCATTCTACTTAAGCAGGTGAGTAATCAAGATTAAGGGAGACTTGTAATCATGTTTGGCATTCCTTTCCAGTAAGAAACAGAGTTGTATGATTATTTGTTAGTTTTATAGGAATGTATAACACATGTTAGCAATGTATTATTTTTGTTTAACATTTGAATGATTCTTTGTATGACATTATAATTTGTGCAATTTATTTTATTTTTTGAGTATGAAATTTTATTTTATATTATGCAATGGATTGTATTTTTTTGTATATTGTATTTTATTTCTATTATAAGAAATTAAATGCAAATTTAATTTAAAAATTAATAAATATATAATTTTTTTTTAAACATTTAAATTTACGATACGCAAAAATGTGTGTCATCTTCATTTATGACATGGCCTTTCTTGACAGGGGCTTTCTTGATACGCATTGCGTGTCATTAACACGCGCGTCGTAAGATTACGACACGCGAATGCGTGTCGTCTTCCTTTATGACAGGGCCTTCCTTGATACGAATTGCGTGTCGTAAACGCGCGTCGTAATTGCGCGTCGTAAATGAGCGTCGTAAATGCGCGTCGTCTATAGACGACGCGCAAAAGCGCATCGTCTCTCTTTATGACAGGGCCTTCCTTGACGCGCATTTGCGCGTCGTTTGAGCCTTTTACGACGTGCAATGAGCGTCGTAAAAGGCTGTTTTTCTAGTAGTGAACAAACATCAGTAGCCATCTCAACTGCAGAAGCTGAGTATGTTGCCGCTGGGAGATGTTGTGCTCAGCTCTTATGGATTCAAAATCAGCTTCTCGACTATGGGTTCAAGTTCTCAAAGACTCCCATATATTGTGACAACACCAGTGCCATTCAGATCACACAAAATCCTGTTCAGCACTCAAAGACAAAGCATATCGAAATCAGACATCACTTCATCAGAGATAATGTTGAAAAGGGAAAAGTTGTTCTTGAACATGTCAAGACTTCGAAGCAACTTGCTGATATCTTCACAAAGGCACTGGATTCTCAATCAACTGCTTACATTATCGGAGAACTGGGAATGATTTCCTTGTAATTAATTTTGATTTTTAATTGTGCTAATGTTTGATATTGTCTTATAAGCTGATGTACATTGTGCTGATGATGACATACTGATGATATTGCTACTGAGCACTTTGGTTTGATTTCTTATCTTTATCTCTTCTTTAAGTCTTCTAAATAAAAGTTGAATGATTCACTGTATTAAACCATACACTGATAACGACTTGAAACTCTTTGCCGATGGTTAGATCAAAACACCAAGATCTATCACACGCAACTACCCCTTCTCACCAATCTTACACTGACTCTGTGATTCAGTGTGCCAAAACACACACTGATGAGAATCTAAAAATCTTTGCCGATGGTTAGATCAAAACACCAAGATCTATCACACGCAACTATCTCTTCTTACCAATCTTACACTGATTCTGTGATTCAGTGTGCCAAAACACACGCTGATGAGAGTCTAAAAGTCTTTGCCGATGGTTAGACCAAAACACCAAGGTTTATCACACGCAACAATCCATTCTTTACCCTCCTCCTATTCAGTGTCTAATGATTCAGTAAGATAAACCACTCACCGATGAAGTCACAACACTCTGTGCCGATGGTTAGATAATGTAACTAGTATCTATCACATGCACCAATCTCCTTGCTAGCCCCGATTAAGCAAGTTGTACCTTGAATTGACGGAGAAATAGTTTCAGCATGTAACTTTTGTGACACTGAGCTCATCGCTTCCGCAAACACTGATTGACGTTTCACCTTCAATCAACGGCTCTTTTATCCAACGGCTATTTTCTGCTCTGACAGGTTGTTACGATGCGCCGTTTTTTATTAATGAAGATAATCATCACCTTTTTAATGAAGATAATCATTTCCTTTTAAAAACCCCCTTTTCATTCCATATTTAAACCTCTCTCTCCCTTGGTTTAACTTTTCCTTCCAAAACCTTGAACTTTTCTCGAAAACCCTAGAATTCTCAAATACTCTCCAATGGCGGCATCTCTGTTCACATACTCCTCAACCTCTCGAAGGGTGGTTCCTGCCCCAAACTCTCCTCCACTTCCAATTCACATCAAGGCAACCAATGTCGTCTTCAACCCTGACATTCCAGAGGTTCATCGAGGTCTTGGACTCGATGATTTTGTCAATTTCTTAGCTTCTTGCCGCCTACGATATGCAATCAGTGATGTACCGTCCGAGTTCTTCCCTGAACAAGTATGTGATTTCTACTATACTGCAACCGTTAATGAAGAAAACAATGCCATCACCGGAACCATTGGTCATGGAAGACACTCTGTCTTCATCACCGCAGAACTTCTCAGTGCTGCTTTAAGGTTACCAATTTTCGAACCCTTTTCTGAACCTCCAACTATTGAAAGATGTAAACGTATGTTTGATCAACTGGGCTATGATCACTCAAAGGCTGGTACTCGATCAGCTCTTATTTTGCGTCAGTGCATGACCCCAGGCTGGAAGTTTTTCACTGGTGCTCTATGCAAGTGTGTAGGTCACAAGTCTCGCAGTGGTGATCAATTGAGCAATTATGAGCAACAAGTCGTCTGCTCCCTTCTTCTCAACAAAAGACTGGATTATGGGGCTCTATTCTTTGATCAGCTTGTTCAGCTTCTACGTGAAAATGTGCGCGCTGATCATGTTCCGTTTCCACGCTGGATTGCCCTGGTGTTCGACAAATTCTTCGTTGCTGACTACTTTTCTCACTCTGGGAATCCAATCCAATGTCCTCGAATGTCCGTTCGTATGTATCAGGATGATCCTTTGGATACTGACATTGGAATCTCCGATAGGATGAGAGAATGGATTGCCAATCCATACACTGTGCCTTCTCTCACCGCTGACACTGATGAAGGAGGTGCTGATGGTAATCATATGGATCATGCTGATCAAGAGGTGGAACATCATGATGGCGGACATTTTTCCCCTCAACTTTCTCATCACATCATCTCGGACACTGGCAAAGCCTCCTCAGCACCACAGGATTCCATGCCTCTGGGGGAGCAACCATCTCAGGGGGAGCATCCCTCACAGGGGGAGCATCAGTCACAGGGGGAGCATCTGTCACCAGCAGCTCACCATTCCTCTCCAAGGATGCAACCTAGCTCTCCAGTTGCCCCAGGTACCTCAATGGTTCAAATTCCCGGTTCAGCATTTTCTGAACTGATGTCACTGGCTCGGGACATGAGTCAGCGTCTGCTTCGTATTGAGGCTGATGTTCAACAAATCAAGGAGGTTCTCTTACTTACTCCTCCCTCTAGTCCCAAATCTGATGATGCTCAAAAAGGGGGAGATACTGATGATGATGCTGATGCTGATGATCATGCTGATGCTGATGATCATGCTGATGGTGAACCAAATGCTCATGCTGATGGTGAACCAAATGAGAAAGACACAGAACCTGCTGACAACACTATCATTCAGCATGAATCACCCAACCCCATTCCTGAATCTGATTCTGCGGGGCATAATAGTCCAGCGGCTACTGAAAAATTGTTTGAAGACAGTGAGCATGATGAAGAGCATGATGAACCTGATGATGAATGTCAAATTCTTGACATGAACTTCATTGATCCTCTCATTCCAGTTCAGCAAGAAAGCTCAAATGACCTTGAAGAATCTCATCCGATATTAGCCGATCCTATTGCTGATCCCATCATTCCGGTCCAAGGAGAGGATTCGGACATTGCCAGTGAAGAATCTCATCCGCTGTCTCGAAAGCGTAAGGTAGCGGATACTGACTTGGATCATTCTCAAACTGATACTTCTCTGACTGTGAAGAAACCCAAGTCCATTGTCACTATTTCAAACCTTGCCGCTGAATGGAACATGTCCCCTGATCAAGTCAAGCAAATTCTTGATGAAGCCAATCGAGCTCAGCTTCTAAAGAACATTGCTCAAGCTGATGAATCTCTTATTCAGCACAAACTTCAGGCCAAGGGATCGTTTGAAGCTCAGATGCAGAAGTTCCTGGAATTTCAGTCCAAGGCTCAGTCTTCTCAACCTCCTCCTAGCTCTAGCAAGCCTAAGACTGACAGTGTTCTTGACCGGATTGATCGAAAGAGATTTGAAGATGTTTTTAATCAGCGAATGTGTGGAGATAAGATCATCAAAGTCAAAGCTTCTAAACCTCGAAACGAGAAAATCCTTACGTTGCTGGTCACTCATCAAGGTTCTCAGCATTCTTATACTGAAGTTGTCAAGAGGGATGAGCTGATCAGATATGGGTATTCGGAATGGATGGAACTGCTCGATCAAGCATCCAAGCAAACCTCAGCTCACTCTTCCGAACTGACTTGTGCTCTTCATCTGTTGATCAAGAAGGTTCAGCGTTTGGATCTTGTTCCTAAAGAACGACCTCAGCATCAAGGCCAAAGGTCGTCAGTTCCTAGATCTCGAAGAACCAAGTTTCATGTTGATGGTGAAGATGTATTGGTTCTAGACTTTGGTACTGGTGTTATTAACAATTCACTTCCTCTAGGTGTTGATCTGGTTCAGCATCAATTCATCTCATCTCCTGAACACGGGATGTTCTATCTCAATAAAAACAGGAGGATGTGCTTTCAACGAACTACTGAGATCCCAAAAGCTCCAACCACTCACCTTGTTGGCTTAAGGCAAATGTGCATGAGTCATCAAGATCTATCGGGAGAATTTCACATTCTTATTGCCATGGAGCTGCTGAACAGAAGACAGGAGTTGCTGGACAGTCCTTACTGGCCAGTCAAAATTGAAGCTGAAGCTGAGTATGAAGAATTTCTTTCTAGAGGTGTCTTAATTTAGTTTGTTTTGAACATCATCATATTGGGGGAGATTGTAAGGTCAAACCTTCAAATATGATAATGTTTAAAACAGACTCAGCGTCAGCACATGTCTCAGCATCAGCACCAGCGTGTAACTGCTCAGTTTGTATTAGTTTAATTTGTTCAGTGCGTTGTAACAAATCTTATAGTTATCGTGTTTCCTTAGTTATCTTGATTAATTAGGTAGCGTATCCCTGAATTGTAGGGATTGTCTAGAATAGCAGTATATATTATCTTGTATTGGTTTGTGAATGGCCACGCCTTTCACAAACCCTAATCGTCGCTTTGTGCACACGATAATCTCTTTGTGAGATTATCTTTCTTAGTGAAAGTTTTTATTCGTGAATTTCTCTTGTTCTTATTTATTGTCTTTGTTTGATATATCGATTGATCTAAAGGCCTCTTCAATTATATATAACAAAACACATACTTTTTGGGTTAAAAGTGTGTATATATATATATATATATATGTGTGTGTGTGTGTGTGTGTGTATGTGTGTGTGTGTGTGTCACACCCCAAAACCAAGAACGGCAGAAACGTTCTGGGGCGGAGGATGTCATGTAAAGTATCACAACACAGTAAATGTAAATAAGCAAACAACATCATCCATTGCATTAAATATATAATTTCAATAGAAGTGTGTTCTGTACAGTTATAGACACCAAAATAATGTAAAACAAAATAATATGAGATGAGTCTTGAATGCACTCCATCTTCTCAAAAGCTGGCCTCGGTACCTGTCTACTGATGACTTGAGAATACAAGTTATTTTGAAAGAGTTTATCAGCATTAAGCTGGTGAGTTCATAAGTATTTTAGTGTCAATGTTTGTTGTCGAAATCATTTGAACGTGTCTCAAGTATAAGTTTGTGAAATGTATGTAAGTGTTTGTAAAAGTTTGATCTCTCAGAAAAACCTATATTTTCTATTAAAGTAGCCTTCTACCAAGGCTTAACTGTTTTGTACGCTCGTTTGTTGTAAAAGTGTGTAATTTCTCAAGTATAACTATCATTAAATAAAATATAGTTTGTACATTAATGCTTAAGTGAGGTTATCACCAAAATATGTAATGGGTAAATCATTGTAGTACTGTAGTTTTGTATAATAAGAACTACGGTTGTACTAACTAACTACCTTAAACCGGATTTATATTAAGGTAAAATGTGATAAATTGCACCATGCTATCGACTGGTAACAACGACATATGAATGGTCGTAATAACGGAATGATGTTTGGCACCCACAGACCTACAGGTCCGGCTGTAGCTAGCAGCAAGGTGTAGGATAGTCAATCCAGTATAGATCTATACGCAAACTCACGCTCTCCCTCCAAGAGAATTCTGGCTACAACTCGGGCCATGACATTTAAGGCATGCTCCGACACAGTGGATCACAATTGTTAACGTATTCATGTATATGTAATGTTTCTCATTCTAGTATAGTTGTATATGTTCCTGTTTCTAGTATAGCTGTATATGTACATGTTTCTAGTATAGCTGTATATGTACATGTTTCTAGTATAGTTGTATATGTTCATATTTCTAGTATAACTGTATATGATCATGTTTCTAGTATAGCTGTATATGTTCATGTTTCTAGTATAGCTGTATATGTATATGTTTCTAGTATAGCTGTATATGTTCATGTTTCTAGTATAGCTGTATATGTTCCTGTGTTACTCGGATGGTAACTAACTATTGATGTACTGATAGGTATGAATATGGAAGTACTTTTATGTCTATACATGTATATATGATACATAAGTAATATGGAAACGACCTTCAGATGGTCACCCGAAATCCCACCAGACCACATTTAAATCGAGAAAAGGGAAATAGGGAGGATGGCCTTCCTAAGCCCTTTAAACATTATTTATATATCTATACATATATGGGCATGCAATTGAATATATAAAGGCATAAAGTTTTCATAAGACATTTAAAACATAAATATAATTTCAAGAGAAGATCGACTTGATGTCAATCTATAAAACAATTTGAAGGCATAAGTTGATAAAACAGTTTAAGTATAAGAAACATTTGTTTGAAATCACAGTTTGTAAATAAGTTTGGATAGTAAAAGAGTTTGTAAAAGATTTCAAAGTAAAGCAGTTTGATAAACAGTTTGAACAGTGGTAAAAATCATTGGTTTCCTAGTTATTAATCACATGTGATTAAATGCAATCACATGTGATTGAAGCAATAACTATAAGTATTTGACTTGTATTCCCCCCCATAAAGTATTTAAAACATTTAAAATCATTTTAAAGGTTGATTAAAGGGGTATGAACTCACTTGTGGTGAGTTGTACGAATTGCAGTGTCGGATTCCGTGCTAGGTGGCAAACGGAGACTTGTTTACACGCACGAGCCTAGTTATCATATAATAAGCATATATATAACTAATTAGCCAAATAATAACTTAACAAATAAGTTAAGACACTTAGGAACATGTAAACACTTTTCATAAGTGTTAAAGGTCCTAATGGTTGCATCTAAGTTGCTACGGGACAAGGCAAAAGGGTTTGAAGCATCAAATGGCTTGTATAAGAGTTCACCACCCAACAAACCCCACCCTTTGGAGTTTACGGCCATAAACTCATGGGTTTATGGCCGTGAACTCCTCACATGGTGGTTTTGGGTGTTTTAAGGTGTTATCTTGATCCTAGAATTTACCTAGCCTTGTTGGAATAATACATGAAGTAGTTTAAGGCCCTAGAATGCCCCATAGGGGAGTTTACGACCTAATGTCCATATACCCTAGAGTTTACGGCCGTAAACTCCTATGGGGTGATGGCTTTTAATTCATTTGAGGCACTTGCACATCTAGGATAGCTTCCATGATTTTATCTAAGGCTAATGGGGACAAGAGGCACACATTTGTGCCTTCACTTGGAGTTTACGGACCAAGTAATGTTCCTTGGCCGTAAACTCCCTTTAAGGGATGTTCTTGATGTCTTTTACTCCCCATTCAAGTCCTATGCATTTAAGGGTAATAGTCTTAAGGCCTTAGGGGTGTTTGGAGTGCTTTTTACCCTAGAAAAAGGGGTTTACGGCCCAAGAGATATTCTTGGCCGTAAACTCCTATAACTTAATGATTTTGAAGTGTTTTGATGTCCAAAATAGGTACAAGCATTTGAGGGTTAAAGTCCTTAAGCTTTAGGGGTAGTTTAGGGCACATTTAGCCCTTGAAAAGGGGTTTACGGCCCAAGAGAAGTCCTTGGCTGTAAACTCCTATTACTAGGGTTTCTTGGTTGCTTTCTAGTCTCTAAAGATCATACACAAGGTCCTTAACAAGTTGTCTATCAAGGGAATGGGACTAGGAAGCCTTAAAGTTCCATTTTGGAGTTTACTCCCCAAGAACGTTCTTGGGCGGTAAACTCCCGGATCTTACAATTTAAACATGTAATTGATGTTATAAAGCATCTAACAAGTATTGAAACACATTTAGTAAAGTAGACTCACAATCTGGGATGGAAACCCGAAGATCCGTCAGAGAGAAAATGGCTTTTCTCTATTTGGAATTGTGAATAATGAATTAATTTAATTCAGAAAACTATTTATAGTCCTGGAATATTTTGGCAGAAAATATTTTTATTCCTGATATTGGACTGTAACATTATGAAACTTGGAATGCTCAAATTTCACAAAACCAGGAGCATCCACTCTCCTGATATCTCCTTAAACATAAACCCTAATGAACACAAACTTGTTCGGAAATGTATGAAAATCACTGAAACTGGACTAGCTTCTATTGAATAGATAATGTTCGTACAAATGGAAATTTCGGGTTGTCACAGTGTGTGTGTGTGATTGGAAGCATTTATATATACGGTAAAACTTATAGTTTTTGGTTTAAAAAGTACTTACGATTAAATATTATAAAATTAGGAACTCACCAAGTTTATGTTGACGTTGTTTCAAATCACATGTATTTTCTAGGAATTAAGAGTCAGACGGGTTAAAATTTTTGGAACAATCATGGAACGACAGTCTACCTAGAATAGTTATTATTGTTATTATTTGGCCTACTGTTGAGGCACGGTTATGTATTTAAAATTCCATTATTTTAAAACATTATAATAAATGTAATATCTATTCAGTAATCCAAGATGTACTTTATGTTATACTATTGTGTTTTGTTGAATGTTTTCAATGACTATGATTCATGATGTCGTCTCTCATTGCTCGATGTTTTTGCTGTTGGCTGGGGGTATGACAGATTTATATCAGAGCCATTGGTTATAGAGATCTACTATCTTTTTAGGAGATTACGGCTATAGCTTAGGGCTTACACACTCAGATTAGTTTTATCCCTTAAAGCTAAAAATAAAAATATTATTGTTATATTACTGATTGACTTTACGGGAGTGTTGTCTAGGATGTACATGGTGTTTGGGTTGTTAGATTTCAGAACAGATAAATGTCAAAATGGTTTTGCCCTCTGATTGTCTTGACTAGCTAATCGTTACTTTATAACCCTTGTAACGCTCGCGTTTCCCGCTAGACATTAATAAGATGTGTAATCGACATTGGTCAACAATTGTGATCTTTACATGAATAAATAAAAGGAAATTGTTTGAACCTATGTGTTTTATGTGCTTGTATTATGTGTATATAATATTATAAAAAACTAAATAAATATTTCTAAAAAAATATTAAATTAAAATATCAATTAGGATAAAAAGCCTTGATAAAAGTTGAAGTAGCTGTGATGATGATTCTAGCGATATAAGGAACACTTAAATCTCACTTCATATCGATAAGTTATGATCATTTGAAGTTTCGCGTTCAACCTAATATGGCGAAGTGCATCGTAAAAATTAAATTTTATATGAGTTTCCTATTAGCCTAAGCAATTAAAACGAAAGTCAAAATAATCATAAAACCGAGAGCGTGCATATAGAAAACGTCTAAATCTGACTTCATATGAAGAAGTTATGATTTTTTGAAGTTTCAGCGCAATAGTGCGAAAACAGAAATTGAATTTTAGATCGGTTGATTATTTGCCAAAACAATTTAAATGAGAGTTAAAGATCTCATAAATTGGAGTTCGTCGATATAAAGCCAGCCGATAACAAATGTCATATGAAAAATATATGAATTTTAAATGGAGTTTAGAAGTCTAAGCCTTCTAAATTAATAAATAAAAAATGAAGTGAGAATTAGCCAATAGTGTCTAAACTAAAGTTGTAGATCTCACCGATAACTACATGTGAATATAAAGAACGTTAAAAACGGAGTTCAAATGAAGAAGTTACGAATTTTTGATGTTTTCCCGAGTGCACCACATGCAAAAAGGCGCGACGCACAAGCTTCTAGAAGCCGCCACGTCGAACCAGTGAAATCCTGCCACGTGTCGCAAGCGGGAGGGCCGACCATGCAAGGGCACAACACACCTCCCAAAAATTCACCCTATAAATATGTTTCAACCCTCATTTGATTCTCCATACCTTTCCCTATTTTTCTCTCGAAATTCTCTGCATTTGTCCAGAATATTCTTAGGGTTTAGGATATTTTTGTGACGCTCTTGAGTTGTATTTTCATCGAGGGTCTGAGTTTTCTGTATGTTTTGAATTATATATAAGTGTTCTCATCACACGTATGAGTTTTCTATATATAACTCTATATCTAGTTTTTGTGTTTGATGTATGTTTTATTAATTTTTGTTTAGTACTTTAAGGCTATGACATCCCTAATTTTACGACCAATTTAGAACTTTTTCTTTAAGCTTATTTAAATTAAGAGTATTCATTAAATTGCAGAATTTGTTTCCAAAACATAACATTTGAATGTTTCCAAAGAAACATTTTCTATTATATAAAACCCTTGGGATGTCATCGTCAATATAGATAATTAAGCATAAACTTGTTTTATCCAGCCTTACAAGAATTTAATATACTCTGGCCTAACAACTCCTCAAAGTACTCATCATCCATGTGCCTTCGTATCACTACCTGTGATACAAAGAAACTGAGTGGGTCATGCTTGGTGGTATGGTAAGCACATAGGGTTTTCAACCCACAATAATTAAGTTCTTTAATTATATGTTTTACATCAAATAATTTACCCGATTACCCATTCCTGTTACTCTCATACTGATCCTAAAATACTAATATGAAGGGACTTGTCCTAAGGATCATCATCAGTAACGAGTAGACTATACTTCTTCCTTTAACAATATATGTCAATAAGACAACCATGGGGGATAGAGTATATCAAATGAAAAAATAGTTCATTAAAGCCTACAAGTTGCAACCCTGCTAGCATTTCCACTGGATTGTCTAGAATAGTCTGTGGTCGTAATCTATATCTACATCAAGATCTATCAAGTAGGGAGCAACCATGTGAGATCATATCAGAGGTATGGTCTGTTTGGTATACAATGTATACTATTTGGAAATCTCACTTTAAACACCTCACTAAATATAGCCTAGACATCACCCCATAAGTAGATCAATCAATTTAATGACTTGGAATCACCGATAAATCTTATTTATAAATTCATAACATCGACTATGAATATAAATAAAAGTTACACTAAAATAAATATAAGTCCAGCTTCACTTAAAGATATTTTCCTGAAAAAAAGTCCGGAAATTGTACTATTAAAACTCCGATCCGATAGCTACTATTGCCCGCGTGACAGTCCCAATTTCATGGTCCGAAAAGACCTTTTATTTATGCTTATTTTAAAAACAGAGTATTCTTTTATATTGCAAAATTTGTCCCATAAAATTATTTCCAAAGAAATGTTTGTCATTGATTATTAAAAACTTGAGATGTTATAACTGATACAACAAGCATAAGCATAAATGTAATCCTTACTGGACTTACAATATCTTATTATACTAATGGCCTATATCTACTTGAATCTCTCATCAAATCACTATCCGTGTATCTTCATATCGCTACTTATGATACAAAGAAACCGAGTGAGTCAGTCATGGGAGTCTGGTGAGCACATTGGGTTTCCAACCCACAATATTTTTATTATATTGGTTTTAGTATATATATATATATATATATATATATATATATATATATATATATATATATATATATATATATCACTAAATAGATTAATCATAATTACCCATTCTCGTTATTCTCACTCTTCGATTTAAAATGATAATATCAAGGGACCTATCCTAAAGGATCTCTATAACAATGAGTAGACAATACTGCATCAGGGATTCCTTAGCAATACATGTCAGTAAGGCTATATGAGTTGGATAGGGTACTCGAAGGAACACACAATCCATACTCTTGGATAATATGATTCATTAACACCTACAAATTACGAGTCTGCTAGTGTTACACTGGATTGTGTAGAAGAGTCAATGGTCGTCATCAATACTCTGCTAGATGACTGCTCTCAGTTGGGCATGGTCTCTCACCATTATATTATCTCTATTATGGTATCTCACAACTATTTTATCTCTATCACGGCCTCTCACCATTATATTATATCTGGTATGGTTTCTCACCATTATTTTATCTCTAGCATGTTCTCTCACCATTATATTATCTCTGGTATGTTTTCTCACTACTATTTTATCTTAGGGATCGTCTCTCACCATTATATCATCACTTTCTCTCTCTGCCCTTTTTACCCGATATAATATAAGTATAATAAAAATACATATATGATTTATTTAGAGTAAGATTTATTATCTCATTTAGCACATATATTAGGAGCACATATATTAGGAGCACATATAGTAAGCACATAGGGCATCTAAGTAAATTAAATACTTGATATCTATGTATAAAATGAAAGTAACTATGCACTCACTTGTTAAAAGTGAATAGCTGGTGATTTCGATAGCGCTCCGCCTAACACCTTGAGTTTTCCTTTGATATGACCTAGGTACAAATATCACTAAGCCTTAGTCTTACATTGCTTGTGACTAATGATAGTTTAGATTCCTTACTAATCCCAATGTCTACATCAAGATTTATTAAGTAAGAAATAACCAGGTAGGATCATATCAGAGGTAGGATCTGTTTGGTATACATAGTATACTGTTTGGAAATCCCACTTTAAATACCTCATTAAACCAAGCCTATAAATCATTCCTGTAACTAGATCAATCAGTAAAGTGAAATGGAATCACTGACAAATCTTATTTATAGGTTCATAACAATGAATATGAACATAAATATAAATTACACTCGAAATAAAATAAGTGTAACTTAACTTATTGGAATTTTAGCAAAAACCGGAAAATTACACGAACATAATCTCGACCCGAAAGGTTCTATTCGTTGAACTCTTTGATGATTTAGAGCCACGTTAAAACACTCTAAATACTAAAAAAACGGACCAAAATAAGGGAAAACATTTGAGAGAGAATGAGTTTGGAATGTGTGAGGAATGAGAAGATTTCAATATTTATTTATAGTTGGGAAATGGAGTACGCACCACACATATTTCTGTGCACGCCATTCCTCTTGTCAAGGAAGAGTGACGTGGCTTTAGAAGATGTGTGACATATGGAAAAAATCTGACAGAGTGTCAGGCGCTTGTTGTGCGCCTTGTCTGCACGCGCACGTGCGCGTGCGATTCCACAGATTTTCAAAATATCATCTTTTATTCACACGAGCTCCGTTTTCAACATTCTTTATATCCACATTTAGCTATTGACGTGATCTACAACTTTTGTTTAGACTCCATTGTCTAATTCTCACTTTATTTTTAAAGCTATATTTTTAACAGGCCTAGACTATTAAAGTCCGTATGAAAATCATAACTTTCTCATATGATATTCATTCTCGATTGTATGGCAAGATCTTCAACTCTCATTGATATTGTTCTTCCTAACAATCGACCAATTTCAATTTTGGTTTCTGAGCCGTATATTGCTACACTGAAACTTCGAAAAAATATAATTTCCTCTCACGAAGTCAGATTTAGACATTCTTTATATACACAGAACCCTTGTTACACCTACTATAACTTTGGCTAATATTATTTATCTTAAACAACCTTCTATCAGAATGCCATTTTATCGTTTATCTATAAAATTTACTAACACGACTTATATTACATAGTGTGTGACGCGTACGACTAAAGATTATCCTTTTCAAGGATTCTTAACTATAATGATTATTAATTATTATATTTTAAATGTCTAGCCCGTATTTGTGGGCATTACGCACGGGCACTCAGGGACCCCAAAACTTCGCTAGAATCTTAAAAACTAAAGAATTTTTTGGCCAAAATGGAGAGAGAGAGAGAGAGAGAGAGAGAGACAGAGAGAGAGAGAGAGAGAGAGAAAGAGTTGGAAACGTGTGGGGGAAGTGAATGAGCAGGTGAAGCAATTTGTAGTCCGAAAAATCAACATGCACGCCGCAACCCGACCAAGTGCATGTCGCGTCCTGGCCTGGTCGGCCCTCCTACTTGCTGGAACGTGTCCTGCAACGGCTGGTGCGATGTGACAACTTCTAGAAGCATGTGCGCCATGCCTTTTTGCACGTGGCACATTCTGGAAAACTTCAAAAAATCATATATTCTTCATATAAAATCCATTTTTGACATTCTTTATATTCACGCGTAGTTATTGACGAGATTTACAACTTTCGTTTAGACTCCATCGGTTAATTCTCATTTTATTTCTAAAATTATATTTTTAACAGGCTTAATGTTGGGATGCAAATATATTCATTGGATGGTGACTTAGAAGGCTCCTTCCCTATTCGATATAGAAGGCACTTCTCTGTACTTCTCTGTGAAGGCCTTATGGGTTGAGCTTTCATATATATACTTGTATAATATACTTTGTATAGGTTGAGAGAGCTCCCATTATATAGATGAGTAGTCTAGTTCTCTCTCTCTCTGTGTGTGTGTGTGTGTGTATATATATATATATATATATATATATATATATATATATATAGATAGATAGATAGATAGATAGATAGAGAGAGAGAGAGAGAAATAAATAGTGAGAGAGAGAGAGAGAGAGTATTGTAGCAAGCACGCACATGCTTCTATATTTTTGTACTACTCCATTATCTATACAACTTGTGATTAAACGTTAAATCGAGTCTTATTGATTATGCATGATTCTATAATTCCGCAATTGTCATCTCTAAGGTATCCTACATGTAGTATCAAAGCTTAATGTTGAAGGTTTAACATAATTTTCAAGATCAACAATCGTAGATGACAACATTTTCACGTAATCGACCAAAATATTTGAAATCTTTGGTGAGTCTCTCCATTGGATCTATTTTCTTTTCCTGCCAATTTTTTTTTGATCCAACTTGTTTTTGTTAAATCAACCTAAAATTAGCCCAAAACGTGGATCCATATTTGCTTGATCTAATTACTATTCATTTTGATCAAACTTTGAGCTCAAAACTTCGAATTCTAAACTGTTCATCTAAATAGCCAAATGTTGCATTATTGTTCATCACATCCAAAATCAAGCCCAAAGTGTTTTACCGAATACTGTCAAGATCGATCCAATAGCCACAATATTTTAGTCGAACAAATACTTTGTATTCATTCAAGTTGTTTTTTTTTTTTTTTTTTTTTTTTTTTTTTTTTTTTTTATTTTTTTTTTTTCCAGATTGATATGTATTTCGTCGATTATATGATATGAAGAAAAAACTGTTCTCGATCGATCTCTTATAGAATTTGTGTTTCTCTTTCCCTACATTTGCCTTTGACAAAAGATACATTCGATTTTTGCTTCAAATCATGATTTGAAAGACGTGGGTCATTAGGTTTGAATGGTACATTTTTTTGTTCAACATTTGTCATTTTTTTATAACTCATTTGAGATGATGGTTTTTGTGGTCGTTGTTGAAAATGATTTTGATATCCATGTTGATAACTAAAATGAGAATTCTTTTGAAAAACTTTCTGATTTTGTGAGAAACTCCTTTTTCCACTGTTCTAAAAACGATTTTGTGAATTCATTTTATTATTTTGAAAATCATTCGTCTTTTGAACATTTTTTGAACATGATTTGAAATTTAACATTTCTTTTTCTCATTTGAATTTTCAATAACATTCGTTTTTTGTGAAAAACCACTTTTGTTGACAACATTCTTTTTGACGTCATTTGCTTCATCTTTAGAATACCCTTTTGAATTATGAGTTTTTGATGTTCGAGAAAACTTGTTTTCAGGATTTGTGAAAGTTTTTGCTTTAATATCTTTGCCTTTTGAGAATCTTTTTGTTTTAGAATGTTAAAGTCTGTATAAAATCATAACTCTCGTATACGGCTTTCGTTCTCGATTGTCTTTATATCTACGAACTCCTATTAATGAGATATTCGACTCCTGTTTAGATTATTTTGGCTAACAATCAACCGATCTAAAACTCAAATTTTGTGCTAACATTGTTATGTTGAAATATTAGAAAAATCATAACTTCCTCTTACAAAGTCAGATTTAGATGTTCTCTATATGCATGCTCTCGGTTTTACGATTACTATGATGTTCGTTTAGATTACTTAGGCTAAAAAACGATCCATCTCCGATTAACTATTTACAACACTCGTTGTCGTATCGGGTTTGAACACAAAACTTCAAACGATCATAACTTCTTTATACAAAGTCATATTTAAGTGTTCCTTATATCCCTAAAATTCCCATCACAACTACTTCGACTTTTATCAAGGCTACTTATCCTAATTAATATTTTATTTTAATATTTGATTTAGCCATATTTATTAAGTTTTTACCTAATATTATATACACATAATATAGACACATAAATCACATAGATTCGAACAATTTTCCTTTTATCTATTCATGTAAAAACTACAATTGTTGACCAGTGCCGATTACATATCTTATTAATGCCTAAAAAGAAACACGGGCATTACAGATATCTCCCCCTTAGAATGATTCCGTCTCAGAATTATACATCAGAAAACATATGTGGATAACAACTCCTCATTTCTCTTTCTGTCTCCCAGGTGAGGTTCAGTTCTTCCATATGTTTCCATCACACATGTACCAATTTGACCATCTTACACCATAACTTCTTCGTCTTTTGGTCAACAATCACTTTAGGCTCTTTGATTAACCTCTTGTTTTCATCGATCCTCATCTTCGAAAGTGGAATCACGTAGGGAACTTCTCTTGTGAAATTCCTCATGTATCAAACATGAAAGGTGTTGTGAATACCTCCAGTTCTTCTGGCAACTCCAACACGTAAGCTTGGTTTCCAATTCTCTAGAGAACCTTGAATGGTCCAATGAATCTTGGACTCAACTTTCCTTGCTTTCCAAATGTAACACCATAAATTTTCAAACAAAATTTTTGTTTTTAATTTCATAAAACACATGTCATTTTAAATAAACACCATTTAGTAGTCAACAAAGTTTTCAAAACATTATCAAAATCCAGGATCCCCATTCTTGACTCTTTTCTCTGGTGTGTACAATCGAGCCGCCGCCTTCCCGCGATCCTGATAAGAACCTGAAACACATAACATGGTAAGCACGAAGCTTAGTGAGTTCCCCAAAATACCACATACAACACATATTAGCCACTCGAGGCTATAACTCTGTTTGACCCTCTGGTCAATGTGTCTCAGTGGGACCTCGAGTCCCATAACTCTGTGGACCCTCTGGTCCTAACTCTGTGGACCTTCCGGTCCTAACTCTGTAACATACATAGCATAAATCACAAAGAAATAATGCAGTGTATCACATCATATAAATGGCATACAAAATACTCTGTCATATAACTCTAATTACCACTCTAGGTAAAGTATAGTGAGAAGACTCACCTCAAATGATGAACAGCTCCTACAAATGTCGCCGTTGCGCACCAGCCTCTACCTCTGAGCCATATCTACAATGATCTCAAATTAGGATCTAAGTCCCAACCCTCATTCTCTAGGTCTAAAGGTAGTCCACTAACTAGTCCATAAATAACCCCAAAACCCATTGGGCCCACCAAGGCCCAATAATAAATGGACTCTACCGAGGCCCAACTCTCAAGTCCAAGAGGCAAGCCCAACTCAAGGGCCCAAGGCACATATACATATTCCTCTGGTCCAAATTTCTAGCACAACAAGCCCAAACTCCAGGCCCAACACTTAAGGCCCAATATAAGACTTAGCCCAAAAAGTTCACAATGGGGGTTACGTGGGGCGTACCTCCCTTGGTATGCTCAGCGTACGCCCATATTTACTTTTTCAACTCTTTTGGTCTTAATCAGTTAAGACCATAGCTATACTCTTAGATCTGGATTCCATAAAGGCTCACATTCAATAAAGCTCGTGATTTTAAGCCTTTGCATGGCCGATCAAGTCCCAAACACAAAAATTCTCACTCTTTACTACCCAAAATTCTCATATCTCATGCATGGTTTGATTCCAACATCCAAGGACTCATTTTTATGAATCCTTTCCACTAGGAACACTTAAAGGGATATATATTAGGCTATGGAGCTTAGCAACTCATAAAGCTTCAATCTTTGGGACCAAAATCCCCAAAAATGGACCTAAAACAAAACTAGTACAACAATAAGCAAGTTTCAAACTTGATACCTCTGGAAGATGCGCCAACAAGAGTAGATCATAGATCCAAAAGCTAGATGCTCAAGCTATTCTCTTTCAAAGCTCCTTCTTCTTCAAAGGCCAAACATAATAAGTCATCATCCCACTAGATCCATATGAGAAAACCACCAAGATTCAAACTTTATGCTTTCTGGAGCTAGATCAACATGATTAGGGCTTGAATCCACAAGCTCCAAGCCAAACAATGCTTCCTCAAGCAACTTCTTCTTCCACAATTTGCACCAAAAACTCACTAAATCACCAAAATGCTCAAGAATCACTCAAATGGAGGCTTAGGGACGATTTCTAGGGTTTAGAGGGATGGAGGCTGAAGGTATTAGGGTTAGGTTATGAGATAAAGACCTTAAATAGGGTCCAAGACCCTAAAATAGCGTTCAGGTCTGTTTGGCGTACAACAAACGTTCATATGGTACGCCTAGCGTACTCTGAAGAACATTCGCGACCCTCCCTGGTCAGTACGCCCAAAGTACTCCAAATTACGCCCAACGTACTCTAAATTACGCCCAGCGTACTCGGCTAAGCCTGAAACCACAAAACTTCTGAAGGCCATAACTTCTTCGTTATAAGTCTGTTTCCGAGGATCCTTATATCCACGGAAAGCTAACGAGAAGCCCTACACTTCTATCAACTTTATTCCTCCTGAATCCCACTCGAACTCAGATCCAAAATTCATGAAAAGCCCGAACCAGCGCCTTAACAATACATTTGGGCTATAAAGCACAAACCGAACTCTTTTATCACACAACCTACTTCACCCACATTCCAAAAGGGCATAACCTTTCAACGCCTCAAAACCTTCTCATACTCGGATTAAGGCCCACGAGCCTTAAATCACAAAATAATCCAGAACAGGGTGTTACACCAAATCTAATAAGTCGCTTCAGCAACACTTGTTGGATAATTATGAGACCACTTCATAAATATGTACGATATATTATTAAATCCAATTATTATGGTAAAAATATGAATTGTTGATGGACTGATTTATAGAATATTCACTTAACTTGTGGGTTGAGTTTCCGGTTTGACTCAAGATCCTCAAGATCCCTTCCATTTCTCATATTAAGGTATATCTCCATCTATATATACATGTGATGAGGAGCAATCAAGACATATGAAATATACATGTAAATTCGTTTAGGGTTTACTGAGAGATTTTAGATAGAGTTCTTGAGATCAACTGGAAAACCTAACCCTAGTTCTTCAGATCCGAAGATTATAATGAAATCAGGTATGCAATCGTTATTTATTGTTTGGGTTTTCTTTTAATCAGATTCGAATTTAAAGATCTAAAGTTCATGCTTCTGCATTTATATTTTTGGTTATCAAAATAACCAACAATTAGTATCAGAGCCTACTCGAATCTGTTACAAGAAAATATGGTTATTTGATAGGTTTTAGATCCGTGATATTTTTTTTAAGATCCTTAAATTGTTTTCATAATTAAACATACATGTATCTCTCACTGTTGCTTCATATTGTGTCAAGAAAAAAGAGTTTGTTTTTTGAGTTATGATAATCATCAAACGATGGCTTCATTCCTTTTTTTTTTTTTTTATTTTTTTTTTTTTTATTTTTTTTTTATTTAAGGAATTAAATATGGATATAATAAGTCATATAAGTTCCAATTTATTTCTGTAAGGTTTGCAGTTTCTGACATTGTTTATTAATCTCTTCATCAGAATTTAATTAAAAAAGCATATCTTTTATTTGTACTTAAAAGTTGTGTATGTACATTTATCGGAACACAATGAAGTTTTATTTTTTAAGAAATAAAGAAACTGTTTAGGTACAAGTATGATTAATTTATTTCGTTGTGATATTTGAAGAAGTTATGCAATCATATTTTGATGCAAGTGAATATTTGTATATTTTTTTTATGCTATTGAATAATTGCCTTGAGTTTCATATCTCTACTTCTCACGTGAGTTTATGAGAATGCCAAGTCCTTCAAATATTCTAATGAGATTTGAGAATTAATGATATTTTATTATGGGTTTATAGTTACAAATTAAAAGTTTTAATGAATTAGGCAGTTATTTTAATCAATTGGCTTTAAACATCAAGTTTTGTAAGGTATTATTCGTGTGAAGTTTTCCACTTAAATGAACACACATACAGTTTGACCAATATTCCATATTGTTACGATAAATTGAATTTATGACATATTTATTTATTTCATAGTAAATTACCAATATTCCATATTGTTACGATAAATTGAATTTATGACATATTTATTTATTTCATAGTAAATTAAGTGACACAATATATCGTTAAAGTGATCTCTTTTGTGAAAATTAATTTACAAAGAACTTAAATTTTATGGTTTGTGTTTATTAATGCGGATATTAATTGACCCAAAGATAGGTTAATATCTGGTCGGATAAATACATGTTTGATGACAATTTTTAGGTTACATTTATTAATAACTCAATCAAAAGAGAGAATTATTAACTGACATGATTTAGTGTTAGTTCTTATTATCAAATTTTATAGTTTGTCTGTTTATTAATGTGAATATTAGCCGACCCAAAGGTAGACTGATATTTGACCGAATAAACATATATGTGGCGATAAACATGTGACGATTCTTTTGGTTCCATGTGATTAATAAGTCAATACAAATAGTGACTTGTTAATTGACATGATTTATTGTCAATGTTTATCTCTAAAACAAGGATATCTCTTGAAAGTTAGTATTACAGTCCAAAGACTTAATATTAATGTTTTGTTGATACCTTTTAAAGATGTCATAAATTGAATTTATTGATTACAGTTCATGGATAAAATAGATTTGCTTATGTTTGAATTATGATATTATATCTGCTAATATTGATCACAATTATGATTCATGTACTCAATGAAATTAACTAAGGAATGGAATGAGGGCATTATGTTAGTTCTCAATCGCATGGATATTGACCTTGTATTTTGGATAGAGAAACATTCTTTGAGGATGTTGAGTTTGGGGGAGAAACAAAGTTAAAACATTGTCCTTAAGGAGGAATCAATCTTGATTCCTATTATTGCTTTCGATAGTATACAGATTACGAATTAGTGATCGATAATGTTATTCAATCTCCTATTCTGAATATACAAACTCAACAACCTCAACTTTGGATATCCTATGCATGGTACCATATTTTTCATCAATTTATTATCTCTTTTGGTTTTGAGGTAAATACAATAGATGATTTTGTGTATCACAGATTATGTGGGAGTAAATTTATCTTTCTGATTTTGGACAAATATCTACATAACCCAAGTTTGGATCATAAGAAAGCAGCGACATGGATTTTGAGATATTTATATATAACAAAAGGATATATGCTCAACTATAGGAAATAAGATGTTTTGGAGATCATTTTTATTGAGAATCTTAGATGCTAAAATGGTTACCGATCCATATCGGGATACTTTTACATTTTAGCATGATGAGCTATTTCATGGAGTAGACTTTGGTAGCCTCTTCCATAATGACGTTATAATTTGTAGCATGGAATATGGTTTTGGAAATTTGTCACGAAGCTACACATTATTGGTATTGAAAGACTACTAAAGTTGTGATAATAAGTCAACAATATTATATTCCAAAAACATAATTTCTGTTAAGTCAAAGCATATTGACATCAAGTTTTCTTCTGTTAACACAATAGTGCAAAATGGAAATATATATATTTATATATATATATATATATATATATATATATATATATATATATATCACATATGAACAAACTCTATGAAAATGGATCCGCTCATAAAGAGAATACCTCCCTAGGTCTTTCGTGAGCATACTACACATGTTGGTGTGATATTTGGTTTTAGTGGGAGTTTTATGGTGCTTTATGTTCTGTTTAAGAACAATTATGTTTTTTTTGTACAAAATTAAGAATTCGATTGACTTTATTATTAGTTGCACTTACTTGAAGTTTGATCTCACTTGAATCTAAAGAGGAACTCGTCGAAAATCTATTTAGATTTTAAAACCACACATCCAATTTAATCTATGTCGTTAGTTATATATGTATATGTGACCATTGATAGGTTTAGTTATGTAAATTGTAACAAATGCCGCTTTGATCCTATACTATTATGATTAGTGGACGAGATTGTTTAAGGGTACCTATGTTATAATAACATTCATTAAAGTGCTTATACAGCTATACATACATTTATATATTCGTGGTCCATTGAGAGATTATTGGATAGGTATGGGACCACTTTATAAATATGCATGATATATTATTAAATCCAATTATTATGGTAAAAATATAAATTGTTGATGGACCGATTTATAGAATATTCACTTACCTTGTGGGCTGAGTTCCCGGTTTGACTCAAGATCCTCAAGATCCCTTCCATATCTCACATTAGGGTATATCTCCATCTATATATACATGTGATGAGGAGCAATCAAGACACACAGAATATACATGTAAATTCGTTTAAGGTTTGCTGATGGATTTTAGAGAGAGATCTTGAGATCAACTGGAAAACCTAACCCTATTTTTCAGATATGAAGATTATAATGAAATCAGGTATATAATCGTTATTTATTGTTTACGTTTTCTTTTAATCAGATTCGAGTTTAAAGATCCAAATTTCATGCTTCCGCATTTATATTTTTGGTTATCAAAATAACCAACAACACTTGGTCTCCGATTTCGAAAGTAACTGGTTGTCGCTTCTTATCTGCATAGCTCTTTTGATGGTTCTAAGCTGCTATCATCCTTTCTCTGGTTACTTTAAACTTCTCAACACTCTAATGGACAAACTCGGGAACCATAAATTTCTTCTCTCCAGCTTCAAACCAACAAGATGGTGTATGCCACTTCTTTTTGTACAACGCATGATATGGTGTCACATTAATGCTCGAATGGTAACTATTATTATAGGAAAATTCCACCAATGGTAGATGCTCATCCTAGTTACCCATAAACTCCAAGGTGTAAGCTCTCAACATATCTTCCAGTGTTTGAATCGTACTCTCATGCTTTGACCATCAGTCTGTGGATGATAAGTAGTACTTAAACACAACTTCGTGTCCATTTCTTCAGGTAAACTTCTCCAAAATCTAGAAGTGAAACAACTATCACAGTTTGAAACAATTATCGAAGGAACACCATAAGATTTCACTATATCTTTCGCTTAAACTTTTACAAGCTTTTTGATAAACCGTCTCTCATTTGATAATGTAAAATGCATACTCTTCATCAATCGGTCTATGATTACCTAAATCATGTCGTGGCCTTCCTTTGTTATGGGCAATTTCATCACAAAATCCATGGTGATATCCTCCTATTTACCCATGGGTACTGGTAAAGGTTCCAATTTCCCATATTGTTTCTCATGTTGCACTTTGACTATTGCGCAGGTCACACACACTCTGCCACATACTTGGCAATATCACATTTCAACATTTGCCACCAGTAATATAGTTTCATATCTATATACGTATTGGTGCTGCCAGGGTGAATAAAGTACATGGTTTTGTGAGACTCTTCCATGAGAAGATACCTTATACCTCCCATCTTTAGCACCCAATTTCTATTTTCGAATACCTTTAATCCTTGGTTGTTTGTACTAAATACTAACGTTTTGCCCAAACGTTCTTCCTTTCTATTATCTCCTTCCATTGCTTCAATCTGATCTTTCTTCATACTCTCTACAACTATCGAGACATATTTAATCCTCAACGAGCTTGGCCTTTTCCTCTCCAGGTTTAGTTTTCTAATCAGAGCATCTTCTATGACATTCGCTTTACCAGGGTGGTAAAGTATCTTGCAGTCATAATCCTTGAGTAATTATGGCCAACATTTTTGTCTCATGTTTAATTCTTTCTGAATAAAGAGATGTTGAAGACTCTTATGATCGGTGAAAAGTTTACACTTCTTGCCATAAAGGTAATGTCTCCATATCTTCAACTGTAACAAACCGTTATTTCAAACCTATGTAATAGTGTAGGTTAGTTTTTACTTCTTTTTAAATTAATAAAGAGAAAATTTGGCATACTGTGTATATTTACATCATTGACCCTCAAAAATAAATTATTAAATAATCTCAATTGGGATGAACCAAGTGATAGAGATTGTAACAAGGTTTCCAAAAATATAAAGAACACTAAAATCCGAGTTATAACGAAGAAGTTATGACCAATCGAAAATCCGTGAACAAAACCGGCAAAACACTGTTCAGCGTAAAAACTGAATTTGCAATAAAAGGCTTTTTAGCCTCAACAACCTAAATGAAAGTTGTAGTTTATGTTAAACCAAGAACTTTCATAAAAAGAACGCCAAAATCCGATTTCGTATGAGGAAGTTATGATTTTTCTAAGTTCCAGTATAACAGTATACAACTAAAAACTCGAAATAAAGATCGAGTGGTTGTGTCGGCTAAAACCACTCGATCTTTATTTCGAGTTTTTAGCTGTACACTGCTGTACTGAAACTGAGAAAAATCATAACTTCCTCATACGAAGTCAGATTTTGGCGTTCTTTTTTTGAAAGTTCTCGGTTTAACAAAAACTACAACTTTCATTTAGATTGTTAAGGCTAAAAAGCCTTCTTTATTAAAAATTCAGTTTTTACAATGAACAATGTTTTGTCGGGTTTTTTGCGGATTTTCGATTGGTCATAATTTCTTCGTTATAACTCGGATTTTAGTGTTCTTTATATTTTTGGAAACCTTGTTATAATCTCTATCAATTGGTTCATCCCAATTGAGATTATTTAATAATTTATTTTTGAGGGTCAATTATGTAAATATACACAGTATGCTAAAATTTCTCTTTATTAATTTAAAAAGAAGTACAAATTGACCTACACTATTACATAGGTTTGAAATAACGTTTATTACATTATCCCCCCGTTAGAGAGAATTTCGTCCCGAAATTTACTCTATAGATAGACTAGGGAAAAAGATGTGGGTATTTCTGTTGCATTTGATCCTCCCGCTCCCAAGTGAATTCAGGTCCCCGCTTTGCATTCCAGCGAACCTTCACTATCGGGATGCGACTTTGTTTGGTTTTCTTAACTTCCCTACCTAGTATCTCTACGGGTTCTTCCACAAAATTGAGGCTCTCGTTTAACTCGATTTCCTCGAGTTGCATCACAACAGTCTCGTCGGATAGACACTTTTTCAAGTTTGAAACGTGGAAGGTAGGATGAATGTTACTTAGTTCTTGGGGTAATCGAAGTTTGTAAGCTACAGGGCCGATTCGGGCAAGAATCTCGAATGGTCCTATGTACCTTGGATTCAGTTTGTCACACTTTCCAAAGCGTATCATGCGTTTCCAGGGCGAGACCTTTAACAAAACGTGGTCACCGACCTGGAATTCCAAGGGTTTTCTCCTCTTGTTAATGTAGCTTTTCTGTCTATCTCTGGAAGCTTTAAGTCGCTCCCGAATTTGTACGATCTTCTCGGTAGTTTCTTGAATAATTTCTGGACCCATGAGAGCACTTTCAGGAGTTTGACCTCTAGCTAGCTACGTGTCACCCACTTCAGCCCAGCACAGAGGGGATCTGCACTTGCGGCCATAAAGGGCTACGAATGGAGCAACTTTTATGCTAGTGTGATATCTGTTGTTATAAGAGAACTCAACAAGGGGTAAATGAATATCCCATGCCTTTCCAAAGTCTGTCACGCAAGCTCGTAACATATCTTCTATCGTTTGAATCGTCCTCTCACTTTGTCCATCGGTTTACGGATGGTAGGTTGTACTAATGTCTAGCCTAGTTCCCAGAGAGTTTTGTAAAGACTGCCAAAAACGAGAGGTGAATCTACTATCTCGGTCCGAAATAATAGATATTGGCACACCATGCCGTCTAACAATCTCCTTGAGGTATGTTCTTGTTAGCTTCTCAATCTTGTCAGTCTCCTTGATTGGTAAGAAGTGTGCAGATTTGGTTAATCTATCGACGATTAACCAAATAGTATCATAACCACTTGATGTCTTGGGTAACTTGGTTATGAAATCCTTTATGATCCGCTCCTACTTCCATTCAGGGATTTCAGGTTGTTGTAATAAACCTGAAGGTTTCTGGTACTCTACCTTAATTTTGGCGCAAGTAAGGCACTTGCCCACAAAGGTAGCGATTTTGGCCTTCATGTTAGGCCAGCAATATAATTTCTTAAGGTCCAGATACATCTTGTCTGAACCTGGGTTGATGGAGTATCGGGTTTTGTGTGCTTCATTCATAACCACATCTCTGTAACCACCGAACTTTGGTGTCCAGATCCAGTTCATAAAATAATAGGCTCCATCATCCCTGACTTCGAAGTTCTTATCCATTCCTATCAGGGTTTCACCTGCCACGTTTTCGGGTTTCAAGGCTTCATGTTGAGCTTCCTTGATCTATGTGGACAGATGCGAATGGATTGTCATGGTCAACGACTTTACCCGGCGTCCCGAGTATTTTTTGCTACTAAGGGCGTCAGCTACTACGTTTGTTTTACCAGGGCGATAAAGAATTTCACACTCGTAATCGTTCAGTAGCTCCACCCATCGTCGTTGTCTCATATTCAGCTCTTTCTGATCGAAGATGTGCTGGAGAATTTTATGGTCCGTGAATATTGTGCATTTCGTGCGATATAAGTAATGTCTCCAGATCTTCAGAGCAAACACCAACGCTCCTAGTTCAAGGTCATGTGTTGTATAGTTGACTTCATGTGTCTTTAGCTCTCTTGAGGCATAGGATATAACCTTATCCACTTTGCATAAGAACACATCCAAGCCCTTAATTAGAAGCATCACAGTACAATACAAAATCCTCTGTCCCTTCAGGGAGAGACAGGATCGGTGCACTACACAAGGCTTGCTTCAGCGTTTGGAACGCTGTTTCTTGCTTTTCTCCCCGGCTAAAGGTTACACCCTTTTAGGTCAGAGTAGTAAGAGGCTTAGCTATTCGAGAGAAATTTTGAATGAATCTGCGATAATAGCCAGCAAGACCTAAAAATTGACGGATTTTTGTAGGTGTTTTGGGTACTGACCAGTTTTCAATTGCCTTTATTTTGGAAGGGTCGACATGTATTCCTTCTGAACTGACCACGTGACCTAGGAAATCTACCTTCCTGATCCAAAATTCACACTTTGAAAACTTCGCATAGAGCTTCTCTGATCTAAGAGTTTGTAATATTTGACGAATATGTTGGCCATGTTCCTCTTTGCTTTTTGAGTAGATAAAGATATCGTCAATGAAGACTATAACGAATTTGTCCAAGAATGGACGACACACTCTATTCATTAGGTCCATGAACACTACAAGTGCATTCGTCAATCCGAATGGCATCACTATAAACGCGTAATGACCATAACGAGTTCTGAACGCGACTTTGGGAACGTCTTCCTACAAAATTCGTAACTAGTGATACCCGGATCTTAAGTCTATCTTCAAGAAGTAGTTCGCCCCTTGAAGTTGGTCGAACAAATCGTCAATGCGAGGCAGAGGGTATCGATTCTTGATGGTAAGTTTATTCAGCTCGTGGTAGTCTATACACATGCGGACTGATCCATCCTTCTTCTTTACGAACAAAACCGGTGCTCCCCAAGGTGAGAAGCTTGGTCTTATGAAAACTTTGCTTAGGAGTTCATTAAGCTGGCTGGATAATTCCTGCATTTCAGAAGGTGCAAGACGATATGGGGATTTGGCTACGGGGGTAGCTCCAGGGATTAAGTCGATTCGGAATTGAACTTGTCGTTCGGGAGGCACCCTTGGAAGATCATCGGGAAATACATCGGGAAAATTGCAGACCTTGGAAATGCTCGCGATGTCTTTCACTTCTTGCTTTTTGTCTACCACATGAGCTAATAATGCATAGTACTCCTTGCGAAGGTATTTCTGTGCCTTGATGCAAGAAATGATCTGAAGGTTCGTTCCGGGTTTGTCGCCGTAAATAACAAGAGTTTTGTTAGTTGGCAAGCTCAAACGAATAGCTCTTTCATGGCATAGGATGTCGGCATGGTTGGGGCACAACCAATCCATGCCTATTATGACGTCAAAACTTTTGATAGAGACCAGCATAAGGTCTATTGAGAAAGACAAGTCTTTTAAGGTAAGGGTACATCCTATGTATATATCATTGGTGGATTTAGATTTCCCGTTAGCCATTTCTACTGTGAAAGTTTCATTTAGTGGTTGGAAGTTTTGATTTAGTAGATGTTTAAAGTTATGGCTCACGAAGCTCCTCTCAGCACCACAATCAAAAAGAATGCATGCATAAGTATTGTTGAGAAGGAACGTACCCGTGACCACTGTAGGGTCTGCCACCGCTTCTTCGTGACCCAGTGCTAGAATTCTCCCAACCCCACCGACATTTCCAGCTTTTGGACAATCTCTCTTGAAATGCCCCACATCACCGCATTGGTAGCATGCTCGACCTACTCCAGAGGCAGGTACTTGGTTAAGGGGTTGAGGTGGTGTTCTACAGAATCGGGCAGTATGCCCTTTCCTGTTATAGTTACGACACTGCATCTCTGGGCAATTTCCAGTGTGGTGAAAATTGCACTTATTGCATTTAGGGAGGCTACCAACATAGGGTTTAGTTGGTGCTGGGTTGTTAGGGGCAACAACAGGAACATTAGTAGGTATGGTAGCAAGTACAGTAGTAGCATGGACTGCCACTATTTGTTGCTTCTTTGAAGGTTCTAGAGAAGATTTGCCCTTCCTTTTGTTCCAACCCTTCTTCTTGCTGTTGTTGTTGTTCTCCCTAGGTTATTCTAGGGCAGTAACCACAAAGTTTTGACGATTTCCGTGGTCAATAAGTGACTGTGCCAGTTCCTTGGCACTGTCAAAGGTAACAGGCCTAGATGCAATGACACTTTCCTGTATTTGGGGCACCAGTCCCCAAATATACCTTTCAATCTTTTTTCTCTCTAGAGCAACCATTTCCGGACACAGAATCGCCAAGTCACAGAACCGATTCGTGTAAGTTGTTATGTCTGCACCGACCATGGCAAGACCCTAGAGTTCTTGTTCCAGATTCTGAATTTCCCCTCGCGGGCAATATTCACGCATCAACATGGTTTTTAGGTTCTCCCAGCTTATAGTATTAGCCACTACCAAAGTCAGTGACTTAACATGGCCATTCCACCATGGTAGGGCCCTATCTGAGAAAGTACAGGCAGCAAATTTAACTTTTCTACCCTCTGAACAGGAGCAAATTTCAAAGATTGCTTCTGTCTTCTCAATCCACTCTCTTAAAACCATCACTCCTCCAGTTCTATTAAAGGTACTGGTTTGGCATTCGAGAAGTATTTATAAGTGCACTCTCGCGAGTGCTCATGACCCTCGACATGGTTAGATGGATGTGCACCAGCTCCCGACCCACTAGCACCGGGAGTATTGATATGAGATAAGGAAGCCGCTACAGCTGCCGTGACTGCTGCTTGGAACATAGCAACATCGAATTGAGGGGGTGGTGGTGGAGGTGGCGTCGATGCTTCACTTTCATTGTTACGTCTTGGATTTCTATGAGGAGGCATGTTCTTCTATAAAAGTCAATAGATAAAAAGATAGTGAGATATCAAGAATGAATATGAATTTGATATCTCTGAACTTAAACACTTAATTCAACAAGAATCTTGTAAAGAATTGAAAATGGATGTCCATTGCAAGTACAACTTGCAACTGGATAGTATGAAATGAAGTGGTTATTTTTCAAAGAGTATGAAAATACATGTCGATTGTACTGGTATATTAATTATATGTAATCTAGATACATGATCCTAAAGGAGGTCTTTAATAAACCACGATATTGCGAAAGTATCGACATCAAACCGGCCTACCGAAAATAAAAATTTTCGCGGTCGTATTAGAAAAGTATGAAAAATAACACTGGAACATATCCATAATCCCAAAACTTTGGAATGGAATGTTTATGAAAATTGTAATAACTCTTATTGAAGTAAAGTGCTTATTATTTTATTGATACTTGATTTTGTACATATCCTGAAAGTAGTCTATACATTCAGTATATTAAACTAGAAAGTAGTGTAAACACTACTTGCGGCGGTTGCTACGACGGTTACTGGGTTCCGCTTCGTCTTGCGATTTCCAGCGCCTTTCTTGGGCAGCTTGATGCTCCCTCAGTTCTCTGATCTCTGATTCAGCAGCATTAAGTTGCCTTTGAAGGGCTTCAGTATGGTGCTGGGTATCATCTTGCATCTCGTCAAGACGAAGGATATTTGCAGTGTTAGCCTGCGCAGTCGCATTCACTTCTAGGATTCGATTGATTGACATCCTTGATTGATCGAATTATCAGGCTATTCGGTTCACTATAACTGGAAGAGCTCTGTCGGCTATTCCTCCTTCTGAGACGTTATAGAAACCCCGTTCCATTCAGTAGGGAGGGCGTTGGCCGTGTTGTCGACTCCAATGGTTTATGTATTGACCCCACTTGGGTATGGGTACAGCTTCCTCTTGCCTCGGGGGACGTAACCTAGGGTTGCAGACTTGTGGCTTTGTATTCGTACCACTTAATTTGCTGTCCTCAAATGGTTCTTCATCTGAGTCTTCTTCTGGATCCTCCTCCGGATCCTCCACTATCCATCCTTCATTGCCATGATTTGGAAAATAAGGGTCCCCTGGTAGATGATGTCCTGCCATTGTGTCTGTACGAGAATAAGGTTATGAGAAATGTCTGAAAAACTAAAGCATATCGATGTTTAAAATATTCTTATAGTATTTTATGTTCCGTTCTAGAGTTTCTTCTGTAGTTGGTAAGTTTTAGTGTCACAACCCAAAACCACGAACGGCAGAAACGTTCAGGGGTGGAGGACGTCATGTACAGTATCACAACAGTGTAATATAATAAACAAGCAACAACATCATCCATTGCATTATAAGTAAAGTTTAATACATATGTGTTCCTTCATTGTAGTAAGACACCAAAAATATAACATCAAAATAAAAGACGAGACTTGTCTGCTCCGTCTTCTCAAAACCTGGCCTTCGTACCTGTCTACTGATGACCTGAGAATACAAGTTATTTTGAAAGCGAGTATCAGCTTTAAAGCTGGTGAATTCATAAGTATATAAGTGTTGTTGCCTTGTTTGTGAAAATCTGTTATGAAGGCCATGAAAACCTTTAAATGAGAATGTTGAGGTAAGTATGAAATCCCTAGAAAAACCCTTATTTTCTATAAGTATGAAATGTAGTCTTCTACCATGACCCGAATGTTCTGTACGTATGAAGTGTAGTCTTCTACCAAGACCCGAATGTTTTGTTTGTAAAATGATAGTTTTCCTTTAATTGTTTAGTACTAAAGTACTTAGTCTAACTCATCGTTTATGTGAAAGTATCACAAAATAAAGTAAACAGTAAAATGTACTACTGTAAGTATTGTCACTGGGTACTAGGACCCACACAGCCTAGGTAACTGTTATCCCGAGGTACTAGGGTTAACACTACCTATATAACCTAATGAACATCCGAAGATTGTCCAATTGTCCTTTGTAGCAGCAGCAGGTGGGAGGAAGGGTTAGTCCCTGGAAAGGTACTCCTAGTATAAGTAATAACCGTAGGCATCTTTAGATGTTCATTACCCACTATTGCTAACAGATGGGTTCCGGAATGGTTAGTCCCGTCCATATATCCCGAGGTACTGGGGATAGAGCCCTATTCTAGATATCCCGAGGTACTGGGGATATGCAGGATAATTTACACAGAAGGTACTAATAAATTATGCTCGCAATTTGTGATACAAATATTCAAATAAGTATACACACGTAAAGGTATCAATGTAAAGGTACTCATGTAATGTGTTCCTGTATCAGGTAAACATATGTAAAGGTACTCATGTATCAGGTAAGGTACTAGTAAAGACTCATGAATGAACTGACTCTTGTGTGATTCCTTGTAATAATGTTTTGTTATCTTCAAATTATCCCTATGATAATTTACTGTAATCTAACTAGTTGATCATGTAAGTTTACACACTCTTACTACTCAAGGGTGTGGGAAAACCTAATGAAAGATGCAAACTTATAACATCAATACATATATAAGGGTATAAGTGTATATGCATAGTTTAGTTCAAGAATGAAAAATGGTTTTGTAAGACATCTTATGTGTTTTGAAACAATGATTAACAATAACCTGAGGTCATTTCAATATACATTTCAAAGGTAAAACCTTTGATAACAATGTGTTCTTAAGATTTGAAACCAATTCATGCATCACATTTTGTAGTATGTGAAAACTGTTTATAAAAATACGTATTAATGATTTAATAACATGTTTGTTTCTACTTGTATCCCCCCCTACTAAAACATTTAGAATCATTTAAAACATTGATTAGGGGTATGAACTCACTTGGAAGTTTGAAGATAGAGAGATGGAAAACCGGGCAGAGTTTCGTCTCGGGAAACGGATTTTTCTCGGGATTCTCGGGAATCTCGGGAGTAAAATCGACCCTTGGGACTTGAGCAAAAAGACCAGAGCTTCGGGTTTGAACGGGCACGAAAATCGAGGCAAGATCGTGAGAGAAAGGAGAGAAATGAGCCAAATTTTCGGAAAGCCTCGCATCCCTTTTATAGGGGTGCTGAACCGCCTTGGTACGCTGGGCGTACGAGGGTACGCAGCGCGTACTGGGGCGTCATCGCTTACGTACTTCGGATGGGAGGGCGGGTCGGATGGGACGGCGGGTCGGTAGCTTCGCATAGGGCGACGTGGACGATCCAAGGCCCTTGATTCAAGTACGCGGGGCGTACGAGGGTATGCAGGGCGTACTCCGGTCCTATCTGCTGACTCCCCCTTCGGATATTACCAAGAATTTGCATTTAAATTTATATTTATTTTAAATAAACTTCTAAAATTCATATCTCCTTCATACGAACTCCGTTTTCGACGTTCTTTATATCCACGCGTAGGTGAGACTAAGATCTACAACTTTCGTTTAGATTCCGTTGGCAAATTATGAAATTATTTTTATTATTTATTTATTAAAATGACGTGATTAAGGAATTTCTTCAAAAATTCATAACTTCTTTATCCGACGTCCGTTTTCGCCAGACTTTTTACCGCTGAAATACCATTGACGAGACCTTCGATTCTCGTTTAGGTCATTCCGGCCAAAATTCGCTCGATCTCCGATTCGAGTTTTTAGCTGTCTATTGCTAAGCTGAACTTGGAAAAATCATAACTTTCTCATACGAAGTCAGATTTGGACGTTCTTTTTATGTACGCTCACGGTTTGAGGTTATCTATAACTTTCATTTAGATACTTAAGGCTAAAAACTATTGTATTGAAACTTCGCATTTTTCTTTTAATTGGTGTTGCTGGTTTTGCCGAGAATCTTCGGTTGGTCATAACTTCTTCGTTATAACTCGGATTTTAGGGTTCTTTATATGTACGAAAACCTTGATACGATTCCTACTACTTTATTTAACCCAAATAAGATTTTAGGAAAGTTATATTTTGACCTAAATTTGATTGGTTTTACATTACATTGTCTCAAAATATCGGGTTGTCACATCATCCCCCCGTTAGAAGGAATTTCGTCCCGGAATTAGAATTTAAGCAAGGAAGTATGCACGAACGATCGAGTCGTGAGGAGGAAACTTCCTAATCGATTGGTTCTAGTGCACCTAAGTGATAACGGGTTCTCGGTTGGCATTCCAACGAACCTTCACTAACCGACGATGGCGTTTCTTCGTCCGCTTGACCCCTCGGTCGAGGGTCACTACGGTTCTAATACGAAGGCGAGGATCTCGACGAGTGGACTTGTAAGAGTCCTAACAGAAAGGTATGGCTTCACGATCGAGATGCGAAGAGTAGAAAGTACGTTACTAAGTTCGCGGAGTAGGTCTAGTTTGTGCGAGGCACAGGACCGATTCTGATAAGAATCTTGGAGGTCCTAACTATATTGGATTTAGCTTTCCACGCTTTACGAAGCGTATTAAGCCATTCCCAAAGTGAGTTATCCTAAAGAACTTGGTCACTCACTTGGAATTTCAAAGGTTCCTTTTCTTGCGTAACTTCCCAGTCAAAGGCCACCACTTGCTGGGTCAAAGTCGTACGAGTTTCTATAGCTTGCGAGGAGTTCTGAATGAACTAAGGCGGTAGGTCGGTAGGACCTAGAATTTGGCGAAAAACTGTCGGCATCTCTGGTGTTGATGAATGCTCAATGGTTTTTGACAAATTGAAAGAGTACTCAAAATTTCCCACATTACTAACAGTGTGTCCTAGAAATTTGACTCTTCAATTTCAAAACTCGTGCCTAGAGAACTTTGCTAAAAGTTCCTCTGTAGGAATGTTACCATGGGCTTTCTTCTTACTACGAGGGTAGATACGTAAGTTATTTCATGGAGAAATGATGACTGATCCCAGTAAGAAAGACGTAACCCTAATCATTTAGCTCATGAAAACTATGGCGTATTGGTCCTATCCGAAGGGTATCACTACGGACTTGAAGTGTCCGCATCGAGTTCGGAAGATAGTCTTCCAGACATCCTTCTCTAAGACTCGAACTGGTGATATTCGGATCTTAGATCCATTTTTGAAAGAAATTCTTTCCTTGCGTTTGCTCAACCATTTCATCTATGCGAGGCAGAGATAATGATTTCTAATGAAAAATCTTGACGGAGTCCTCGATATCCGAGGTACATACGATGCAATCCGTCGATCTCTGGAAGAATATGACCGGGGTTCTCCAGGGTGAGAAGCCTAGTCTTCAAATTCTATTTCCGTGTAGTTCGCTAAGTTGTTTGTAATGTTCTGGTATCTCTGTGGGTGTTTAAACTATAGGTCGATCTGTTTTCGGGAGTCGTATTGGGTTCTAAGTTTGTTCGTGTGACGATGCGATTACTCGTATACTTAGGCAGTTCTCCGTCCTGAAGTCCATTTTAGAATTCATACAGGGCTTCACGATCACAATCTCGTGTATACAAGTCGTATATAATTAAGATTGAAAAGGTAGTCGAATAACTGATTCTTCCTTACCCTCACATCCCATCCGGGAAAAGAAGTTAAAGTGGAATCATCAATTCTAAACCTGTAGAACCTTGATTATATATCACTCTTATGCATACATTTCTCAGTGATAGATCAATCGTATAAATCCTTGGATTGAACTTGACGTACTGCACGAGTGGTACTTCGGGGATTTCTTCGGAAAGAAAATAACTAAGTGGTACTCCTGGCATGAGTACTACGGTGTTCTGATATGACGGCTTCGCTGGAAAAACGATCTAGAAGAAATAGATGTACGTATGAAGCTGTTTTGGCGTCGATCAAATTGAATCTGATTGTATGATAATGTCGGAATCATACAGAAACTTTAAAGACATTAGAATTAAACATAGACGATTACAGACAAAACACAACTGTGCAACCATGAACAGAGTTACAGTACTTTAGATTTACCACAAGACTATTGCTGCGAATAAGATATACTACAAAAGACAAGTATACGCAGCACGAGAATTCCTATACAGACAGGATCTCGCAAAAGGTAAGACTCTAGTTGCACTAGTTCTAGATAGTTTATAAGTCTGTTACAAGGAAACGCCCAAATTACATTTAACGTGGTTCCAGAGTAGGCTCTCTTGCAGCTGTGATCCTGAGAATTTTCCCATCTGTGCTAGAGTTCTTTGTTATCGGGCAATCTTTCTTGAAGTGCCTTACCTCACCGCATTGGTGGCATGACTGGCTAGTACTAGCCTTGGAGACGGGATTGCGGTATTTAGCCAATGCTATGTGGACATGAGTGCCTTCCTCGTTACTCCACTTTGAAAACTGCTTCTTAAATTGCTCGGTGCTATAACAAATCTTGTGTGCAGGTTTAGTCCCGATGAAAGGGACTTGAGTGATGGGTCGCGCCGGTGCTCCACAGTTACGAGCATGGTGCCCTATGTTTAGGCAATTGCAACACTGCATCTCATGGCAAGCCCCATGATGATGGAAACTACACTTATCACACTTCGGGAGTTTTCCCTCGTATGGCCTGCTCGGTACTGGGATGGCAGGGGTTTCCACTTGCTGCTGTTGTATAGCCAGTTTTTGGGATCTCTTGCGTTCCTTCCGGGCTTGACGCTTTCGTTTCTTGTTTTCTATTTTTCGGCTTTGCGAGCCTGTGACTGTTACTGTTTGACGACCTCCTGGATGGATACCACAATTGGAAACTTCGTTCCCATCAGTTGCATTGACTGTGCTGTTAGCGCTACGGTGTACAAGGACAGCGGTTACGGCAGCCACCACGGCAGCTGTAACTGTTGTTTGAAAGGTAGCGGCGTCCATAGGAAAAGTGGGGGTTTCGCTGGTCGACTTATTGCTTCTGGATGACGACATGATTCTGTAATACGAAAAGTAAGGATTTTGTGAGCGATTCTGGTTGACCCTGATGTACTTAGATTGTTCATGTAAAGAGTACGACGATGTTCTCGAAAGTTTGACCTACATCCCTATGATGCAGTCCTAGTACAGAATGAAAGTATGCTCGCGAAGGTTTGACCTACATCCCTATGATGCGGTCCTAGTAATGAGTAGAGGTAAGTTCGTAGAATGGTCTCAAGACGTTTGTTGTACAAGTTGAGGTATCGTGGGTTGGTGAACAACAAAATCCAACCATTGAAAGAGACTTGGAAATGTCTCCGTATCTAACTTGCTATGGTCCAATGACTTAACTAAAGCAGGTTTCAGATAGACTCCAATGAGAGTATGATAAGAGTACTTGAATGAAGGAAATGACACAAAAGTTAGTCGGCTGACACTATCTTGGATATTTACGACGTAAAGGTTCAGGAAAATGACCTTGTAAAGGTCTTACATCATATCCACAGGAGATAGTTCCTGACAGCATAAAGACCTAACTAAAGTACTTACGGTACAAGATAATTTAATAGAAAATGCCACATCAGGCATATACAGAAAAATACGATTCCTCTTTATAAGGAAATAAAGTAAAGCGTCTACTACTGGCGATGGTCATCCCTCTGGTGAACTCTCAGTTCAGCCAATTGACGTTCCATGTCAAACGGGTGTCTTTCGTACCCCATCTGGCGTACTCGGGGCTCTATTACTTCGGCTCGTGATTCAGCCAGTGCTTGCAGCAGGTTTCATGGTTTCTCTCTGATCTCTCGTGAGCATCTTCTAGATGAATGGTGTGGAGGGTATGCATTCTAGCATAGGCGACTACTTCTGTAATCTGATGTAGGGCTGTCCTGCCTTGAATCTCATTTTGGGCCTCTCTGCGGACCAAGATTGGCAAGACTATATCTGCTAAGCCCTCATTTCTCAAGTCATAAAAACTTCGGTCGCCATCAAATAGCATAGACTGCTCTTGTCCTTGGCTCCATATTTCCAAGCATTCCACTCACTCAGGGTCGGGCCATGAAAAGCCGGACGAGGATTAGGAATTGGAAAAGAGCTGCTTGGGGTAGGTTCTCAACCTCTGGTTCGGAGTTAGCATCATACGAAAGGTCTTCATCATGGTGATCATCCAAGGGGATAGGATGATCATGCTCTGGTTCTTCTCCAAACCAACCAGCTATGACTTCATTCGGAAAATACTGGTTGTCAAGGGGATGGAGTCCAGCTCTGTTTCCTATGCGAGAATTTAGGGTGAGAGAATAATTATTAGACGAACTATCTAGATAATTATTTAGAAAACCTTCATTAGTTACATCGCTATTTGTGAAGTGCATACCAACTATGTGTAATCTAAACAGGATAGACCTTCGAATAAGTGACCTTAATTCCAAATTCACACAGAATAGGGGTAAGGCAAAATTATCACAGATTCTAAGTCTATAACATCCTAATTACATATGGCCTTAGTGTATCCACTTAGCAATTATCAACTTAGTAATGAAGATCCCGTTTTAAATTCTCAAGTATAAAGTACTTATAGTAACACCAAATACTCCTATAGTATTTTAATTTTTAATGTTATGTTCTATTGTTCTCATTGTGGTAGGGTTGGTAAGATTTTAGCATTGTTGCAACCACACACTTAAACTTAGGCACATGCTAGTCAACCCTCGGATAATATAGGTGATCAGGCTATATCTTCCCAGTTTTGACCATATGTCTCTAAGCCCACTTGTGTTGTCCAACAATCGTAATTCTTTTGTATTGTCCTAGTGACACTGATTTTAGTATGAATGCAGCACATATACTTTATTAAATATTTTTATTATTTAAAGTGTAAACTCCTGGTCAGAGTATTTTTAATCCCTTATGTATTTATAGTTAGTATATCTTTTATGGGTTGATATACTTAATTCACTATAAACAATGCTCTGATACCAATCTGTCACACCCCAAAACCACGAACGGTGGAAACGTTCAGGGGTGGAGGACGTCATGTATAGTATCACAACAGTGTAATATAATAAACAAGCAACAACATCATCCATTGCATTATAAGTAAAGTTTAATAAATGTGTGTTCTTTCATTGTAATAAGACACCAAAAATATAGCATCAAAATAAAAGACGAGACTTGTCTTCTCTGTCTTCTCAAAACCTGGCCTTCGTACCTGTCTACTGATGACCTGAGAATACAAGTTATTTTGAAAGCGAGTATCAGCTTTAAAGCTGGTGAATTCATAAGTATATAAGTGTTGTTGCCTTGTTTGTGAAAATCTGTTATGAAGGCCATGAAAACCTTTAAATGAGAATGTTGAGGTAAGTATGAAATCCCTAGAAAAACCCTTATTTTCTATAAGTATGAAATGTAGTCTTCTACCATGACCCAAATGTTCTGTACCTATGAAGTGTAGTCTTCTACCAAGACCCGAATGTTTTGTTTGTAAAATGATAGTTTTCCTTTAATTGTTTAGTACTAAAGTACTTAGTCTAACTCATCGTTTATGTGAAAGTATCACAAAATAAAGTAAACAGTAAAATGTACTACTGTAAGTATTGTCACTGGGTTCTAGGACCCACACAACCTAGGTAACTGTTATCCCGAGGTACTAGGGTTAACACTACCTATATAACCTAATGAACATCCGAAGATTGTCCAATTGTCCTCTGTAGCAGCAGCAGGTGGGAGGAAGGGTTAGTCCCTGTAAAGGTACTCCTAATATAAGTAATAACCGTAGGCATCTTTAGATGTTCATTACCCACTGTTGCTAACAGATGGGTTCCAGAATGGTTAGTACCGTCCATATATCCCGAGGTACTGGGGATATGCAGGATAATTTACACAGAAGGTACTAATAAATTATCCTCGCAATTTGTGATACAAATATTCAAATAAGTATACACACGTAAAGGTATCAACGTAAAGGTACTCATGTAATGTGTTCCTGTATCAGGTAAACATATGTAAAGGTACTCATGTATCAGGTAAGGTACTAATAAAGACTCATGAATGAACTGACTCTTGTGTGATTCCTTGTAATAATGTTTTGTTATCTTCAAATTATCCCTATGATAATTTACTGTAATCTAACTAGTTGATCATGTAAGTTTACACACTCTTACTACTCAAGGGTGTGGGAAAACTAAATGAAAGATGCAAACTTATAACATCAATACATATATAAGGGTATAAGTGTATATGCATAGTTTAGTTCAAGAATGAAAAATGGTTTTGTAAGACATCTTATGTGTTTTGAAACAATGATTAACAATAACCTGAGGTCATTTCAATATACATTTCAAAGGTATAACCTTTGATAACAATGTGTTCTTAAGATTTGAAACCAATTCATGCATCACATTTTGTAGTATATGAAAACTGTTTATAAAAATACGTATCAATGATTTAATAACATGTTTGTTTCTACTTGTATTCCCCCCCCCTACTAAAGCATTTAGAATCATTTAAAACATTGATTAGGGGTATGAACTCACTTGGAAGTTGGAAGATAGAGAGATGGAAAATCGGGCAGAGTTTCGTCTCGGGAAACGGATTTTTCTCGGGATTCTCAGGATTCTCGGGAATCTCGGGAGTAAAATCGACCCTCGGGACTTGAGCAAAAAGACCAGAGCTTTGGGTTTGAACGGGCACGAAAATCGAGGCAAGATCGTGAGAGAAAGGAGAGAAATGAGCCAAATTTTCGGAAAGCCTCGCATCCCTTTTATAGGGGTGCTGAACCGCCTCGGTACGCTAGGCGTACGAGGGTACGCAACGCGTACTGGGGCGTCATCGCTTACGTACTTCGGATGGGAGGGCGGGTCGGATGGGACGGCGGGTCGGTAGCTTCGCATAGGGCGACGTGGACGATCCGAGGCCCTTGATTCGAGTACACGGGGCGTACGAAGGTACGCAGGGCGTACTCCGGTCCTATCTGCTGACTCCCCCTTCGGATATTACCAAGAATTTACATTTAAATTTATATTTATTTTAAATAAACTTCTAAAATTCATATCTCCTTCATACGAACTCCGTTTTCGACGTTCTTTATATCCACGCGTAGGTGAGACTAAGATCTACAACTTTCATTTAGATTCCGTTGGCAAATTATGAAATTATTTTTATTATTTATTTATTAAAATGACGTGATTAAGGAATTTCTTCAAAAAGTCATAACTTCTTTATCCGACGTCCGTTTTCGCCAGACTTTTTACCGCTGAAATACCATTGACGAGACCTTCGATTCTCGTCAAGGTCATTCCGGCCAAAAGTCGCTCGATCTCCAATTCGAGTTTTTAGCTGTCTGTTGCTAAGCTGAACTTGGAAAAATCATAACTTTCTCATACGAAGTCAGATTTGGACGTTCTTTTTATGTACGCTCACGGTTTGAGGTTATCTATAACTTTCATTTAGATACTTAAGGCTAAAAACTATTGTATTGAAACTTCGTGTTTTTCGTTTAATCGATGTTGCCGGTTTTGCCGAGAATCTTCGGTTGGTCATAACTTCTTCGTTATAACTCGGATTTTAGGGTTCTTTATATGTACAAAAACCTTGATACGATTCCTACTACTTTATTTAACCCAAATAAGATTTTAGGAAAGTTATATTTTGACCTAAATTTGATTGGTTTTACATTACATTGTCTCGAAATATCGGGTTGTCACATTTAGACATGTCACAACACTACTATCACTCCCAAACACATGTTGGTCATATCTGAAATCAATATAGTTGATCAGGCTATATTAATTCTAGATATGATTACATAACTGCCCGGGTTTGACTGTAATGTTCAACATCTAAATACTTTTAAGTTCTTATGACTATGTACTTGTAGTTATGAGGGTTAGTATACTTCTTGTAAAAATACTTAGAATTCTTAAAAAGTATACTTGTAGTCAGAGCTCGTAGCCCCAATGTATTTATAGTTTGTATATCTTTTATGGATTGATATACTGAGTTCACTATAAACAATGCTCTGATACCAATCTGTCACACCCCCAGACCAGACGGCGGAAATGTCCGGGGGTGGAGGACTTCATTTGTAGTATCACAACACATGCATCATAGTAATCAAAGTACAACCAACCATTGTATTTAAAAGTATAATATTTACATGTGTTCAATCATTGTATATTGAAACCAAAATAGTTATACAAAAGAAGAAGATATGACTCATAATGGCTCCATCTTCTCAAAAAGCTCGGGGAGTACCTGTTATTATTTCCCTGAGAATACAAGTAATTTGAAAAGAGAGTATCAACAATAAGTTGAGTGAGTACATAAGTCTTTATGTGTGAAAGGGTGTCTTTGTATATTTAATATGAAAAATGTTCTAGAAAATCCCATATTTTCTGTGGTATGTGAAAAGTAGTTTTATTCCCATAAAACCGTTCTATTTGTAAACCAATGTATTTGTAAAACTTGTAACTGAGAGTGTGCCTGGCTTCACCAGCTGTTATTGAGAACTGTAGTATACCATTGTACTTTGTATTTTGTAAACTGGTACTTTAAAGATGTACTTACGTTTATTTGTTTATACACTAACGTGTTGTTAATATCTTTTTAGTGAGTTATTATAACCATACTAAGACATGAACGCCTGAAACAAACGCCTTGTGAGCATTTAAATTGTTGATAACAATTGCCACTCATTGGTGTGTATGCCTGACTGTAGCTAGCAGCCTGAGTGCGGGGTTGTCAATCCCGATATAGATCTACACACAACTTGTTTCGATCCCCAGACTGGAGATTCTGTTTATAATGTCAGGGCTTTACCTTGGTTGTCTAAAATGAATTAAACAACCTGAATTAAATGTCTCATAAAAAGCATATAAACGTTACATGTATATCAGTTATGAAAACCCAATCATTCTGAAATAAATGATTGACAGTATGTTCTTGAATTAGTATTCCGAACATGTATTTGACAAGTGTAAACCCTTGATTTGTTTTGAATTAAAACCCTTGTTGCATGTAAAACAGTGTATTCTTGTATACTTAAATCATGAATTATTATTCTATGTATCATAAATTATACCTATTATAATTTATATGTACTTTATGAATTGGTAAATAACTATTTTTGCATGTAATCCTTTGCTCAACATGTTACAAAGGGTAATTAACCTAATGAAATAACTTTTTTATTTATATACATATACAATTTTATATATAAGTAAAATTTAAACGACCTTCGGACAAATAACCGATACTATAAGTCTACATCGAAAGAAGGAAAAGGACCTAGAATGAGTTATTAGTCCTAAGCCTTTTAAATCTTATTTATATTAATATATATATATATATATATATATATATATATATATATATATATATATATATATATATACATACATACGAATATGAATATTTGGGAAAAATATAAGTTTATAAGAGAGTTCAATGTTTGGAGTATTTTTGATGCTTTAAAATCATTTTATCGTGATTTGAAATCATTTATTTATAACATAAAATTATTGTGTTATACTTGTATCCCCACCCCCCTTAAAACAGTAGAAATTATGAAAATACGGGGGTATGAAGTCACCTTGATAAGTGGTAATTTGGGCAGCGTTTCGTTTCCCGGAAAATTGTTTGTTTGACGAAAAATCAGCTTAAAATCTAGAGTTTCGACAGGAGAGAGGATGAATTCTCGAGAATTCCGGGGCTCTGGGGCTTGCTTCGGGCTTTAGACGTGATACCGGGGCCTTGGGGGGTCGTGAGAAAGTCTAGGGTGTGAAAAGGTGAAAGATGGTGAAATTTGGGGTGAAAAACCTCTCAAATCCGAGAAGTCTCGCACCCTTTATATAGAGGTGCGAGGGTGCGGTCCGAAGAGGACAGCTGGCGAGGGCGAGGACTCAGCAGCCACGCGTCGGTCATGCGAAGTGTACACGTGCGAGGGTCGGACAGATGGAGGCTTCGGATTTGACCAACCTTCGGTCTAATGGGAGGATGGCACGATGTGAGGGGGTGTCCGAGGGGAATCTCCGGGGTGTCTCTTGCGAGTGCTGTCCGAAGCTTAGTGGATCGCGGAGTTGGTCCAATCAGAAGACGACACACGAGGCTTCGGTCCAATCAGAAGCCGACACATGGAGGCTTGTATGCGAGGGTGATGTGGCAGTTACGCGTAGGTAAAATTATACTCTAAGACTTTCGTTTAGATTTTGTCAACTAATTTTGAATTTATTTTTAATATTATTATTTTAAACAGACCAGGACGGGAAAATCCGTTAAAAATTCATAACTTCTTCATCCGACGTCTGTTTTTTTCTGTCTTTTTACCGTTGTACTACTAATGACGAGACCTTCAATTCTCGCTGGATTTTCGATCGGTCATAACTTGTTCGTTATAACTCGGATTTTAGTGTTCTTTATATTTTTGGAAACCTTGTTACAATCTTTATCACCTGGTTCATCCCAATTGAGATTATTTAATAATTTATTTTTGACGGTCAATTATGTAAATATACACAGTATGCCAAAATTTCTCTTTATTAATTTAAAAAGAAGTACAAATTGACCTACACTATTACATAGGTTTGAAATAACGGTTTGTTACACTTAAGTCGTTAGTAGAGCACGTGTGGTTAACCGACACACTAACTTGGATTTAACAAGGTTGGAAAAGGGTGGCTTAATGTTTATCATAGATCGGTGGAGCGCGTATGGTTAACCGGAACATCGATTAGGTGATAAAAATTAAGAGCACCAAGTTAATTTGCATGGTTATTCACACCTTGTTTGTGATCCTCGGCATCCCAGTCACAAACTTGAGAGGGCACAATCTAGATTTAAACATGCCATTTTAAAGTTCAATAAATCTCAAAAGATCTTGGAGTTTCAAACCAATTAAAACCTAATTCCTGTTTTGTTTTTCATGATGGAATCTGGTGAATCGTCATTCACCTACCTTCAAATATTTTATAGCTTGGATTACGACATCCCTCTTCCAAGTTATAAAATATTGTGTTGGGTCCTAGCCTTAATATTTCATTTTGGGTGTTCTATTAAGGACTTAAATCAACTAACTTGAATTTCACCCATATTAGATGTTGTCACACCCCCAAACCAGACGACGGAAGCATCCGGGGGTGGAGGACTTCATTTGTAGTATCACAACACATGTATCATAGTAATCAAAGCACAAACAACCATTGTATTTAAAAGTATAATATTTACATGTGTTCAATCATTGTATATTGAAACCAAAATAGTTATACAAAAAAAAAGAAGATAAGACTCCTAATGGCTCCATCTTCTCAAAAAGCTCGGGGAGTACCTGTTATTATTTCCCTGATAATACAAGTAATTTGAAAAGAGAGTATCAACAATAAGTTGAGTGAGTACATAAGTCTTTATGTTTGAATGGGTGTATTTGTATTTTGAATATGAAAACACTTCTAGAAAATCCCATATTTTCTGTGGTATGTGAAAAGTAGTATTATTCCCATCAAACTGTCTTATTTGTAAACCATTGTAATTGTAAAACTTGTATTTGAGAGTGGGTTCTTGCTTCACCAGCTGTTATTGAAAACTATAGTATAGCATTGTACTTTGCATTTTGTAAACTGGTACTTTGAAGATATACTTACGTTTAGTTGTTTATACACTAACGTGTTGTTAATATCTTTTTAATGAGTTATTATAACTATACTAAGACATGAACGCCTGATGAGCGCTTAAACTGTTGATAACAATTGCCACTCATTGGCGTGTATGCCTGACTGTAGCTAGTAGCCTGAGTGCGGGGTTGTCAATCCCGATATAGATCTACACACAACTTGTTTTGATCCCCAGACTGCAGATTCTGGTTATAATGTCAGGGCTTTACTTTGGTTGTCTAAACTGAATTAAACAACCTGAATTGAATGTCTCATAAAAAGCATATAAACGTTACATGTATATTAGTTATGAAAACCCAATCATTCTGAAATAAATGATTGACAGTATGTTATTGAATTAGTATCCCGAACATGTATTTGATAAGTGTAAACCCTTGATTTGTTTTGAATTAAAACTCTTGTAGCATGTAAAACACTGTATTCATATGAATTATAGCTCTATGTATCATAAATTATACCTATTATTATTTATACGTACTTTAGGAACTAGTAAATAACTATTTTTGCATGTAATCCTTTGCTCAACGTATTACAAAGGTTAATTAAACTAATGAGATAACTTTTATATTTATATACATATACAATTTTATATATATGTAAAATTTAAACGACCTTCGGACAAATAACCGGTACTATAAGTCCACATCCAAACGAGGAAAAGGACCTAGAATGAATTATTAGTCCTAAGCCTTTTAAATCTTATTTATATTAAATTATATATGCAAATATGTATATTTGGGAAAAATATAAGTTTATAAAAGAGTTCAATATTTGAAGTATTTTTGATGCTTTAAAATCATTTTATCGTGATTTGAAATCATTTATTTATAACACAAAGTTGTTGTGTTATACTTGTATTTCCCCCCTTAAAACAGTAGAAATTATGAAAATACGGGGGTATGAACTCACTTGATAGGTGGTAATTTGGACAGGGTTTCATTTCATGAAAAGAAGTTTATTTGTCGAGAAACCGGCTCAAATCGGGCAGAGTTTTGATAGGAGAGAGGATGAATTCTCGAGAATTTCGGGGCTTCACGGCTTACTTCGGGCTCGAGTCTTGATACCGGGGCTTTAGGGGTTGTATATGAGCTTAAGGGAGTGGAAAATGTGAAAAAGTGTGAAATTTAGGGTGAAAATGTGAAATAATTCGGAAACCTTCGCACACTATATATAGCCTGAAGGCTCGAACCCGAGGTTGCGCGAGGGTGACACGCGTCTGACAGGTGGCGAGGCGAAGGAAGCTCTTCGGACCGAAGGCTCGCTGCTGGATGGTTTGGATTGGTCTAGCCCTCGGTCCAATGAAAAGAAGCCACGTGCGAAGGGGGTGTCTGAGGAGGGTGCGAGGGGCGTGCGAGGAGCATGCGAGGGGCGTCTCCGGGGTGTCTCCTGCGAAGTTGTCCGAGTAGGATTGGAACGTAGAGTTGGTCGAATCAGAAGGTGACACGCGCGTCATCGGTCCACTCAGCAGCCGACACGTGGAGGCCTCACATGCGAGGGTGACGTGGCAGTCACTGTTCATGCGAATTTTCCCGGTTTTTGGTATTTTTCTTTATTTTTTTGCCAAAACTTGTAAAATTCATAACTTTTGCATACGAACTCAATTTTTGACGTTCTTTATATGCACGCGTAGCTAAAATTATACTCTACGACTTTCGTTTAGACTTCGTTGGCTAATTTTGAAATTATTTTTAATATTATTATTTTAAACAGACCGGGACATGAATCCGTTATAACTTCATAACTTCTTCATATGATGTCCGTTTTTGTCTGTCTTTTTACCGTTGTACTACTAATGAAGAGACCTTCAATTCTCGTTTAGGTTGTGTCAGCTAAAACCACTCGATCTTTATTTCGAGTTTTTAGCTGTACACTGTTATACTGAAACTTCGAAAAATCATAACTTCCTCATACGAAGTCAGATTTTGGCGTTCTTTTTATGAAAGTTCTTGGTTTAACATAAACTATAACTTTCATTTAGATTGTTAAGGCTAGAAAGCCTTTAATCAAAAATTCAGTTTTTACACTGAACAGTGCTTTGCCGGTTTTGTCGCGGATTTTTGATTGGTCATAACTTCTTCGTTATAACTCGGATTTTAGTGTTCTTTATATTTTTGGAAACCTTGTTACAATCTCTATCACTTGGTTCAACCCAATTGCGATTATTGACTAATTTATTTTTGAGGGTCAATTATGTAAATATACATAGTATGCCAAAATTTCTCTTTATTTAATTAAAAAGAAGTACAATTTGACCTACCCTATTACATAAGTTTGAAATAACGATTTGTTACAGATGTCAGGTTCAGACAACTATGATCTTCCCAAATCTCTTAAAACAAGCTTCCCTAATGAAGATGATGTCCCACGATTGGATCATGGAAATCATACTTCTCTTCCTCCACCTCCTCCAATTATTCTCCCTAACCTACAAATTCTTGAAAAGTTCAAGGTCACTCAAGCCCTATTGGCAAGCAAAGTCTATGTATGCCTACATCTTGGAGATGAAGTCACATATTGACAAGCCAAGAGAGTTGGGTGTCAAAGTCTTGAGAAAGTTGGTTGTTGACTAGGTTCTTCAATCGATTTCTAAGTCACATAGTGAGTTCCTTTAGGACTACTATATGACAGACCATGACATGACCCTTAATGATCTTATCTATTTGCTTGATGCTGCTGAATCAGCAATGATTTGGAGCACTAGTAAAGCAAATTTGATTGGAAGATCCACTTCCCAAACTTCCATGGAAATTGACAATGGTAACATTGGAAATCCAGAAAAGCTTTCTCTTCCCAATGGAAAGGGATCGGCGATAGTTAGCCCCGGTTGACCAAATGGTAAAGAGAAAGACTAAGTCTGAGATAGTCTCGTGTACCATTACTAAAGATACCATAAGTTTCTATTGCCAAAAGAAGGGGCATTGGTTGTGAACCTTCCCTATTTACCTGAAAGTTCACTAGGATGGTAAAAGTCAAAAAGTTTGAATCTACTTTGGGAAAGTCCACTATCTAACTCTGTTAAGTTCCTAATTGTTGATTCTTAATACATGATGTGACTTGGTTGCATTTTGATGTTTGGCAGGATCAAGCAAAGGGAAGGAAGCTTAAAAGAAGAGTATGTTGAATCTGATCGCGAAGATGGATTTCAATCGCATGGTTCGAAGATCGGACTCTTAAACTACTACTTAGGAGTTATGATAGATTTCTAGGAAATATGTAATAGCATAGTTTTCATTTAAAGTTGCATTGTAAGGAAAAAGTTTTTTCCGCATTTCGTAAATAAATAAAATTTTGTTTTATTTTAAATCTCCTTGCGATGATAGTTATGGAAAATTGATGTTTTTATGTTTCTAGCAACAATGGAAATATGAATTTGACTCTTTCATTTGTGGTAGTGTCTAAATTTACCAAATAAGGAAAGATTCACATCACCCAAGTTTCAATTGGACCAAAACTTGGAATCATGCAAGTTGTATTGTATGATGAATGAGAATTTTCATCTTGGGAAAATTAAGACTAATTCCTTGTTCACATGTATATGTGAGTCAAGTGAATGACTAAGGGGTCGAGTACACTAGGTTGTGTGCTGGTCAGGTCCACCACAAATTTTGATAAGATTATTCGTCATGATTTACTAAAGTTTAGTAAATATGGTTATAATTACAAGTTTAAGTATAATTCTGAAACATTGGAAAAGTTTCAATCTATGGCAGAACGAATGAAAAGAATCAAATTAGGCAGAAAGATAAAAGTTTCTCAAATATGAAAAGACGGGAGAGTAATTTAGTATCATGTTTTGTGATCATCTTAATGATTAAGAAACCATATCATAATTGGTCCTCTAAGGACATCTTAGTGCATTCCTATGGCTAAGAATATGAACCATGAATTGTTGAAATGGTTAAATCAAGAAGATGAGTCATACTTCGTTACAAAATAATTCTTAGAGTCATACTCCAAGATTATAACTTGAGTGACACATCTTAAAGAAGGTTTATAATTCTTGTCAAATGTAAGAGTAAAATGTTTTCTACTCTTGTACATTTGAAATTGGTAAGTTGTTATGTTTTGGATAAAACAAAGACCAACTAAGGCTAATTGTGTGAAATGTTTGTCTTGATAAGAATCCACACTATATCTTGAATATTTGTTTGTCAAGGAATGGTTCTTGGCAAAAGAGTCTTATATGTCAAGAGGACAGTGGGAGTCATAAAGATCCTGAAAGTGTTTCAAGAACTAATCAAGAATAAAACACATAGTTTATCACAAGCACACGGTTTGAGGTTTATAACCTATCGTGTTGACATATTCTAGTTTTTATGCCCATTCTTGTTAAAGTTGGCTTTGCATATGAGTTCTGAGATTTCTCAATTGTTTTCATAATAAACTGGAATCAATGGTAGGCCCTTGTGCTGCCAGGTGGCAAGAAATTAAGAATAAACAAGTTTAGTCCATATGAGTTTGGATTTGTCACTAACCTTGTCTTGTGATTATGGTTATGACAAATTTACATGGATAAGAACACATACACCATAGAAAACTAAGTGTTATAAGGTTTCTCTTCGATTCATGAAAATGATGGTGAGGAAACACTTTCACTAAGTAGATTTTAAGTAGATAGCAATTGTGATATTTGCATTCTCAAAGTCGTTAGTGTAGCATGCGTGGTTAACCGGCACACTAGCATGGACTTGTGAGAAATGACAAAGGTCTAAACAATTGAGACTGATTACGACATCCCTCTTCATAGTTCTAAAATTGTTTAGACACACATGTGAGCTATCAAAGGAAAGGTGTATGACTTTGATAAAGTTTTATCAAAGCATCTCGTATCAGAAATCAGAACTTTGGTAAGAAAGTCAATAAAGTGTTGATTTCTAGAAGTCCAACTGATTACTGAGTACATGTCAAAGCTAGTAGGAGCATAAGTGTTATGCTAATAATCATCATGTTAGTAGGAGCATGATAATTATGATAAGTGTTGCAAGTTAGCAATGTTAATTATAGAAAACAAAAGTTTCAATTGGGAAAAAGTTGTTTTTCTATAATTAAGGGAGAGGAAATGATACTTCATTTCAATTCTAAAAGCTTAGCTTGAGATTTTAATCATCTTTAGTCAAGGATATATATATATATATATATATATATATATATATATATATATATATATATATATATATATGAATTTTGTGTTGGTATGGTTCAACATGAGGAAATTCTATAAACATTGCGTTCTCGAATTTGATTATGATTACGACATCCCTCTTCATAGTCGAATTATGAAAACATGGAAAATAAAAAATATTGTAGCAAAAGACTGATCTAGGATCATGTATTTATGTGAGACATCATGAATCGTGTACCATATGCTTTGGATATAGGTTCGATTACATGTGCTATAATATTTATCCTTTCTAAAATTTCCAAATGCCTAGGGTATTAAGAGGGGAAAAGGTCTAGAATTGGATATGACTAAAATTGATTAAGCCATTGTCGAGGACAATCTAAGGTATACCAAAGATTGGTTGCTCAGGGACAGTTGGAAGTATGATGTAGATTTTTGGAAAGGGTCGTATTGACATATTCTGAAAGGAAGCAACTCTTATTCAGAAATGATAGTCAGAATGGGAATATGGAAATGTTTCATAGGTGGAAGTTATCCATTAAATCTGTGTAAGACTAGAAAACTTAATGCAAGAAGGATGTTCAAAGCAATGTACTTTGAATCTGAGACTTTGTTTCCATGGAATTGATCTCCATTTGAATACACTGTAATGTTTGTTGGCAAGTCTTTGTGACTTTGTGCATAGTCATTACAAGAGGATCAATGCATATAAGTTTAGAATCTAACAGATTTCGGTAAATGGAAAAAATTTAGAATTCTTACATTTTCGATAAGGATTTGGGATTGTGAAATGAGAATCATTGGAATTGTGTTCAATTGATCTATTCCACAAAGTAAGGATAATAGACAAAAATATTGTGAATACTTGGTGTATGGCGTAACTATTGTTTGGACAAACTTAGTGTGCATGCTTGGAGCATGGCATGACTATTGTTTCAGATTCAAGTATAAAGTTGATTATTTGAAACGTTATACAATGAATAATGAGTAATAAATATAGCGTTTAAATAAAAGGTGTTCAATTTACTCTCAAAGGTGTTTGGGGCCATATTGGATTTGATTATTCTTGAGTTTCACTTTTCATGTTTTAAATTCTTGAATAACTAGGTTATTCAAACTCTCCACAGTCAGTCATATGTTGGAAGTAGATATGAATCAAGACTATCATGAAGTTGGCTTGTAGATGTCTAAGATGTTGGACATATCAAGAGTTGCTACAACATTCATGAGTGCTCCTGAAATGAGATTTGAGTATTGGATTAAACCCACACTCATTTGAATCACTTCGTGGATTTTATCATGAGTGATCATGAGACGATAATGTCTTATATTATTCAAACCTAGAGATATGACTTGTTGACTATGAGTTGGTTATACATTGATTGCATGAAAAAGCATCAGTAACTTGATGTTATAAAACATGCCTTTGTGTATGATTCAACAACTAGTAGGACAAGCATATGAGTCGTAGTTTATCCATTCCTTCTACCCTTGGAGGGATAAGAGTAATCTCTGTGGGCCCCTCGATGATTTAGTGATGGCACCCCTAAGTGCTTGGCCATGCCTGGACTAATTTCATTTGTTCAATTAGTCAGTCGTTATAAATCGGAAATCAGGAAACAATAAATGGACAGAGAGAATGATTATAAGCCATGTCTTAGTCCATATGATATCTAGAATGGAGGAATATATGATCCCTTATCTAATGGACAAGTCATTTGACTAGGTCAGAGTTCGGCAGCGGCTTTAAGAGCTATGATTGCTAGTTGGGATCTTGAAGTCATACGCAATAATAGTTTTAGAATTATCCAAGTGGGAGACTGTTGGATTAGATGTCTAAGCCCATAACTATTATTGGTGTGTATTCGACCCGAGAGTAGCATGGTCTATTTGGGTTGCACTTCACCGGAACAATTTGTATGGATAGTCTTTTGAGAATAGTATGTCTATGGTTTATTAATATATTATGAGTTGTAATATATTAATATGAAATCATATTATTTAATTAGTGTTGATCAAGAATTAATTTAGTGATAAAAAGGAACTAATTGAATATGGACTCTTATATATATATATATATATATATATATATATATATATATATATATATATATAACATGGACCAAGTTCATTTAGGTTGGGATAAGCTTCCATGGATAGTCCATGGAGTTTTTAAGCCATGGATCCTATGGAAATGAAAGGTCATGGGTATTAGGGTTTACATGGATGTAACCCTAATCCTCCATACTATATAAAGAGGTCTTTGGCACATGAAATGGCACTAGTGTGTGAGGATACAAGAGTGGGCCAATTTCTAGTGTGATTACTATTCTCTCAAGGTTTCCAAGATGTTTTTGGTGATTTGTGATTCCACTTGAGGTTTCCACACTATTGGGGCTAAGCTCATATAGTTCAAGACGTAAAGCTTCATCAAAAGGTATGTCATCTAACTAGGCTTTAGTAGTATAGTTGCTTCATATTATGCTAGTCAGGATGAAACCTTGGAATATTGAATATTTGCATGTATAATAGAGAAAACATAGATCGAATGTTTATAGGGTTGCATGTACACCATAGGAGTGTTAGAATGCTCAAAACACACCAATTAATACATTAAGACATCATGACACTTTCATGGAAGGTATAGAGGGATCAAGATTACATTTTATGGATCCTAAAAGCTTTATAATGAATAAAGTTTCCAAATTTATGAATTAGAATGGTCCAAACCACCAAGATCTAGCCTTTAAGCATCAAAGGGACCAAAATTGCATCTTTTTCAATTTAATCCATTAAGTCCAAGTCTCTAACCTTTAGATCTGAATCACAATTATGTTTAGATGGACAAAGTTTCCAACTTTATCCATAATATGGTCACAAACTTTCAAGATCTAAACTTTATGCACTAAAATAACCAAAAGCTCATAACATCAAAAACTAGCTATATCTAATAAATGCATCATCAAGATTCAAACTTTATACCTATAGAAGATAGAGCAAGGTGAACAAAGTCCATATCTACAAGCTCCAATGCAACCAACACTTCTACAAGAAGTTCCTTCTTCTCCAAGGTGCACCATGCATTCTCTAAAGCACTAAAAAAACACCTTCTTTTAGCTCACAAGGCTCAACTAGGGTTAGTGTTTCATGGAAGGGGTGTTGGAGAGGTTGAGGCTGAGAATGGAATGGTTTTGGGGGAGTAAGGATCAAAAATATGGCTCAAAACATGAAAATAGGGTTTGGGCACTTGTCGCATACGCCCAACGTACTTAGGATGCGTTAGTACGCCGATTGTACCTCTCTCTGTACGCCCAACATACTCAACATAACACAAAATTGTCCAGGCTTAAAACACTCACAACTTCTTCGTTTCAACTCCGATTTCAATGATCTTTTTATCCACAGAAAGGTATTGAGGAGCTCTACAACCCTATATAATTACTTTTTACTTAAAACACATCGAACTAAAATCCATAATTCTTAAAAAAAAAAGTCTGAAACACTACTTTCCCATTTACCCTTTGACTCCAAAGCACAAATCGAACTCTTGGATCACACAATCTACAATACCCACATCTGAATAGGTCTAAGCCTCTCGTTACCAAATCCCAAAGCCTTATGATACTTAATCTTCGGGTCATGACCCTAAATTATTAAATGACCAGAAACAGGGTGTTACACTTATTTATATACATATGCATGTACTTATGAAGATCGATAGACTTATTCTTATGTATATGTCATATTATGCATGTGCACATCCTTCTTCATATACATATGAATATGCATATTTCATATACTTATACTTATACGAACTATGCAAATTCATATGCATATAAAGAAGGATATGTATCATATGTATATGTATATATCATATGCATAGACAAATCTGTGTATGCATATGTATATGCATTATTTGCATGCGTGTCACACCCTAAAACCAAGAATGGCGGAAAAGTTCTGGGGCGGAGGACGTCATGTAAAGTATCATAACAATGCAAAGTAGTAAACAAGCAACAACATCATCCATTGCATTAATAGTAGAGTTTTAATACATGTGTGTTCTTTGTAATGTAATAGACACCAAAAATGAATGATCAAAATAAAAGACGAGTCTTGTCTCTGCTTTGTCTTCTCAAAAACCTATCACCGGTACCTGTCTACTGATGACCTGAGAATACAAGTTATTTTGAAAGCGTAGATCAGCATTTAAGCTGGTGAATTCATAAGCACTTTAGTGTCATTTATTTGCATAAGTTTGATGTAAAGACTAGTAAATTTTCAATGTAAATGTTTTTATACGTTTGAAAACCCTAGGAAATCCCATATTTCCTACTAGTATAAAATGTAGTCTTCTACCAAGACCCGACTGATTTGAAGGTTTGCTTCTCTATATGAATGAAGGTTTTTCCCATGTGTAACTATTATTATAAAAATATAGTCTACCTCATTGTTTATGTGAATGTGTAACAAGATAAAATTAATAGGGAAAGATTATATAATCATTGAAATCGTATCCTTTTGTCTTAGGATAAACACGGCGTGGTAACTCGCCGAACAGTACAACCGAGAACATCCGTCGATGAACAGGTCCTGCTGTAGCTAGCAGCCAGGTGTAGGGTGGTCAGTCCCGTACAGCATGTAGTAACTCTCCTTGTGTAGTATATAGTATATTATGTAGTAATTCCCTTCATATAGTATGTAATAGTATCTCTTCATATAGTATGTAATATAGTTGTATAGAATCATGAATGAACTGACTTTTGTATGTTCCCTTTGTACTAGGAATAGCAAGTAGTATCTCCTAAACTATACCTATTATAGTTTACTAGTAATGTAGTTTGAGATGTCCAGGTATGTTTATACACCTTTGCTACACAAAGTGTTGGAACTGAAGTAACAGCTTTCATATCAATACATATATACTTAATACATAAGTGTATAAATATGGTTATTAACAATATATAAGTTGGAAAGAGGTTTTGTAATATATATAAAGGTTTTGAATAATAAATAATAATGACTTGACGTCAGTGTATAAAACGATTAAAAATTTGTTTGTTTGATAACAAAGTTTAAAGTAATTGAAATCCATTGTAAGAAAAACATTTTGAAGTATGTGAAATCTGTAGTTTGAAAACACAGTTATGAATCACATGTGATAGATTCTATAACTTCATGTTTTTTACTTGTATTCCCCCAATAAAACAATTTAAAATCATTTCAAAAGATAGATTAAGGGGTATGAACTCACATGAAGTGAGTGATGCGAATGTAAGATCGGTAAAGGATGCTAAGTGTCAAGTGAGGACTTGAGCACACTCGGATCCTATTTAACATATAAAGACACATATATTCTTACAATTAGTGTTTATAATAACTAATTAGGTAATGGAACAACCTTAGGAACTAGGAAACACTTGTACTGAAGTGTTAAACCACATACGGGGTGTAGGGCCTCACTTGGGAGTTTATGGCCCATATGGTAAGAACCACATGAGTTTACGGCCCAAGGACCATTTCCTCATGAGTTTACGGCCGCAAACTCTTGGTGCTAAGTACCTAGTTCTGTTATAAGGTCCTACATGTCAATATGAAGTGCTCTATGATCAAGTCTAAGCCGTAGGAAGGAATGGTGGCACCATTGCACCACTATCTAGTGTTTACGACCTAAGGACCATATCTCCATGAGTTTACGGCCGTAAAATCATGGTATTATGTACCATTTCAATGGTTAAGGTCCTTAGTTCATGTCAGAAGTGTTCTAGACATGATTCCAAGGCTTTGGAAGGGATTAGGGCTCATTTAGACCCTTAAATAGAGTTTACGGCCTAAGGAGGTTCCTTGGCCGTAAACTCCCTTTTGATCTAGTTTTCTTGATGATTTCTAAGTGTAATCTAGTTGATTTAAGCTTAGAACAAGCTAAGACAAGAGTACTTACAATATAGAAGCTTGTAAGGGTGCTTAAGGATCAAGAACACTTGTGTGTGTTCTTGGTGAAATGCTTGAAGATCTAAGAAAAGAGGATGATTTCATAGATGAAATCATGTAAGATCACTAGGCGCTGAAGTATATCAACTAATCTGGGAAGAAACACTTACTAACTTGAAGATCAAGAAGGAAAATCGGATGGTACTTGAGAGAGAATGGATTCTTGGTTTGAAAATGGTAAAAAAGTGAGTAAAATGATTAAATGTCATATTTATACTTCTTAGAGTTTACGGCCATAAACTCCATGTTTAGGCTGTAAACTCCAAACTCTTGGAGTTTTGAGACCTAAGTGTAGTGCAATTAACCCTAGAGTATACTTCCTTTGATTACCTTTGATGTATTTGAAATCAAAACACCCAAACTGACTCCAAAACTGCTAAAATTTAGCAATTGAAAGTTTAACTATCGAGATACATCTTTGCTTTGTTTGCTTGATAAAAGACCCCAACTTTTGTATTTCTGAAAGACCCAAACTTTCATAATTCACAATACTATTACTCAAAAACATGCTACTTGCATATTCATAAAAGCAATATTTTACATTGATAAAGAGGTTACAAACTACTGGATACAAACCGACTATTACAAAGTGTTATATATTACATAACTACCCAGGATATTGTAATTTATACAAACATAAACTGAAGTACAAAAGTATTATTACAAACTATTCTAATTCTTTCAACAATATATGATTATACTGGTTACTTATCACTTGCAATTGTTAAACATTGATAGGGTAAGCGGTGACGCTTAGTGAGTTCAATAATAGATACAATATAATGTTATGTCATATATATACTTCAATATGGCAGAAGCAAAGAGAATCAAGGAGCAACAAAGGCATATATGAATCATGTGTTAAGCTTTCCATATCAAACAATGACTTGATTCAAAGGTATACAATCAATGAGACATAACAATTTCCATACTCGATATACATCAATAAAGCTTCGGCCCAAATGGCACAGAAGACATAAGATTTCTGATTAACATCTTGGTAGATTTCAAGCTTATTGCCGTGTCTAACCATTTGGCAATGCCATAGAATAGAAGTCATTCTCTTACGGAGACATGCTCAACATGGCCAGAGGCTACGTACCAGTACCAATGTGAATCTAAGTCCTTTCACTGATCACATGGTCAAATGTATTACTTTTGCTATAAAAATAGCGAATAAAATAACACGGGAAAATAACTCGGAATAATAACACTGAAAAGCACATAGCATATATAAAACAGAACATACAATTGTTCCTATATATTGAACTCACCTTGCATTAACCGGGGGTCAAAATAGTAATTTGGGCAGCGCTTTGGCTTTAAATATGACTTTCTATGTTGAAAACCGGGAGCTTAATTGAAAACCGGGCTCTGCGAAGGTAGGGCTTCAAAACCGAAAGAATAAATTTTCTAGGCTTCTCGGGCACTTCGTGGCGTAATTCGGGGGTTATAATCGATACCGGGGCTTCGGGGAATTTTAATATGAAGAAAATATGGAAAAAGGGGTAAAATATGGCAATTTTAAAAGATTACCCGAGAAGGCTCGCAGCCTTCCTTTTATAGGGCCGAGGTTCGGAGGGTGTGCTGGCAGAAGGAACACGCGACATCAGGAGGCGAAGGCAGATGGCGCAGCAGCGAGGCTCGGACGCAACAGCTGGCTCGGATGCGAGGGTCGGACGCCAGACGGCTCGGCTCGGACGGCTCCAGCGGTGCGAGGCGCGTCGGAAGCTGGTTTAACCATGGCTTCGGACGAATCGGAAGGCAACACACGTCGGATTCGGGTAGAGCGGCTACTGTTCATGCGAGATTCCCCGGGTCTTATGCATAATTTCTCGGAAATTGAGCCCCGATCTTCTAAAATCCATAACTTTCGCATATAGGCTCCGTTTTTGACGTTCTTTATATGCACGCGTAGGTAAAATTACGCTCTACATCTTTTGTTTAGACTTCGTCGACTAATTTTGACTTTAATTTTTAAATTATTATTTTTAACAGACCGGGACATGTAAATCCGTTAAAAATTTATAACTTCTTCTTCCGACATCCGTTTTCGTCAGGCTTTTTACTGTTGTACTACTATTGACGAGACTTTCGATTCTCGTTTAGGTCGTGTCGGCTAAGTATCGCATGATCTTTATTTCGAGTTTTTAGTTGTCTACTGTTATTCCGAAACTTAGAAAAATCATAACTTCCTCCTACGAAATAAGATTTTGACGTTTTTTTTATCGAACTTCTCGGTTTAACGAATACTACGATATTCATTTAGATCACTAAGTCTAAAAAGTCGTTTATCAAAAAATCACTTTTTACGTCATTCGGCGCCGTGTCGGTTTTGTCGCGAATTTTCGATTGGTCATAGCTTCTTCGTTATAACTCGGATTTCGACGAAATTTTTGCCTACAAGTTTCTAACGCGATTATTTACAACTTTCAATAATAAAATTTTCCTTATTTGAAATTTTATATTTTCGCTAAATTCACTATTTGACTTTTAATTGGAATCTCATAAGACTTCCAACATTTTCTGAGTGATTTTTAACATAGTTTTACTTCATTTCTAGTAAAAACTATCTGTTAGAACTCAACACTCTATTTCACATAGTATTTCACAATTTTATTCATTACAAAATACGATTTAAAAAATTGTTTGTTACAAATACCTCCTCCTTTTGAGTATTTCGTCCCCGAAATTACATTGATTAAAATAAATGGGGATATTTCGCTCTTATCTCATTCTTATTTTCCATAGTATAATTTGGGCCTCAATAGGGTTTCCACTTGACAAGCACCAATTCTACTTCTTTATTACGTAGTTTAGTTGTTCTTTCATTCACGATCTCTTCTGGCTCTTCGACATATCTTAACTTATTATCCAATTTCACGTCGGACAACGGAACCGTCTCCTCGTAGATGCTCAAGCATTTGCGCAGATAAATCACATGAAACACATCATGAATACCTGCCAAATGTTCATGCAATTCTAAGTGGTATGCTTGCTTTCCAATTCTCTGGATGATTTTGAAAGGTCCAACAAATCTAGGACTCAACTTTCCTGTCTTCCCAAGTATCATAAGGCCTTTCCATGGGGATACCTTTAGCATCACAAAATCACCCACTTGGAATTATATGGGTCGTCTTCTCTTTTCTGTATAGGACTTCTGTCGATCCTGGGCCGCTTTCATTCTTTCTTGTATGATTTAAATTTTGTCGATGGTGTCTTGAATCATTTTAGGGCCTCCAAGGATCTTCTGTCCTACATCACGCCAACATAATGGTGTACGACATTTGCGACCATATAATGCTTCATATGGTGGCATTTTTATTGAAGTGTGGTAACTGTTATTGTATGAAAATTCGAAAAGAGGCAAGTATTTATCCCAGTTACCACTGAACTCCAAGACACATGCACGAAGCATATCTTCTACTTTTTGTATTGTTCTCTCTGTCTAACCGTCTGTCTGGAGATGATAAGCTGTGTTGAGGGAAACTCAAGATCCTAATTCTCGTTGCATACTCGCCCAAAAATGAGAAGTGAAACGAGTATCGCGATCGGAAATGATCTTTAGTGGCACACCTTGTCTTGCAACAATTTCATCTAACTATACTCATGCGTATTTCTCCATTGGAGCCGTTTCACGCATGGCGAGAAAATGTGCACTCTTAGTCAGGTGGTCGACGATTACCCAAATGCTATCATGCTGTCTAGCAGTCTTTGGCAAGTTGGTAATAAAATCCATGAACAGCTCTTCCCATTTCCATACAGGAACACTAAGACTTTCTGGGGTTCCATATGGGTTTTGGTGCTCTGTTTTAACTTGTAAGCATACTAAGCATTCCTACACATATCGTCCAATGTCTCTCTTTAATCCAGGCCACCAATAATCAGCTCTTACATCATAGTACATTTTACTTATACCAGGATGTATTGACAGCTTAGACTTATGAGCTTCATCTAAAATCATCTGTCTTAATCCACCAATCTTTGGAATCGATAGCCGATTCTTAAATACTTTTAATCCTCGTGGATCATCAAGTAAAACATCAGCATAATGTACCATCCCTTCCTTCTTTACATTTTCTGGCTTTAAGGCCTCAACTTGCCACTTCTCTAGTTCATCAAGAATAGTGAACTTCACCGTAGTCTGAGTAATAGTATAGCACATACTATTATGATAAACCTTCCTGCTAAGTGCATCTGCAACCACATTAGCCTTTCTAGGATGGTACAGGATTTCGCAGTCATAGTTTTTGATCAGCTCCATGGCTCGTTGCTGTCTCATATTCAAAGTTTGCTGACTGAATATATATTGAGACTCGTGTGGTCGGTAAACAACTGGCATTTCGTACCAAAAAGATAATGTCTCCAAAGTTTTAGGGCAAATACCACTGCAGCGAGTTCGAGATCATGGGTGGGATAATTCTTTTGATAATCTTTCAGTTGTCTTGAGGCATAGGCTATCACTTTACCACGTTGCATCAACACACAACCGAGTCCCAATCTTGAAGCATCGCTATATACGGAGAAATCATCATCACCTTCTGGAAGTGATAAGATGGGGGCATGAGTCACAAGATCTTTTAAAGTCAAGAAAGCTTTTTCTTGGGCTTCACCCCATTCGAACTTTGCTTCCTTTCGAGTAAGACTAGTGAGAGGTACAACTATACGAGAAAAGTATTTAATGAATCTTTGGTAATAACCCGCAAGACCCATGAAACTACAAATTTCGGAAGCATTACGGGGCACTTCCCAATTTTGAATGGCTTTGATTTTGGTAGGATCGACAGATACACCGTCACCAGAAATAACATGGCCGAGTAATTGAACTTGGCGAAGCCAAAATTCACATTTCGAGAATTTAGCATAAAGTTTCTCCTTTGGAAGAATTTCTAAGATTTCACGAATATGAACGGCATGATCAGCTTCAGACTTGGAATAGATTAGAATATAGTCAATGAATAGGATGACAGACTTATCGAGCATTGGGCGGCATACTCGATTCATCATATCCATGAATACAACAGGAGCATTTGTCAAACCGAATGACATGACAAGGAATTTGAAATGCCCATAACGAGTACGGAAAGCAGTCTTTGGTACATCTTGCTCTTGTACTTTCAACTGATGATAGCTAGATCTCAAATCAATCTTTGAGAAATAGCTAACACCCTGAAGTTGATCGAACAAATCGTCGATGCGAGGTAGTGGGTACTTGTTCTTGATAGTCACCTTATTCAGCTCACGATAATCAATGCACATTCGCATCGATCCGTCCTTCTTCTTGACAAACAATACTGGAGCACCCCAGGGAGAGGTACTCGGTCGAATAAAGCCTTTGTCAAGTAATTCTTGTAGTTGGATCATCATTTCTTTCATCTCGGCTGGCGCAAGACAATAAGGAGTCTTTGCAACCAGAGCAGCACTAGGAACAAGGTCAATTCGGAATTCTACTTGCCTGTCCGGAGGAAGTCCGGGCAGATCATCGGGGAAAACATCAGAATATTCGTTAACAATGGGAACATCATTTACAGTTTTATTCTCCTTTCTTGAAATGTCAACTGTATAGGCTAGATAGATAGGGCAACCCTTCGATATAAATTTACGAGTTTTGAGGAAAGAAATTATTTTTAAGATCCTTTGTTCACCATAGACATGTATAGGATCTTCCCCTTGAATATGAATGCGTACTATCTTTTCATAACACAAGAGCTCTGAGTGGTTCTTTGACAACCAATCCATGCCGAGAATAATATCGAAGTTGGGCAAGGAGATAGGGATTAGGTTAGCAAGAAAATTATATCCTTCAATTTCTATGACACAATTCCTATAGATTTTATCAGCAATTAATGATATACTTCCCGCAGTATCTACGTGAAATGGTTGCGTGAGTGCATAGCAAGTAGTTTGAAAAGAATGCGCAAATCCATAAGATACAAAAGAATCAGAGGCACCAGAATCAAATAAGATGTGAGCATGCCTAGAGTTGACAAGAAATGTACCCGTCACAACATTCGGGTCCTCGCGTGCTTCCTCAGTGGTAATCTGGAATGCACGACCCTTAGCTTTTGGCACCTCCTCCTTTTTAGCTGGAGTATTCTTTAGTTGTTGGATAGGGACTTGACTTCTTGCCGGTTGTTGAACAGAAGCTTGACTTCCCGTCACTTGGCTGGTAAGAGTAGGGCAAAAACGCTTCTTGTGGCCAGTAATACCACATGCATAGCAAGTCACATCCTTCCTTGGGCAAGCTCGCTTTATATGACCAGTTTCTCCACACCCATAACAGACAATGGATTCCTTGTCTATTTTGCATTGACCCGGATGATTCCTTCCACAAACACGACATGAAGGCGATTGAATAGAAAAAGATTGTGACATGCCGCGGTCACGAAAAACACTTTGAGATTGTGCTTGCTTGCTAGGATCAGTTCGAACAGATTGAGCTGGTGGAATAGTGTAAACATGAATAGTTCTTTCAGTACGTGTATGCTTCGGAGCAGTAAGAGTGGCTCCACGTATCTCTAAGTCATGCTCATGCCTTCGAGCATACTCAACAGCTTTATCAAATGACAGAACATCCCGATTGGCTACAAAATCATGGATTTCATGTCGTAGTCCTTCTAAGAATAACTGAATTTTCTCGTCTTCAGTTGGAATATACTTTGCAGCAAACTGTGCTTTTTGATTGAACTGAGTTTCATACTCATTCACAGTCATTCCTCCTTGTTTAAGCTCGAGGAATTCCTTCTCCAATCGTCTCCTCATATCTAGAGGACAATACTTCTCTAGCACACGAGTTTTAAACAACTCCCAGGATAAATTCTCCTGGTCATATCCGTTGAGAGCTTCATATGTTGCTTCCCACCAGACCAAGGCTTCTCAGATCAGCATTGCAGAAGCATAGATAGCCTTGTCTTCATTATCCACATGAGAGACACGAAACACTTTCCCGGTGTTCTGAATCAAAGTTAGAGCAACTATGGGATTAAGGACACCAGAAAACTCCGTAGCACCACTACTCTTGAAATTTTTGAATGAGGGACGCTTCACCTTTCCGCTTGAAGATTCTCCAGTGGCTTTCTCTTTTCCTTTATCACCATTCTTTTTGTGTTCTTCGAGAGTCTGTCGAATAACACCAGTAAGTTTACTTAAGAGTCTCTCCTCACGAGGAGATACTAGAGTATTCACTACCTCGGGTTGAGGACCTCGACCAACCTCATGGGTATGGCTACTTACTTGTTCAACCATCGTTCTGAAATTTAGGAGTAATATAGAATTTTAGAATATTAGGATTTATTAAAGCCTAATACTTCACTTAAGTCTTTCCTATGGTTTGTATCCATATACTTATAATGATTCAGTTTATATATTGAACTTCCAATAGTTTAAGTCTAAATACCAATCCGTGGCATTTAGTTCGCTTAAACTACTGCTCTGATACCATGATTGAAAGACCACAACTTTCGTATTTCTGAAAGACCCAAACTTTCATACTTTACAATACCATTACTCCAAAATATACTACTTGCATATTCATAAAAGCAATATTTTACATTGATAAAGAGGTTACAAACTATTAGATACAAACCGACTATTACAAAGTGTTATATATTACATAACTACCCAGGATATTGTAATTTATACAAACATAAACTGAAGTACAAAAGTATTATTACAAACTATTCTAATTTTTTCAACGATGTATGAGTATACTGGTTACTTATCACATGCAATTGTTAAACATTGATAGGGTAAGCGGTGACGCTTAGTGAGTTCAATAATAGATACAATATAATGTTATGTCATATATATACTTCAATATGGTAGAAGCAAAGAGAATCAAGGAGCAAAAAAGGCATATGTGAATCATGTGTTAAGCTTTCCATATCAAACAATGACTTGATTCAAAGGTATACAATCAATGAGATATAACAATTTCCGAGGCTTGCAGCCCTCCTTTTATAGGGCCATGGTTCGGAGGGTGTGCTGGCAGAAGGAACACGCGACATCAAGAGGCGAAGGCAGATGGCGCAGCAGCGAGGCTCAGATGCAGCAGCTGGCTCGGATGCGAGGGTCGGACGCCAGACGGCTCAGCTCGGACGGCTCCAGCGGTGCGAGGCGCGTCGGATGCTGGTTTGGCCACGGATTCGGACGAATCGGAAGGCAACACGCGTCGGATCCGGGTAGAGCGGCTACTGTTCATGCGAGATTCCCCGGGTCTTATCCATAATTTCTCGGAAATTGAGCCCCGATTTTCTAAAATACATAACTTTTGCATACGGGCTCCGTTTTTGACGTTCTTTATATGCACGCGTAGGTAAAATTACGCTCTACATCTTTTGTTTAGACTTCATCGGCTAATTTTGACTTTAATTTTTAAATTATAATTTTTAACAGACCGGGACATGTAAATCCGTTAAAAATTCATAACTTCTTCTTCCGACATCCGTTTTCGTCAGACTTTTTACTGTTGTATTACTATTGACGAGACCTTCGATTCTCGTTTAGGTCGTGTCGGCTTAGTATCACTCGATCTTTATTTCGAGTTTTTAGCTGTTTACTGTTATTCCGAAACTTAGAAAAATCATAACTTCCTCATACGAAGTCAGATTTTGGCGTTCTTTTTATCGAACTTCTCGGTTTAAAGAATACTAAGATTTTCATTTAGATCACTAAGGCTAAAAAGTAGTTTATCAAAACTCACTTTTTACGTCATTCGGTGCCGTGTCGGTTTTGTCGCGAATATTCGATTAGTCATAACTTGTTCGTTATAACTCGGATTTCGACGAGGTTTTCGCCTACAAGTTTCTAACGATATTATTTACAACTTTCAATAATAAAATTTTACTTATTTCAAATTTTATATTTTCGCTAAATTTCACTATTTGACTTTTAATTGGAATCTCATAGGACTTTCAAGATTTTCTGAGTGATTCTAAACATAGTTTTACTTCATTTCTAGTAAAAAGTATCTGTTAGAACTCAACACTCAATTTCACATAATATTTCACAATTTTATTTATTACAAAACACGATTTCAAAACATGTATGTTGCACTTGACCTCTCGGTCCATGATCTCTACAGGTTCTTCCACCAAGTAGAGGCTCTCGTTGATCTCGATCTCGTTGAGTGGGATTACAAGAGTCTCGTTGGACATACACTTTTTCAAGTTCGAGACGTGGAAAGTAGGATGTACGTTACTGAGTTCACGCGGTAGATTGAGTTTGTAAGCTACAGGGCCGATTCTAGCAAGAATCTCGAAAGGCCCTACGTATCTTGGATTTAGCTTTCCACGCCTTCCAAAGTGTATCAAGCCTTTCCAGGATGAGACTTTCAAAAGGACTCGGTCTCCCACCTGGAATTCCAAAGGTTTCTTTCGCTTGTCTGCATAACTTTTCTGAGGGTCTCTAGAGGCTTTTAATCATTCATAAATCTGAACAATCTTCTCTGTCGTTTCCCGTATGATTTTCGGACCCGTTAGAGTGCTGTCAGAAACTTGTCCTTTAGCTAACTGGGTGTCACCCACCTCAGCCCAACATAGAGGGGATCTGCACTTTCGGCCATAGAGGGCTTCGAATGGAGAAACCTTTATGCTCGTGTGGTAACTATTGTTGTAGGAAAATTCGATAAGGGGTAAATGAGTATACCATGCTTTCCCGAGTCAATCACACAGGCTCTCAGCATATCTTCCAGGGTTTGGATAGTTCTATCACTTTGTCTGTCGGTTTGTGGATGGTAGGCTGTACCTATGTCCAGCCTCGTTCCAAGGGAACTTTGTAGCGACTGCTTGAACCTCGAAGTGAATCTACTATCTCTATCGAAGATAATGGATATGGGAACACCATGCAGTCGTATGATCTCCCTAATGTATGTCCTTGTTAGTTTCTCCATCTTGTCAATCTCTTTGATTGGTAGAAAATGCGCGGATTTGGTCAATCTGTCGACGATGACCCAAATGGTATCAAGTCCACCGGTTTTCTTGGGCAACTTGGTTATGAAGTCCATAGTAATCCGCTCCCATTTCCATTCTAGTATCTCCGGTTGCTGAAGTAAACCTGATGGTTTCTGGTATTTGACCTTAACCTTTGCGCAAGTAAGGCATTTACTTACGAAGGTAGCAATTTCCGCTTTCATGTTAGGCCACCAATATAACTTTTTAAGATCCAGATACATCTTATCTGAACCTGGATGTACGGAATAACGAGTGTTGTGTGCCTCGGTCATGACCAAGTCTCTGAAGCCATCGTGTTTCGGTGTCCAGATTCGGTCAATGAAATATATGGCTCCACCACCCTTGACTTCCAAGTTCTTATCCATCCCTCTCAGGGATTCACTTGCCACATTTTCGGGTTTCAAAGCGTCGAGCTGAGCCTCCTTAATTTGTGCGGACAAGCGTGAATGGATTATCATAGTTAATGATTTGACTCTACGACCACAATATTCTTTCCGACTTAGGGTGTCAGCTACTACGTTGGCCTTGCTGGGATGATAACGAATTTTGCATTCGTAGTCATTGAGTAGCTCGACCCACCATCGTTGTCTCATGTTGAGCTCCTTCTTAACAAAGATGTGTTGAAGGCTTTTTTGGTCTGTAAAGATAGTGCTTTTCGTACCGTATAGGTAGTGTCTCCAGATCGTGAGTGGTGTAGTTGACCTCGTGTGTCTTCAACTATCTTGAGGCATAGGCAATGACGTTACCTCGTTGCATCAGAAAACATCCGAGCCCTTGGTTGGATGCATCACAATAGACCACGAAGTCTTCTATTCCTTTTGGGAGGGATAGTATTAGTGCGGTGCATAAGGCTCGTTTCAGCGTTTGGAACGCCTTCTCTTGCTTCTCTTCCCAGTCAAAGGCCATGCCTTTCTGGGTCAGCGTGGTAAGTGGTTTCATGATACTAGAGAAGTTATGTATGATTTTCAGTAGGTGTCTTTGGTGCCGACCAGTTCTCAATTGCCTTAATTTTGGAAGGCTCCACGTGTATTCCCTCTTCGCTAACAACGTGGCCCATGAATTCGACTCTTCGAATCCAAAACTCGCACTTGGAGAGCTTCACATAGAGCTTCTCCGATCATAATGTTTCTAAAATGTTTCGTAGGTGTTGACTATGCTCCTCCTTACTTCGGGAGTAGATAAGTATGTCATCAATGAAGATGATAACGAACTGGTCCAAGTAAGGACGGCACACCCTATTTATCAGGCCCATGAATACAGCTGGTGCATTGGTTAATCCGAACGACATCACTACAAACTCGTAGTGTCCATAACGAGTTCGGAAGGCTGTCTTGGGGACATCTTCCTCTAGCACTCGTAACTGGTGATACCCGGATCTTAGATCTATCTTCGAGAAGTAGTTTGCTCCTTGAAGTTGATCAAAAAAGTCGTCGATGCGGGGTAAAGGGTAACGATTCTTGACAGTAAGCTTGTTGAGTTCCTTGTAGTCGATGCACATACGAAATGATCCGTCTTTCTTCTTAACGAACAAGACCGGTGCTCCCCATGGCGAGAAGCTTGGCCTAATAAGTCCCTTCTTGAGAAGTTCGTTAAGCTGACCGGAAACTTCCTGCCTCTCTGTTAGTGCCAGTCGATATGGAGATTTGGCTACTGGATAGCCCCTGGCACTAAGTCGATTCTGAACTCGACTTGACGTTGCGGTGGTAATCCCGGTAGTTCTTCTGGAAAGATGTCGGGAAAGTCGCGTACTTATGGAATGTTCAGAATGTCCTTCACTTCTTGACTCGTATCAACGATGTGTGCGAGGAATGCATGATTTTCCTTTCGCAAGCACTTCTGAGCTTGGATACACGAAATGATGCGAAGGTTCGTATTGGGTTTGTCTCCGTAGATAACTAGGGTTTCGTTGTTAGGGAGGTTAAGACGAACTGCTTTCTCAAAGCACATGATGTCGGCGCGAAGATGACTTAACCAATCCATGCCGATTATGACGTCGAAACTTTTAATTGGGATCGGCATGAGGTCTATTTTGAAACAATGACCATCTAGAGTTAGAGTACAACCTATGTATATGTAGTTAGTACTTTCTGTTTTCCCATTTGCCATTTCTACGGTGAATGATTTCTCTAGTGCACGTGGTTTTTGTTTAAGCAAGTGTGCAAATTTCTGGTTTACGAAACTTTTCTCCGCTCCACTGTCGAAAAGTATGCATGCATATGAATTATTAAGGAGAAACGTACTAGTAATTATCATAGGATCAGCTACGGCTTCCTCGTGGCCTATAGCCAGAACTCTTCCCACTCTGCCAGCATTCCCTGCCTTTGGGCAGTCCCTCTTGAAATGACCAACCTCGCCGCAACCATAGCAGGCTTGGCCTACTCCACCAGCAGGTACTTGGTTAATCGGTTGGGATGGTGACTTACAGAATCAGGCGGTATGCCCTTTCTTGTTGCAGTTACAACAAAACATCTCTCAACAATTTCCGTTATGGTGAGAATTACACTTGTTGCATTTAGGGAGATTACCAACATAAGGCTTAGCTGGTATGGGGTTAGCAGGGACAACAGGAGGTACAGTAGCAGCATTGATTGTAACCAGTTGTTGTTTCTTTGAGGATTCTTGTGAAGACCCTCCTTTCCTCTTGTTCCAAGCTTTCTTCCTGTTGTTGTTGTTTCCCTTTTGTTGATCGGGTGTAGCAATTGTTGTGTTCTGGTAGTTTCCGTGATCGATAATAGATTGTGCCAATTCTTTAGCGCTGTCAAAAGTAACAGGCCTTGATGCTAACACATTTGACTAAATCTGGGGCGACAGTCCCCAAATATATCTCTCTATTTTCTTGCTCTCAAGAGCAACCATACCCGGGCAAAGAATTGCCAGATCACAGAACCTATTAGTATAGGTTGATATGTCAAAATCAACCATCTTAAGACCCCAGAGTTCCTGCTCGAGTTTTTGAATTTCCCCTCGTGGGCAGTACTCTCTCATCAACATGACTTTTAAGTTCTCCTAGCTTATCGAATTTGCCACAATTAAAGTCAGTGACTTAATGTGGCCATTCCACCAAGTTAAAGCCCTATCAGAAAGTAGCAAACTTGAACTTGTTGTTCTCTAGGCAGGCGCATATTTCAAAGACTGCTTCTGTCTTTTCTATCCACTGCCTTAAAATCATCACCCCTCCAGTTCCATTGAAATTCCGGGGTTTAGCATTTGTAAAATATTTATAGGTGCATTCTCGGGGGTGCCCATGACTCTCGGCATGGTTGGAAAGAGGTGCACCAATTGCCAATCCACTCGGGACAGGAGTATTGATGTGTGACATGGCATCCGCTATGCCGCCGTGGCAGCTGCTTGGAACATAGCAGCATCGAACTGAGGAGGTGGTGGCGGTGGTGGTATCGGTGTTTCATTACTATTGTTACGTCTTAGATTTCTGCGAGGAGGCATCTTTTAACTTCAAGTTTAAAAGATAGAAACAATGATAAAAATCCAATAGAATAGAAAATGAAAGTGTCTTGTGAACTAAGTTACCATAGTTCGATATCAAATGAGGGTATGAATTTCTAAATAGATTAGATAACTGCCGAAATTACTGGTATATAAGATGTAAATGAGTTCGGGAAAATGACCTAACTATAGGTCTTACATCATACCATAGGGGAAAATGTTGACAGTTTTAGGAGTCTAATAAAGTACTTGAGAGACAGGAATATTTACAGAAAAGTGCTTCATAGAGCACTTATACGAAAGGCTATTCCTTAAACTAAAAGAAAGGATGAGTCAGACATCTTCTACTGGCGACCGGCATTCCTCGGGCGAACCCTCTGATCTTCCAGTTGACGAACCACTTCTTGAAGGTGTCGCTCATGAGCCCTCTGGCGAACTCAAAGTTCTATGACTTTAGCTCGGGAATCAGCTAGCTGTTGCTGCAAAGTCTCATTGTTTCTCCTGGTCCTTTCCATAGCCTCTTCGAGATGAAGAATGCGAACTGTGTTGACACCAGATTTGGCATCAATTTTGTGACATCCCCAAAATCTCGGCCAGAAAAGACCGATTTCATTTATGCTTTTTAAACATTTTCAGAGTAAATCCTTTTAGTTTTAAAAGAGATGCGGAATTTGTTCCCAAAAACAAAACATGATAAAATAGATATTTATCAAAACATTTCATAAAGAAATATGATTTCATTTCATAATCAAAAGTCGGGATGTCATGTTCCGATAAAGATCATAAAGCATAAACGATAACATTACAAGTCGTTCAACAAATATATACATATACAGACTTGTAAACAAAAACAACTTGATGATTCGCCCATCTTAAGCTCTTGCGCCACTTCCTGTAATACAAATAAACTGAGTGGGTCAGGCTTGGGAGCCTGGTGAGCATATAGGGTTTTCAGCCCACAATAATTAAATTTAATTTCAACAATCCACAATAAACCCGATTACCCATTCCCGTTATCCTCACTTTACGTCCCTAAAATAACTTCTATTATAAGGAACCTAATTCAGGATTTTCATCAGGACGGACATTACTGCAGAGGGGTTTCCTCAACCACAAGTATCCTAAAGGCAACCATGTGGGGGACAGAGTACACCGGTGAACACGTCGTTCACAACACCTACAGGTAATGAGCCTGCTAGTGTTCCACAGGACAGTCTAGAATAGTCCCTGGTCGTCATCCATACTCTGCTGAATGACTAGAATAACACCAATAACACCGAGGCCTCTCATCTGTTTATTTCACACCAATTATCTACCCATGTTCTACCCAACATATTATTAGATAAAAATATACATTTTTATACATTATTTAAAAACATGTATAGCATGCTTAAATCAATACATATTCAACATAATAGATGAGGCATACACACATAACATGTATTTCATAGAGAATATATCAGATCTATGAGATAGAAGAAAGTGAATATACATTCACACATATAACAGCAAAATATATACACATAGCATGTATTTTATATAGAATACTTCATAATATTGCATTGGAATGAAAATGACTACACACTCACTTGATCAGAAGATGATCAGGCAGCACTACGGCTTGCAGAAGTAGTGTCTCTCCGTAGATCTAGAAGATCTTCACAAAAACCGGGCTCCTCGCGGGCAGGGCTTCGGCTCGGAAATCTCACTTCTCGGGATCCTCGGGACTTCGGAACTTGCTTCGGGGCTCGGGAATAATACCGGGGCTTCGGGATATGATTGGCACGCAAATCAAGGCAAAAACTAGAGAGAAAGAAAGAAAAATCGCAAGGAAAATGGCTGATATCGAGTTCTATTTATAGGCTGAGGGTCTGGGATTACGCTGGGTGTAATCTCAAATTACGCTGGGCGTACTTTGACGTCATTGCGTGCGTCGACTGGTGGCACTCGAGTATTGGTCAGACAAGTTGCATCCGACTGAGTACGCTGGGCGTACTCAAATTACGCTCGGCGTAATTTGACTCGTTAACTTCTAAATTGCGTAACTTTCGCATACAACCTCCGTTTTCGACGTTCTTTATATCCACGCGTAGGTCAGACCATACTCTACAACTTTCATTTAGACTCCGTCGGCTAATTTTGATTTTGATTTTTATTATTTATTTTTAGAAGGCCGGGACATAAAAACTTTGTTATAAATTCATAACTTCTTTGTCTGACATCCGTTCTCGCCTAACTTTTCATCGTTTCACTACTAACAACGAGATCTTTGATTCTCGTTTAGATTGTTTCGGCTAAAAACCGCTCGATCTCAAATCGAGTATTCGGGCTACATACTGCCAAGTCGAAACTTCAGAAAATCATAACTTCCTCATACGAAGTCAGATTTGGGCGTTCTATATATATTCGGAAACCTCGTTTCGGCCACTACAACTTTTTGCAAAGATATAGAGTTTATTTTACACTTAAATTTTGACGCTCATTTTATTCTTAATTCATTATATTATAATAATTAAGAAAATACACACATAATTCACATAATTCACAAATAATACATTTTTATTGTTTCAAATTGGGTTTACAAAGGTTAACCTAGACTATTACATTGCTAAAAGTTGCAAGCCTAGAAACACGGGCGTTACAAATTTCCATGACTCGATCGATAGTTGCCCGACCTTGCTCAACATTCCGAGCAATTCTGCGGACAATAATGGGCAGGACTCGGTCAGCCGAGCCACCCTCACTTATGTTGTAAAAGCTCCGATCCCCGTTGTAGGGTAAGGGTTGACCTTGTTCATCACTACAACGATTCAAGTTTGTCGCCCACAAGAGTGCGGGACCTTGAAACGCGGGTCGGGGGTTGAGATTTGGGGTTTGAACCACTTGGGGTAGGTTGTTGACTTCAGGCTCTGAGTCGGAACCATCAGAAAAGCCTTCTGCGAGGTGATCATCCAAAGGGATTGGATGGTCATCTTCCGACTCATAGTCAAGCCATCCAGCATTGCCTTGGTTTGGGAAGTACGGGTCTCCGGGGATGTGGAATCGAACCATGATATCTATGCGAGAAAAGGGGTATAAGAAATAATTAATATACGTACTCACTAAAATAATTATAAGATGATCTTTATTAGTTACTTCAACATTTGTGTAGTGCATACCAGTCATATGTAATCAAAACAGGATAGACCTTCAAATAAGTGATCCTAACCCTAAGTCCACAACCAAACAAGGAACATGAGGTAAAGCAAAGATCACAGATTCTAAGTCTATGCCACCATAGTTACATATAACCGTAGTGTATCCACTTAGAAACTATTGACATACTAATAAGGACCTGTTTAGTTCTCAAATATGTCATTATAGTAACACAAAATACTCCTATAGTATTTTAAGTTTATGTTATATTCTAATGTTCTCATTGTAGTAGTGTTGGTAAGTTTTTAGACTTGTTTTCATACCACAAATATTCCTGTGCATATGCTAATCACTTCTCGGACCAGCATAGTTGATCAGTCTATGCCACTCCTAGAACTGACCATACATCCCCAAGCCAATTTGTCATATTCAATAATCGGAATACTTTTGTTCTCTCCTAGTGACACTGATTTTAGTATGAATGCAAGTAGGAATAGCAAGTAGTATCTCCTAAACTATATCTATTATAGTTTACTAGTAATGTAGTTTGAGATGTCCAGGTATGTTTATAAATGTAGTTTGAGATGTCCAGGTATGTTTATACACCTTTGCTACACAAAGTGTTCCAACTGAAGTAACAGCTTTCATATCAATACATATATACTTAATACATAAGTGTATAGATATGGTTATTAACAATATATAAGTTGGAAAGAGGTTTTGTAATACATATAAAGGTTTTGAACAATAAATAATAATGACTTGACATCAGTTTATAAAATGATTAAAAATTCGTTTGTTTGATAACAAAGTTTAAAGTAATTGAAATCCATTGTATGAAACACATTTTGAAGTATGTGAAATCCATAGTTTGAAAACACAGTTATGAATCACATGTGATTGATTCTATTACTTCATGTTTTCTACTTGTATTCCCCCTATAAAAGCATTTAGAATCATTTAAAAAGATAGATTAAGGGGTATGAACTCACCTGAAGTGAGTGATGCGAATGTAAGATCGGTAAAGGATGCTAAGTGTCAAGTGAGGATTTGAGCACACTCGGATCCTATTTAACAAATAGTGACACATATATTCTTACAATTAGTGTTTATAACAACTAATTAGGTAATGTAACAACCTTATGGACTAGGAAATACTTGTACTGAAGTGTTAAACCACATAGGGTTTCACATCAGGGGTGTAGGGCCTCACTTGGGAGTTTATAGCCCATATGGTAAGAACCACATGAGTTTACGGCCCAAGGATCATTTCCTCATGATTTTACGGCCGCAAACTCTTGGTGCTAAGTAACTATTTGTGTTATAAGGTCCTACATGTCAATATGAAGTGCTCTATGATCAAGTCTAAGCTGTAGGAAGGAACGGTGGCACCATTGCACCACTATCTAGTGTTTACGGCCTAAGGACCATATCTCCATGAGTTTACGGCCGTAAACTCATGGTATTATGTATCATTTCAATGTTTAAGGTCCTTAGTTCATGTCATAAATGTTCTAGATTTGATTCCAAGGATTTGGAAGGGATTAGGCCTCATTTAGATCCTTAAATAGAGTTTACGGCCCAAGGAGGTTCCTTGGCTGTAATCTCCCTTTTGATCTAGTTTTCTTGATGATTTCTAAGTGTAATCTAGTTGATTTAAGCTTAGAACAAGCTAAGACAAGAGTACTTACAGTATAGACGCTTGTAAGGGTGCTTAAGGCTCAAGAACACTAGTGTGTGTTCTTGGTGTTCTTGGTGAAATGCTTGAAGATCTAAGAAAAGAGGATGATTTCATGAATGAAATCATGTAAGATCACTAGGTGATGAAGTATATGAACTAATCATGGAAGAACCACTTACTAACTTGAAGATCAAGAAGGAAAATCGGATGGTACTTGAGAGAGAATGGCTTCTTGGTTTGAAAATGGTAAAAAAGTGAGTAAAATGACTAAGTGTCATATTTATACTCCTTAGAGTTTATGGCCGTAAACTCCATGTTTAGGCCATAAACTCCAAACTCTTGGAGTTTTGAGACCTAAGTGTAGTGCAATTAACCCTAGAGTATACTTCCTTTGATTACCTTTGATGTATTTGAGATCAAAACACCCAAACTGACTCCAAAAGTGCTAAAATTTAGCAATTGAAAGTTTAACTTTGATTGAATGCAGGGTTTGTTATAAGATAGAAATTTCAACTTGTCACAATGTGTATACATTTATATGAATGTATATGCATTTTAATATACATATGCGTTATATGTATATGTATACATCATATGCATAGACAAGTCTACGTATGTATATGTATATGCATTATATGCATGTGTATACATTTATAAGAATATATGCATATTAATATGCATAAATAATATCATATACTCAAACATTTCATTTGTAGATATGTGTTGTTCTATTTGACAAACGATGTCTAATTGATTTACTTCTTTATGGAGTGTAATTTGTTCCTGATTTAATAATTGCTACAAGTGCTCGTATTGCTACCTACAAAAGATGGCTACCAACTATTATATAATATTTATTTGTTTTTATGTGGTATGTTTTATGCATTTTGTGTTTTTTATGATTGAAATTGAAAACGTATTTTTAGGACATGATAAGAAATAAAGAAATCCTAACCCTTTTATCTGATTATTGTGAAGAAACTTCTCATATTGCAGCTAATTGTATAGCTCTCTGACTGGTAGTCCATCCACAATGCATGTAAGTTTTTTACTAGGTGAAACACAACACCAATCCTCAATAATTAGGGGTAAAATGGTCCAATGTCATCATAAATCTGCAACAAAAACTATATATATATATATATATATATATATATATATATATATATATAACCAAGTAGCAACAATCATTGATAATGTTCATCAGTCTACAACCAACATCATAAGTAGACCGAGACACAACTTTATGATTATTATTGATCAAATCGTTACCGAGGGTAAAATTATCCATAATCCATATTCATCTCCATCTTAAGCTAAATTTATATGAGTCCAAAAATTAACAATCCCAAGCTATAAGTAGTTCCCAATAATTGACATCACAAGTACTCTAATACACAATAACCTTGAAACATGAAATTGAAATCTTTTTATTGATGTAATAGAATTGACCTGATATTTGATAATGATTCTTTTCTAATTTTCATCTATTTAAATTATATTTCTTATAAGTAACATAAAATCATCCAAACATAATCATTTAATGGAATGTAATCACTTATTCCGTTTCTTTTTTTTATTTATTCATGCATATGCTTTTATGTATAACTATAAAACATAAAATTGAAAAGTTTTATATTCAAGTAAATGTGCATCTGCTAGATGCATTGAGAATTTTTGTGTTTTATCCAAAATTAAATATTGAACTCAAATATATCTATTAGTCTGATTTTGAAAGTTTCTATGAAACAAATAGGAAAAAACCAATGCATCAAATTTTTTTAATAGAACTTCAGTGTTTTGATTTTTTCTTTAGATTAATCTTTAACGTAAAGCATAACTCTTTGATGAATGATTTAGTTATCAACCCTCTTTGTTACGTCAAGGTTCATAATCTCAAATTGATGAAAGATTTGCAAGATTAAATAAATTTTATTGTCATAATCTCTAACATTAGTTATGATATATAAAAGTGTGAGATTTCTCGTTTAATTTATGCTTAATCAGAAAATTGTCTCTACGTTCTTAATTTAATCATATCAGTTGATGTTAAGAAGCTTACACTGTTCTGACCCGCTGGTTAACAGTTAGTTGTTTGGTTCTCTCCTTTAACTGAATTCACTCTTGAACCTCTCTTTTCTCTCTCTCTCTCTCTCTCTCTCTCTCTATATATATATATATATATATATATATATATATATATATATATATATATATATATATATATATAGAGAGAGAGAGAGAGAGAGAGAGTTAAGTTCATATATAACTCTTATATATTGTGTGAATGTATGGCCAAATGTGGACTAATCACCAACCAAAGACAAATTAGGAAGATTGTGTAATATTAATTTCATAACCAAAAATTACATCCCTATATTTATGGAAATTCCATTAATGCATCTATCATTATTGATTTCTACCTCTAATCATCAGTTTTTTTACCCGGTTATTGTTCATTGTCTTCTACCATTGCTACTTCATGAGAAATATATGCATCTACAATATCTTTTTGTGGTTATTGTGCTGCTTATGGGTCTATTACAAAATATACGTACACAATATTTAGAACATAGTTATTATTTAAAAAATCATTAAGAATTATATTAGAAAATACGTTTTCTATTATTAATAAAATCACAAAATGCTAATAAATGATAATTCATTAAGCATAAATATCATTTTCAATATTTATTTAGGTACCATTCTTTTAGAATTCATACAAAGTGTTTGGAGTGAAATATTTAGTCGTAAACTAATTTCAAACTAAGTTTAGAACTAAGTATATCACTTGTAAGCAACAAAGTTTTTAATTTTGTGTTCAAAAGGGTGCATACTTATTTGATAATGAATTACTTAATATTCTAAGAAAAAAGATAAGAATGAGATTTAACATGATATATTCTTTAAAAATATAACTTATTGAAGTTTAATTATTTCAAAATTACCTATGGCAATCTGACTTTAAGAAAAAGAAAACAATTACAAACAAATTACATCAATAACAAATATTCTAGTTTGGTTGATTTACAAACAAAATTACTTGCACAAAAACCATTTTGCCTTCTAGACCAATTATCATTCTTGAAGAATTCATACTAATTGCTTTAAAGAATAAAATATTTATTACTGAATGAATTTAAAAACTAGACTTGACTTTTACATGCTTTATTCCCGAAGAATATGATTGTCTAATTTTTGAAGAATACAACTACTTTATTCATAAAGAATTTGACTACTTTAAAATTCCATGTGTTAATCAAACAAAAATATGACTGCTTCAATTGTTTTATAAATTCAACATGTTAATTAAACACGTAAGAATAAAAACCCCAATATTGCATTACCAAAAATATTACGTTATAAAAATGATTTTATTTTCATATTAAATATAAACCCCAATATTGCATTACCAAAAATATTACGTTATAAAAATGATTTTATTTTCATATTAAATATTATTAATTGTATTGTAATATATTTTTCTTAAAGAATTATATGTTATTATTTTGTATATGAGGTGTATTATTTCATAATGTGATTTCACAAAAATTTGTATTCAATAAGACCGAAAAACCGAAAGACTAAAAAAAACTATTAAACCAAATAATATTCTTCAAGAATGAAAGAATCAAAATATGTGTTCATGTGTTAAGTTAAGACGTATTACAAAAAAAATGATTTAATGTAAATATCATGAATAACATACGAGATTTGATTTGAATTTTATTAATTAATTTTATATTGTTGCCTAAAATTAGATAATTAACATTTTCTCTCTCTTTATATTATATTGGCCCTAATAATTAGTAATTGTAACTATATAATACATTCAAATCCATGTTACTAATATGTACCTCAAGATCACATTCTTTCATTCTTTTTAATCAAATGGTTAGAATTTGGTCAAACATTCATACAATATTTGTGATTCATATTTGATCCTAACCCTATATATATATATATATATATATATATATATATATATATATATATATATATATATATATATATATCATCAATAAAAAATAACCGATTAACTTTTTTTTTTATTCTAGATATAGCTGAGATGTTGCATTTCATTAATATTTGTTGTTTTAATTTTAAAAAAATGATGTTTAGATTAGTAGTTCTCAAGTTAAATCTTTTGGTTCTCAGAACAACTTCCATCTCTCTCTCTCTCTCTCTCTCTCTCTATATATATATATATATATATATATATATATATATATATATATATATATATATATATATATATGGCTAGGTTATTTTGTTTCTTACATTTATTGTGTGCTAAAATGCACCAATAGAAATTTATAAAATTAAATAATTATTTAATTAAATAAATATAGATATTAAATGATTTCCATAATTATATGTATATTAAATGATATCCATATTTATAATTTTTTTTTATGGAAACTAATTAAATCCATCATTAATGTCAGTAATAACATTCTTTCAGAATGAATTCACATGTAGGTTTTTATATAGGAAGAATTTCGTATATACCCTTGTTAAGCTTCAAAATATCGTATTTGTCCGTCATTAAATCTAAATATCATATATACCCTTATTAACCTTTAAAATATCGTATTTGCCCACATTTATTTTTCAAACATATTTTAAAATCTTTTAATCATTTTACATATTTTATAATCATTTTAATTTTTAAAAAATAAACTAATTGACTAAATTACCCTTTAATCTTGAAACATTTTTTCCTTAACCTGTATAGATCATATTGCCCCCAAATCACATTGCTATCTACTTGTAACAAACTAAAGTAAAAGTACAAAGATTAAGCAATTTCATTCCTTTTCCAGATAAATTATCCAAGAAAACTAACCCAATCATGCTACGATAAAGATGAATGGAGTCATTTTATTGTACTGCCATTGAACTCAAATTTCTTTTTCTCGCTTCTATGCACATTTCCAGTGGTTTGTGTCTTGTTTGATATTGATAAATGTGCAATATTTATTTGATCGGATATGAAATAATAGTTGTTGGAGTTCAGTCGAGCGCAGGTACGACGAGGGTAATTTCTAGAAGCAATTGATTGCAAGGTTCAAATTTTCATTCTTATGGTTAACTAATTGTTTTCTCAGTTGATTACGTTGATTAACTCTAGATTAAGAACGAAAGTATTTATGGTGTGTAACGACCCAAATATCACGACCAAAAATTTCTTTTAAAAACATTACTAAAACTAGATTTATAAAAACGTATCTTAAGTCAAGCATAACTTTCGAGTATTAAATTCCAAACATAGTATCATTATCAGAGTCAACATTCCCAAGCTAACTGACTATGGTGTGTGCTCTGCAATCTTCCCGAGCTTCTCTTTTGAAAACCGAGTACCTGAAACCAAAACTGAAAACCGTAAGCACGAAGCTTAGTGAGCTCCCCCAATCTACCACATACCACACAATAACATATAAAGCACATATTGGGCCTTGCCCACTGCATCGGATCGAAGTCCGGACTAACTGGGGCCTTGCCCCCTACATCGGACCGAAGTCCGAAGCTGACTGGGACCTTGTCCCCTACATCGAACCGAAGTCCGAAGCTGACATCGGACCGAAGTCCGAAGCTGACTGGGACCTTGTCCCCTACATCAAACCGAAGTCCGGAGCTTACATCGGACCGAAGTCCGAAGCTGACTGGGACCTTGTCCCCTACATCGGACCGAAGTCCGAAGCTGACATCGGACCGAAGTCCAAAGCTGACTGGGACCTCTGTCCCCTACATCGGACCGAAGTCCGAAGCTGACTGAACATAGCATAAACATATCAACTAGCATAAACACATAAATCCTGTCTGAGCCACGAAGGCATCAAACATACTAACTACTACATCAGACCGAAATCCGAAGCTGACTGCTAGCTAAATGGGCCGGCATTGTGGCCTTAGACCCGTTCCTACTGAAGGGAAGCTTACCTGAACTGCTGAACTCTGCTGATAAACCTCGGGCTGCTACTCGACAATCCCCTGAACCGCTGCTCCTCTAGCTCTCCGAGCTATCAATATACATATAACACTTAGTCTGACAGTCAACTAAGTCAACTCTGGTCAAAGTCAACCTTCTAGGTCAACCCTATTCGCCGAGTCCTCCTAATGACTCGCCGAGTTCATAAGCTCAGGGTCTTTCTATTCGTGACTCGACTCGCCGAGTCATTCTATGACTCGCCGAGTCCAACTAGTTCCAAGTCCTGTCCTGACCAACTCGCTGAGTCACCACCCGACTCACTGATTCGAGTCTCAACTCGAAGGGTTTGAGGTTTCGCGACCTGACTCGCCGAGTCCACTAATACACTCGCCGAGTCCAAGGCAATCTTCAACCAACTCATCGAGTTGTTCTTCCAACTCGCCGAGTTTATGCCTAACTTCATCCGACTCGACGAGCTGTTCATCCCACTCGTCGAGTTCCTCCTCATCTTCAAGATACTCGCCGAGTCCACTCGAAGGACTCGCCGAGTCTATTCAGTCCTTAATCCATGCAGTGGCTTTTCGAGCCAAGTAGGGCTTCCAACTCATAGATCCATACTTCTAAGGCCTATCCCCCACGTAAAGTGGCAAACTTTACGTGTAGATCAAGAGATGTAAGCTTAAAACACATTCAAACTATGGTTTATGGCAACATACTTAATCAACATACCAAGGGCTGATACTTTAGGGGATTCTAGACCAAAATAAACATGGATCTGAGGTAGCAACCTCAGATCTGGACCTCTAACTCGAAATGGTTACTTATCATGCCAAAATGTCCAAAACTCACACACATGAGAATAGATCTAGGTGAAAAGGGATTCCAAGCAACAGCTTATTACCTCCAATTGGTCTAAAATGTCTTCTCAATCCCGGATCTACAGTCCCTTCTTGCACCTCCAAAGCCTTTCTTCCTTCTCCAAGCTTTAGTGCACTCTTCAAGGCAAGATCTAGCTCTAAAACGGATATGGCGGCTAGGGTTTGGTGTTGTGGCGTAGAGAGGCAGTAAAGGAACCCTAGGAAGGAGAATGAGACGCTTAAATAGGCTCCAAGTCCCGAATTTAGGGTTTTCCTCGTTCAGACCCAACTCCTCGAGTCTCCTTGGCCGACTCGCCGAGTCGGTCACTTACACCTCGACCCGGGTCCCGCTCGGACTCGCGGAGTCCCTCCATGGACTCGTCGAGTCTCCCCTTAAAATTGAGGTCTTCTCTCTTTTCTTGACTTTCCAAACTTTGGGGTGTTACAACTCTCCCCCACTTAAACTAAACTTCGTCCTCGAAGTTTGCTATGACCAACTGTCCTGCGAACTGCCTCCAATTCTCTATCTGGAAAGCTAACACCCTTCTGCCCATCACTCCAACCACTCACAGTGCTGGTCACTACTGTTGGTACATACTGAATTCTTCTCCTTTCCTTAGTTTTCTCAATGTTACTTCCTCCGACTGAGAATTATGTACCCCTCATCCGCCTACTGGATGCACTGAGACCACTCTGGTCCAACTAATCTACCGATATCTGAGTTACCGGACTCCCACCGGTCACTACACTCCATCGCAATCTCCTAGTCGCTTCCAGCGACTCCGGAAGACACTTCGACTATCTATAACTGTTCTATCCATTCTGCCGCTCATACTGAAACGATGCTGCTGGAATCAGCTTGCTTATATCCCATCTGATTACTCAACTCCTACTAACTCGAGCCTTCCCTCCTGAAAGAAAAGCTACCTGCCTAGCTATCCTTACAGATCACTTACACTTGGCAGAAGGCTCAACTGATCCTGATGAGAGAGACTTGCCATTTCCAAATCAACCAACTATACCGTCAGCACTTGCATTCCAACACAAATACTACTACTGTCCCAAAACTCTGAAACCTTCCAAACACTGAACTGCCTGCAATACTGAACATGCCTGAAACTCTAAACTGCCTGAAACGCTGAACCGACTGAAACGTTGAACGACCTGAAACACTGAACCGACTGAAACACTGAGCTGCCTGAAACACTGAACTGACTGAAACACTGAGCTGCCTGAAACACTGAACTGGCTGAAACATTGAGCTGCCTAAAACACTGATCTGACTGAAACACTGAGCTGCCTGAAACACTGAACTCCAACCCAACTGTGGAGTCAAAGGACTCCTCACTTAGTCGCTTCCACGACCTCTGAACGAAATCTTCCTCTGGGACTAGTTTCCACTAGTTATCCTGTCACTGCGGCTCTAACCATCTTCCAATCCAACCGATCGGTTCCATACGTCACATCCTGACATCATCAATTCCACGACTAACAACATGATGGCTCCCAGACTGACGGTAGCCCTTAACATATCTGAACCCCAACAGTCCACTGCTACTCTGATCTCATAACTGATGTGACAATCTATAGCCAAAATTGCTGACTTAGCCATATCTGAACCATTTGGGAAATCCGAAATCTAACCCGTGGATTCCCATATCCTCACTGCTGCACCCGAACTGGTGGGTACTACTGCTTTCCTGCGTCTAACACGTGCTCATGCTACCTACCAATCTGATAAAGGCTGCGACTACGCTCGCGGACTTACAACTCTGTAATACTATCTGGCTGCTAGTGAATGCTACGGCTATCCCCGCAGACTTACAACACTACTACTACTATCTGACTGCTAGTGAATGCTACGGCTACCCCCGCAGACTTACAACACTACTACTACTACTATCTGACTGCTAGTGAATGCTATGGCTACCCCCGCAGACTTACAACACTACTACTATCCCGAGGACATCCTGACTATCCCTAGTCCCGCTAGTGATTCCTCATCCTGATTTCCCAAAAACAGCCCTTATTCTTTGAATACTGCATCATTCTTGACATCTTATATCCTTCATATACTTAGCGCTTCGTCGAGGAACTCTTCGGCTTGGTTCCCAAACCAACCGTCTACTAATCCGGATACAAGAAGCTTTCGTTGGGAAGTTTCCAAACTCCCAACTCCCGAATCCACGCAATCCTGCATGCTGACTCTGCCACTGGCTACTAATACGAAAACATCTCTTGCTAACCGATCTCCGGATCCTCATTCCGACTCACTTGAGCCTCTACAGGTGATCCTCCAATCCTGGATTCTCAACCAGCTTCTACCCATCTCGATTACATGAACTAACTGCTGGGAAGGTCCTCGAACTCCTCAATCCATCTATCACTGTGCTACAATCACCTCAGAGGCCGCGCAATCATTCAGAGTCTACGTGGCTCTTATTCTTGTATACTTGGAAGGGTTCTCCCCCACTTGGATTCGACTAGATCCTTACTGCTCACTGGTCGAAAGGATTTCCAACCTTCCCTTCATTAGAGGGCGATATGCTGACCGCCGACGTTTACCCTTGCCAGCGCTCCAACTAACTCCTACCAGGTCCGCACCCTTCCTGCTATCTGACTGAGCACCCTTCGATCCTTAACCGTAATTGCTTTAGGGACTACATCCCGAGAATCTGCGTTTGGGGTGCACCTCCCCAACCCACTTTCTTACTGACCGCTAGCTACTCCACTAAAAACTCTGAACTATCACAACTGAGTATATAACTGATCATTACTCGACTAACACCTTCGGCAAGTAGTAAAGCACTACTGCATCTTACACATACATGCTACAGATATTGAATCCGAAATAACCTGATCTAGAGGGGACGATCTCCAATTCACCATTCTAATCCCATGGTATGCATATGGCATAAACCTCCGACACAAGCAGATAACATAATACCCAACACATAAGCTTATTGACATCAATGCAGCAACATGGCAATAATACCATGAATAATAAAATAGAAGGAAAAGAATCATACCCGCAACCTGCTCTGAAGGATCCTCAAATCCCTCTGACTTCCGAACCCTATTATGACGATGAGGCTGTCCCAACCGTTGAACGGGGCAGTTCACCCTAACATGGCCAGGCTGATGACAACGATGGCATAACTCTACTTCTACTGTGCATTCTCGACGTTTGTGACCCCTCCATCCGCATCTGCCGCACTTAGACTTGCTGCGCACGCCAGCCCGTGCTCCCTTCTCCCTCGTGCAACCAGCTCGACCCTGCGGGCCCCTGACACCAAATACTACAGTGTCCGACTGCCCATCTTGCCGAACTAGACCGGAAGACCGCTTTCTCTTCCCAAGCTGACTATCCGAGCCAATCTCCCGTTCATGGGTCATAGTGACCATTTCACCCAATGCCTGGACAGTTGAGGTCCGCCTTTCAATCCCGTCGACCACTCTATCGGTGATACGCCCAATGGTGTTCGGTAACTCTTCCTGCAGAGCCCGCGAAACCTCTGCAACAATCCAATCCTGCAGGGAACCCTCTTGGGGGTAAGGTGGACCACTCACTCCCGACCCCGGATGACAAGTGCTAAAAATGGGACTCCCCTCCCTGATGGATCCCTGGGATCCATGAGAATCGGGGTCTAGATGAGCCCCAAACTGTCCTGAAACTGCCCCGGCCCTTAAGGCCTTAAGTCGGCTGTCCATAAGCTCCATGATGGCCTCTCTAACCGAACCGAAAATCACTGGAGTCTGATCGATGATGTTGCGCATGATCTCTGCGGAAATGAAATCCCTCATCTGATCCTCAAGCTGCCCGGCTCCAAAACCTGAGCCAGATCCCTCCTCGACGCCTGAACTGCTAACTGGTAGCTCCCGCAATGTCACCATGCTGAAAATATAACAAAATCCTGATCAATTTACACACTACTGCTGAGGGATTTCTCACTCACTACACCATTCCCTGGTTTCGTCTTGGCCCCTCTTGAATCAAGTGCGGATCCTCTGCTTTCAGTAGTATGGGCCCTTACTACCTTCCATATTTATCCGTACTTTCCTCAAGGGTTACCTCAACTCCACCAAATCCTCTTTTCTCTACTACTGATCTCTGCTACTCTCATCCTAGGCTTGCCCTAGGGAACTTCTGGCTCTACCCAACCAGTCCTCAACTGCTGAAGGCCTCCTTGTAATGCCAATTAGCCACCACCTGAATACCATCACATGCGATGAGGCTCGGATAATCCTTCGAGTAAAAGTCTCGTCCCTACAACGGTTAGACTCAAACTAGAGCTGCACAGTAGGGCCAAATCCAGCACTCTGAGATTATTCAACCCTGATCACATGTGATGTGACGTATTCACCTAATGGCTAGCTCCCATCACTCAGAGTCCCACAAAGCACAAAGCAAGCAGCATTCGGATAAAGGAAACATACTCAGGCATAACTATTCTCGAACAAGAAACTGCACTAGCATACAATGCTAAGCTCATACTATCAGGCATAACCTACAGAGGCTATCCCGCTACTGTCTACTCATTACTATCATGAACTCCTTATCAAGCTGAACACATAAAGCAGGCACATAAGGCATCATCCTAGATCCTTAGTCCTATTCTAGCATGCTGTTCTACTGAAGCCGGAACTAAAACTATAACTGAAACTGATACTGATAACATAACTTGTATGGGTAAATTGGGAGTACTTACTTGAGCTCGGCTGATTGCATGCACCACACCCTTTTCTCTTTTCAAAACTCTTTTTGCTTTTTCTAAAACTCTTTTCTTTACACTTTTTCTAAAATTGTTTTTCTTTTTTTTTTCTTTTTTTTTAATTCTTTTGTAACTACGATTTTTCTTTTGAACACTCTATACCACTTCCTTAGTTTGAGTTCAGGCACACTCGGAAGTGCGCCCAAATCCCTCAAACCAAGGCTCTGATACCAACTTGTAACAACCCAAAAATCACGACCAAAAATTTCTTTTAAAAACATTACTAAAACTAGATTTATAAAAACGTATTATAAGTCAAACATAACTTTCGAGTATTAAATTCCAAACATAGTATCATTATCAGAGTCAACATTCCCAGGCTAACTGACTATGGTGTGTGCTCTGTAATCTTCCCGAGCTCCTCTTTTGAAAACCGAGTACCTGAAACCAAAACTGAAAACCGTAAGCACGAAGCTTAGTGAGCTCCCCCAATCTACCACATACCACACAATAACATATAAAGCACATACTGGGCCTTGCCCACTGCATCGGACCGAAGTCCGGACTAACTGGGGCCTTGCCCCCTACATCGGACCGAAGTCCGAAGCTGACTGGGACCTTGTCCCCTACATCGAACTGAAGTCCGAAGCTGACATCGGACCGAAGTCCGAAGCTGACTGGGACCTTGTCCCCTACATCGAACCGAAGTCCGGAGCTGACATCGGACCGAAGTCCGAAGCTGACTGGGACCTTGTCCCCTACATCGGACCGAAGTCCAAAGCTGACATCGGACCGAAGTCCAAAGTTGACTGGGACCTCTGTCCCCTACATCGGACCGAAGTCCGAAGCTGACTGTCAAACATTCCCAGGCTAACTGTCTATGGTGTGTGCACTGTAACCTTCCCGAGCTCCTCCTTTGAAAAACTGAGTACCTGAAACCAAAACTGAAAACCGTAAGCACGAAGCTTAGTGAGCTCCCCCAATCTACCACATACCATGCAATAACATATAAAGCACATACTGGGGCCTTGCCCCCTCCAATCGGACCGAAGTCCGAAGCTAACTGACTGGGACCTTGTCCCCTCCATCGGATCGAAGTCCGAAGCTAACTGACTGGGACCTTGTCCCCTCCATCGGACCGAAGTCCGAAGCTAACTGACTGGGACCTTGTCCCCTCCATCGGACCGAAGTCCGAAGCTAACTGACTGGGACCTTGTCCCCTCCATCGGACCGAAGTCCGAAGCTAATTGACTGGGACCTTGTCCCCTCCATCGGACCGAAGTTCGAAGCTAACTAACTGGGACCTTGTCCCCTCCATCAGACCGAAGTCCGAAGCTAACTGACTGAACACAACATAGTATAACATAACAACTAGCATCCTCACATATACTGCATACTACATCGGGCTGTTGCCCGGACACATAACACATAACACATAAATCCAGTCTGAGCCACGAAGGCATCAAACATACTACTACTGCATCGGACCGAAGTCCTGAAGCTACTGCTAACTGAACGGGCCGGCATTGTGGCCTTAGACCCGTTCCTACTGGAAGGAAACTCACCTGAGACTGCTGAACTGATGCTGCTAATCCTTTTGACTGCTACTTGACCTCTGACTCCGAACTGCTGCTCCACTAGCTCTTCGAGCTTCAAAAGCCAATATAACACTTAGTGCAACTCACCTCCAAAGGTCCCTAGGTCAACTCTGGTTAAGGTCAAAATCCTGGTCAAAGTCAACCTTCCAGGTCAACCCTACTCGCCGAGTCTACCTACTGACTCGCCGAGTTCATACGCTCAGGGTCTTTCTTATTCGCGACTCGACTCGCCGAGTCAGTCTATGACTCGCCGAGTCCAACTAGCTCCAAGTCCTGTCCTGTCCAACTCGCTGAGTCACCACCCGACTCACTGATTCGACTCCTAACTCGAAGGGTTTAGGGTTTCGCGTTCTGACTCGCCGAGTTCAAGAACAGACTCGCCGAGTCCAAGACAACCTTCAACAGACTCGCCGATTTGTTCTTCCAACTCGCCGAGTTCATGCTTAACTTCATCCGACTCGACGAGCTGTTCATCCCACTCGTCGAGTTCCTCCTCATCTTCAAATTACTCGCCGAGTCCACTCGAAGGACTCGTCGAGTCTATTCAGTCCTCAATCCATGCAGTGGCTTTTCGAGCCAAACAGAGCTTCCAACTCATAGATCCATACTTCTAAGGCCTATCCCCCACGTAAAGTGGCAAACTTTACGTGTAGATTAAGAGATCTAGGCTCAAAACACATTCAACTAGGGTTTATGGCAAACATAGTTCTTCAACATACCAAGGGCTGATACTTTAGGGAATTCTAGACCAAAACAAGCATGGATCTGAGGTAGCAACCTCAGATCTGGACCTCTAACTCGAAATGGTTACCTATCATGCCAAAAATGTCCAAACTCACACATAAGAATAGATCTAGGTGCAAAAGGGAGTCCAAGCAACAACTTATTACCTCCAATTGTTCTGAAATGACTCCTCAATCCCAGATCTACAGTCCATTCTTGCACCTCCAAGGTCTTTCTTCCTCCTCCAAGCTTTAGTGCACTCTTTAAGGCAAGATCTAGCTCAAAAACGGATATGGCGGCTAGGGTTTGTAGTTCTGGGGTAGAGAGGCAGTAAAGGAACCCTAGGAAAGAGAATGAGACGCTTAAATAGGCTCCAAGTCCCGGATTTAGGGTTTTTCCTCGATCAGACCCAACTCGTCGAGTCTCTTTGGCCGACTCGCCGAGTCGGTTGCTTACACCTCAACCCGGATCCCGCTCGGACTCGCCGAGTCCCTCCATGGACTCGCCGAGTCTCCCCTAAACTTGAGGTTTTCTTTCTTTTCTTGGCTTTCCAAACTTTGGGGTGTTACAACTCTCCCCCACTTAAACTAAACTTCGTCCTCGAAGTTTGCTATGACCAACTGCCTGCGAACTGCCTCCAACTCTCTGTCTGGGAAATCTAACACCCTTTTGTCCATCACTCCAGCCACTCACCATGTCGATCACTACCGTTGGTACATACTGAATCCTTTCTTTTTCCATAATTTCCTCAACGTTACTTCCTCTGTCTGAAATTCCTGTTGCCTCTCATCTGCCTACCGGATGCACTGAGACTACCCTTGTTCAACTATTCTGCCAATATCTGAGTTACCGAACTCCCACTGATCACTACACTCCATCGTAATCTCCTAGTCGCTCCCAGCGACTCCGGAAGATACCTCGACTATCTATAACTGTTCTATCCATTCTGCCATCCATACTGAATCGATGCTGTTGGAACCATCTTGCTTTTATCCCACCTGATTACTTATCTCCTACTAACTCGAGCCTTCCATCCTGAACGAAAAGCTACCTGCCTAGCTATCCTTACAGATCACTTATACTCGACAAAAGGCTCAACTGATCCTGCTGAGAGAGACTTGCCATTTCCAAATCAACCAACTATACCGTCAACACTTGCATTCCAACACAAATACTAATACTGCCCAAAACTCTGAAACTATCCAAACACTAAATTGCCTGCAATACTGAACATGCCTGAAACACTGAGCTGTCCGAAACACTGAACTGACTGAAACACTGAGTTCCAACTCAACTGTGGAGTCAAAGGACTCCTTACTTAGCCGCTCCCACGACTTCTGAATGAAATCTTTCTCTGGAACTAGTTTCCACTAGTTATCCTGTCGCTATGGCTCTAACAACCTTCCGATCCAACCGATCGGGTCCATACGTCACATCCTGACATCATCCATTCCATGACTAACAACATGATGGTTCCCAGACTGACGGTAGCCCTTAACATGCCCGAACCCCAACGGTCCACTGCTTCTCTGATCTCATAACTGATGTGACGATGAGGAAATGAAGAAGGCCCGTTATCATGAGATGTTGCGGAGCGATATCCGCCAGCTTGTGAGCCGGTCCAGCTGTAAAACGCTGGATGACATGATTGCTAGGGCTCGGCGAGTCATTAGGAGGACTCGGCGAGTAGGGTTGACCTGGAAGGTTGACTTTGACCAGAGTTGACTTAGTTGACTGTCAGACTAAGTGTTATATGTATATTGATAGCTCGGAGAGCTAGAGGAGCAGCGGTTCAGGGGATTGTCGAGTAGCAGCCCGAGGTTTATCAGCAGAGCTCAGCAGTTCAGGTGAGTTTCCCTTCAGTAGGAACGGGTCTAAGGCCACAATGCCGGCTCGTTTAGCTAGCAGTCAGCTTCGGATTGCGGTCTGATGTAGTAGTTAGTATGTTTGATGCCTTCGTGGCTCAGACATGATTTATGTGTTTATGCTAGTTGATATGTTTATGCTATGTTCAGTCAGCTTCGGGCTTCGGTCTGATGTAGGGGACAGAGGTCCCAGTCAGCTTTGGACTTCGGTCCGATGTCAGCTTCGGACTTCGGTCCGATGTAGGGGACAAGGTCCCAGTCAGCTTCGGACTTCGGTCCGATGTCAGCTCCGGACTTTGGTTCGATGTAGGGGACAAGGTCCCAGTCAGCTTCGGACTTCGGTCCGATGTCAGCTTCGGACTTCGGTTCGATGTAGGGGACAAGGTCCCAGTCAGCTTCGGACTTCGGTCCGATGTAGGGGGCAAGGCCCCAGTTAGTCCGGACTTCGGTCCGATGCAGTGGGCAAGGCCCAGTATGTGTTTTATATGTTATTGTGTGGTATGTGGTAGATTGGGGGAGCTCACTAAGCTTTGTGCTTACGGTTTTCAGTTTTGGTTTCAGGTACTCGGTTTTCAAAAGAGGAGCTCGGGAAGATTGCAGAGCACACACCATAGTCAGTTAGCCTGGGAATGTTGACTCTGATAATGATACTATGTTTCGAATTTAATACTCGAAAGTTATGTTTGACTTATGATACGTTTTTATAAATCTAGTTTTAGTAATGTTTTTAAAAGAAATTTTTGGTCGTGATTTTTGGGTCGTTACATGGTGTCTGTTCATTGTTGTTGATGGTGGTGTCGATTGTCTTAGTATTCGATTGTACTCGACAACTATTTATTGCAAGTGGAGACAAAGATTTAATTAGTTATCATAATACAAAAGTTATTCATGTTCTTGTGTCACTTTAACAAGGTGTTGGTTGCTTCTCCTGAAAAGAATTTGCTGCAAACTCTGAATTTAAGCTCATCAGAATATATGTCCTGTGTACACAACCACAATCACAACAATCTCCCGGTAACGGTTTCTCCAGATGTAGAGGGATCTCCGACGACTTCTTTGTTTCCGTTGTATCCTTAACAACATTTAAACCATCACCTGATTAGGCTTCCTTCTTAGTATGAGAATCATCCATGGTAATATTGAAATTAAAATCAAATCTAAGATGTGGATAACTTGTGCTTCAGACAGAAACTAAATTAGATTGTGATAAGATCGACTAAGAGAGGTTGTGATTCATCGAATACAGGGGAAAATCATGGTCGATCAATAATAATGCATCAAGGCTATTAGGGATTTAGAGGGCCATACCATTTATCCAGGTTAAGGAAAAAGGGTTTAAAGATTAAAGGGCAATTCGGTCCATTAGCTTTTTATTTATAATTAAAATTATTATAAAATCTGAAAAGTGATTAAAAGATTTTAAAAAATATTAAAAAAATAAATTTGGGCAAATACGATATTTTAAAGGTTAAGAATGGCATACACGAAATTCTTCCTTTTATATATGAGTTCGTATTTGGCATAGAATATGAAGAACGTAAGTGTATTCTTCTAAAATACACTCTCATTCTGCTGACATACACTCTCATTATTTTCGATATAATTCATTCTGAAAGAATATTATTGTGGACATTAATGACGAATTTAATTAGTTTCCATAAAAATAAGTTATAAGTATGGATAACATTTAATATAAATATAATTAATGCTAAATTTCTATTGGTACATTCTAGCACACAATAGATGTGAAAAACATTTGAACGTGTATATATATATATATATATATATATATATATATATATATATATATATATATATATAATAATAATAATAATAAAAATAATAATAATAATAATAATAATAATAATAATAATAATAAATAGATTTTTTTTTTTTTGCTGTTATGTTACCAATTTTTTTTTTCTTAGTATTGGAACATCTCGATATGTAAGTAAGATACAAGAGCAATAAACCAAAAACGAGCTTAATTGCCCATTTTAGTCAAAACAACTGAAAAGGAATCGAACCATTATAAAAAAAAAAAATTCAAGTTCGAGTTCTATTTGGATTTAATCGATGTAAGCGTTATCGAGTTTTAATACAAAAATAAGCTCCCTTTGTTGTTGATGTTCTCATTTGATAATTTTATAATAT